>NC_092815.1:117137031-117453031 GCF_023375885.2 Dermacentor andersoni | reverse complement strand
TAGATGAAATCCTCGATTCCTTTAGAACGAGTGTGTACTCCTTACTTACAGTTAAACAGTTAACGAGCTTTGAGCAGACGCTGTTAAATTTATTTTAGCTCGTGGGAACTCGAAGGTACCTTTTTTCTTGCTTATGCTAAACTCACGCTCACGACGACAAACGCTCTTCGATATTGCCGAAGCGTACTTTACCGATGCAGCTTTTTGTTTATTCCTTTTGGGCGTCCCTTTCAGTCAAGGGAGCCGGGCCGTTGCGCTGCGAGTGGTCGAAGCGATGACCTCGATCGTGCACATGCTCCCCGCACACCCTGCAGCAGCGCCGCCCGTGGGCACACAGAGGCGGCGGCACGCACACTTATCGTCGGGCGCGTGCGCGCATCCCGGCGCAGTGAGCGAACCGTCAACTTGTACTTCTCGACATGCCTTTATTATTTACGACCTGCCGTGGAATTTGTGTTGCGCAGGCTTGTTGAGCGGGAAAAGTAAAACGGACAGATAGGAAGGAGTCTGTTGGGTCGCACGAGTCATGCACCGCGGAGTTGCTCCATCCGCGGCGCGCTGTGTGCTACAGAAGTCACGAGGACCACGGAGAGTTTTATTGGGCTTGTTATCGAAGCCCCCGTTTCGCGCAGCGGCTTTTCTTCTCTTTTCCTTCTCTTTTTTTTTTTCAAGGGCGGCCATGAGAAGTCGGGGTTGGCGGGGTTTCGCTTCTCGCGGTGCATGCTGGGCAGGGTGCGCGGGGGGGGGGCTTTTCTTCAACTGCTCCGTGTCCGGTCTCCTCCGCACGGCTATCCGACTACCGCTTGGCGTCGCAACGCGCACGGATGTGTCGGTACACCCTCCAGAGCCACCTGTCTCAACTCCCCCCATCCCCGAGCCGGCTTCAGTCCTTGATAAAGCACCGACATGACGCCAGATTGCTGCGGACAGCGTCTTTCTCGCGAGGTCTCCGTTTCTGTGCGAGATGGTCGATAAGAAGGACCACTGTAGATTCTGTGGTTATGCAAGAGGAACAGGAACAACAACAACAAAAAAAAAAACTGTCTTGCGCATACCCTCACAGCTTTCTTTCTTTTTTTTTTGGCGTTGGTTTTGCACACATGATCTTTTTTTCCATGTCCGACGAGTGCTTGCTACTTTAAGCGTATACTAAAATTCCGATAGCAAAAAAGGCGCGAGCTATGATCGCAGGGAAAAAGCGGCTTCCCTCTTATACGTGGCCGTTTTTCCCAATTCGTGGCAGAGTGGCTGGAAATCTGCGGAGATGTACCGCGCTGTCCGGCGGAGAGCTTTTAAAGTTTACAAGCATAAATCCATCTTGAGCTCGGCGCTTTGGCGCTTCCGCGATACCAATACAGCACTAATGACACAAGTTCAGCTGGAAACAAATCTTCAGGTGCCACGTTTTTCTCCGATAGCCCTCTTCTTGAATTATTAAAAATAGTGGATTTGAGATAAAATTATAACTTTGGTTGACAATAAGCTTGATTGAGTGTTGTAGAATTGATATTTCTAACTGAGAACTGTTGCTGACCACGCCTTTGTGCTGTCTGTAAGAGGCCTCAAATATTCTCAAGGTATTTTATGTAGTAGCTTTTCGTTTGGGGTTTCTTATCCCGTTTCTGAATGAAGAAAAAAAAAGAATCACTGCATTGCTCTAGTTATACTATTCGAATTCAATTCCACAATTTCATAGTTCGTCTCATTTTCCGTGCATATGTGTCGGGATTTCTTGCGATTACTAGAGCCAGTGCAAGAATAGATCAATTTGACCGCGTTCAACTAACATGCACATCGGTTTTTGTTGTCGGCGCCATGATGTGAGTGTAGTCTTCGGCGCTTTCCCGCTGCACTTGGGTTCCAAACAACATGGAAGGGAATGCCGAAGCCAATGACACTGTGTGTCTTTTTTAGTGACTTTTAGGGGAAAGTATAGGATGTTGTGCCTGATCCCAACCACACTCATATTGTAGAATATATCTTATTCGCACCTCCCTGCATCTTGATATCGAGGGGCGCGTTTTTCTCGTGGTACAGACACAGCACGCTTCTTACCACGTATAGTTGTTACGCCAGCCCCCACTAAGGACTAAGAGATACCACCGGCGTGCTTTGCCGTGCATAGCGATGGCATATAGTGAAACTCGTCGCGAAACTCGTCTATAATTTGCCTGTCTTGTCGTCCACGTGTCTACGCAGGAGATTCGCTCAGCTTTGCCTTCTTCATAAGACTTATCAGCAACAGTCCTCGCTCAGCGAGCTCGTCAACATGCCTGCGTACGGGTCCTCCCGAGCTGCACCGGCATAATAACGTTGAGCCCCCTCCCTATCATACTAAAACATAGTTTGACTTACTTACGCCACATACTATACTGGCAACCGGAACTGCCCAACCACTGATGTCGTATCAGCCAGCAGCCGACTGCTTAAAAAAAAAAAATCATTCTTAATTCTTTCTTTTTTTTACTGTGAATAGCCTACGTGATTGACAATTACTGCTCTGAGGGCATTTATTATTTTTTTTTTCTAGTGAATGCCATTACCACTATATACCAACTGCTATGTATAGTACGTATCCTATTTTTGCGTATCATTAGCTAAACATTTGTTTCTTCAACTTTCTTCTGTATTGAAACCGTTCCCATCTACAATGCTCTGGTCGTTCGAGGGTTTTGAAAATAAATAAATAAATAAATAAATAAATAAATAAATAAATAAATAAATAAATAAATAAATAAATAAATAAACAAATAAATACCAGACATGGTACCAAAATTTCAATGCTGAAGTATTCCTGCAATTACTGTGTCGGTTAAAGCCTCGCCCTCCGCCCCTAGTCATTCTTCTTTTTTTTTTTTTTTTGCTGCAGGAAGCATATAGCTGTTGCGTAGAGGATAGGGACCTACTTCCCGAGAAGAGTTTATTTGTTTACTTACAAATTATCGATTAATTCCAAGCTAAGTTATTCTGGACGAACGTCGTGCCGTAAGAGCCCAATGCCGCCCATATACAACGGTCCGATATGATCATATACAAACCGATGTGATTAAATCAAGTTACTGGCACCAGGGGATGCGTTTTTTTTTTCAATGGGCACAAGTTCTCAAGCTCGCGGTAATATTCTGCGACGCTCTTTGGCCATTATTGGCCCTTGCTCCTCCTCCTCCACCTCCTAATAATAATAATAATAATAATAATAATAATAATAATAATAATAATAATAATAATAATAACAATAATCACCGCTACCATCATCATCATCATCATCATTCTGCAACATACGGCGCAACTTTCTATCGCCCATCGTCCGATTTATTATTCTTGACCCCACGAATGCAGTTTCAACGGAAGTAACGCTATTTGTTACTTTAAATTAAAATCTACCTAGCCCTTAAAGTACATTAGAGAGTTTACGGGATGCATATCGCCAACCATATCGTAGAATAGAACGATTCTACTGATTATTATAGAAACGACGAGGCGGAAGCACCTTGCGAACGGTTAATTCAGTCGACTTACCGAAGTCCCGCTTGCAGTACTTTCTCTGGTTGATTCTCTTTGTCGTCGTTTTGCATTTCGAGCATTGTTCTGGGCAAACACAAAAGAACAGCACACTGTGAATCTCGTTGGACACATATTTGTGTCTTGGCTCGATGGTACTAACGATCGAAGCTCGTTCACCAGAGAGCCGCATTTACAAAAAAAAAAAAAAAAAAAGAAAGAGACATATACAAACACGCATTTATAAAAATATTTTCACGCGAGAACTGCTCGCACGAGCAGATGAGAGCCAATTTGGGATGTTTGACATTATGCTGGCGAAGGTGACTAGCCAATGCCAAAGAAGGAAAAGCTTATGAAGGAAAAGCTTTGTGAATCATCCCCAGAACTATACGCATTTTGACAACACATTTTGCTTCAAAGGCGGATGTGATACGAAAAGAGTACCAAATCTTAAATTCTTCGATTCTCTGTGGCAAACTTTCCATTTCTTTTTGCGGTTTTCTTAAGGTCATCTTCACAGCACCCGAAACAAAAGACTTTCACAGAGTAAAGAGGTACGAGTCCTGTGTGTACAATCTCTTTTACGTAGTCCACCTTCATCCGCGCTGTTGTGATGATGAACACTTACGAACTTTATACAATTCAATTGTATTGTAGCATTTCGTCAATTTAGACGCTGAATGTTACGTATGGAGAACGCGTGTAGTTGTTATCTTACTTTTTATACAGGGTGTTCAAAATTAAGTTTTATGGTTTTCTTAAAATTAGGAGTTGGGAGGCATGCGAAGACCACCTGTGCAAACAAGTTATGTGGCTAGTGGGACACAAAATAAAGATGATAATTATCGCTATCAGCAGCCCAATTAACTAAAATTGAACAATTAACTTTTTGTTGACTGCAGTAAGTGGGTATGTTTGTATTGAAAATTTAGAAGCAGTCGTGTTTATACACAGTATCAGTTGGAAGAATTCTTCTATCGTGCCTGTGCTCCTAGATATCCGACTCCAAATTTTAATTGTCGTTCGCATGATTACGCATGCAAGAGAGTGAGGATCGGCGCAAAGCTCCTCCTTGATGTGACGCGGCTGTTGCATGCGGCGTTTAGTCTGACAACGCGGCGGAGGCATTGGCAACGATGATAACTGTGTCCCTTCCCGTCTCGGCCGGCGAAATAAAAAAAATATCGAAGAACCCGGAACCACTGTTGTAACACGCGACCGCACAGCCTGTAACGATGGCGGCATCTGCCATGTCGAGATAATGGCGCGAGCGGAAACCGGAGGGCAGTGCGCGTGCGTAGTGGTGACTAGACGCGTAAGCATGGTCCGTGCCTGGGCTACGCAAATAAAGTCACTGCTGATTTCTAGCTATTGTCAGCTTTATTGAAATCAAGAGCAACAAATGCACGGCGCACTGCGCTGTCATATCTTGATTTCACCAGCCGAGAGAAGGGGAACAGTTTTCATCTTTGCCCATGCCTCCGCCCTGTTGTAAGGCTACACGCCGTACGCATCACATCAGGGAGGAGCTTTGCGCCGATCCTCACTCTCTTGCATGCGTAATCATGCGAACAGCAATTAAAATTTGCAGTCGGATGTCTCGGAGCACAGACACGCTATAGATCATTCTTCCAACTGATACTCTGTAGGAACACGACTGCTTCTAACTTTTCAATACAAACATACCCACTTAATGCAGTTAAGAAAAAGTTGATTATTGAATTTTAGTTAATTGGGCTGTTGACAGCGATACTAATCATCTCACTTTCTGTCCCCCTGGCCACGTAACTTATTTGAAGGAGGTCTTTTCGTGCCTCCCAGTGCCTAATTTTAAGAAAACCATGAAGTTTAATTTTGAACACCTGGGATAAAGAATGAACAGAGAGTCCACAATACAGTCCTTATAAGGACTCTCGCTGTCAGGCACGTCAAGGGCGAACAGTATTGCTCTCTCCGCTGTCGCAAATAACATTTCCTGTTCCATTTCTAAACGTCCCGGAGAAACGTAAGCGAAAAGCGGAGCGAAAGCACACATACCAGGTCCTCCAGATGCCATAACTGAATGGTCCACCGCAGGTATCTCTGCGAAGTAGAAGTTTCGGAATAAAATGAGTACAAAAAGCATTTGCAACTTGTTCCACTTGCTGTTATAGGCGTCAGACATTTGCGGCAAAAGGAAGAAACAACCACGAGGCTGGCGCGATAAAACAAAACCTTAGTCTGGGCAAGGACAAACGTACGAACCTTAGTCTAGACAAGGACAAAGGTGCGAGGCATAAATAAAACACACACACATGGGCAGAAGTTCTCGCGTGTGTTGTTGTTGACGCCTGCATGTGTGTTTTATTTGTGCTGTGTCCTCCAGTCCTCATCTTTTATGTCCTCGTTCACGTATTCATTAAAGGCCGCTGCGTGCTCTGCGCAGTTGTTGCCTGCGTCTGCTATACGTGTAGCTAGTAGCGCATGAGGACATGCTGCGTGTTGTTTTACGGAAGGTACAAAAGGAAAGTACTTGGCTATTTAGCGGCGGGCTTTAGCAATTACAACTCAAATACTTCAACCTTGGCAAAGCCATCGCAGCGTGAATAAAACAGACACAAGAAATACGACACCAGACATCACGGACTTGTGTCGTCTTTGTTATGTCTGCTTTATTCGCGCTACGATAGCTTTACCAAGAAACAACCAAATAGCCCAAGAACAAGTTATTTTGACTTCAACTTTGGTTGGATTTAAACTAGAGCAGTGAACGCATCTTCAATTCCCATGCGCACAATCGTTTTTACAGCTTGAAATCACTCCTGAATAGATTATAGGGAAACTGGCCGAACAAGGTCTGACTTTCGCACATGTGTGCTGTGTTTACACATCGCTGACATTTGAAGTAGTATAACCATATTATATATTTTGACATATGTGTTTATTGGCATAGGTATATATTGACATATATGTAAGTTGTGGTAAACGGTATATCGCCGCAGCTATAATTCAGGGGTGGGGGAGGGGGGCTCATAACCCCTTAACCTTCTCCCTTATTACGGCGCTGAGGCCAACTAAGAGCGAAATAATTAAGGATCTCAGTATAACAGTCTTGTTTACATGCACTTTCGCGTCGTTATTTCTTTCTTGTTTTTCTCATTGTAATCTGCCCAAACACGGTAACGTACGTAGCTTAACGTATAATGTTTATAGCGAATTACTGTTCCTGCCCTTCTGAAGAAACCGTTGAACTAAGTAGACTTTGGGCGCCGTGTTCAATCGTGTATCTCACAAGACCGATACACAGGCTGCCCTGTCACTGACACAACCTAGCTCACGATCGAACCTGTATGTTCCTGCTAAAGTATGCTCGATCATGCTCGCGCGTCCAGTCTGCGCGCACCGCTGATTCGAGGCGCTCACGCGCGTCTCCCAGATTCTGCTTATTCCCTCCCGACGATGGCTAACTTCTTGAGCTGCAGGCACTCCAGTGCCACAGTGGGATTTGCCGGCTCATTTGCCTCGGATATCTCGCCACTGGCTCTTATGCGGCTATGCCCAAGTGCACTCAAATTGAAGGAGAGACGGCAAGAAAAAGTATCGATAAGAAAAAAAAAATGAAGCAGCACTCCCAAAACAGGGGGGAGTGGGGAGACGCGTCTAACAGGCGACGAGACCGGCCGGTTGGCCGGTCGGCGAGCAAGCAGCCAGGCAGGCCGCGGCATTCCTCGGGAGTGGCTGGCGGGTTCCATAATAGTTGCGCATAGCGAATCGCGCGGCTAACGTAGATTTATGGGTTTCTTTTTCCTCCCGCTCTCTTTCGCCTCCTTGTTCGTTCACTCCCCGAGCTTCTCGGTCGCAGCTCTCGCGTCGTTTAGTGCGCCTGCGGATAGCCAGAAGTGTAACGCTCTCAAGTCTTCCATATATACGTTACCTACATAGAAGCAGCGCGGGAGCTGTATGCCGAAAAAGGAAGGGAAGGGGGCCAGAAATTTAGGAGGAGGAGAAGTGGGGAAGGAGGCGAAACTCCGGAAAACGGCGCGGGGAACGTGATTGATACGGATTTCGGCAAATTTGCTGAATACCTTCAAACATCCCGCGCCCGAAAGCATACTGGTGCTCGCCGCCACCGCTGCTCGCCTATACTTTTTATATCTCGTGTCCGTTTTCTTCTTTTATTATGCCTTAATTTTCTTTCTTAGTAATAGAAAATAGCGGCGAGGGTCGGCGGGCGGCGGCGATGCAGTCTCGGCTGTTTACCGTGACGTGTTTATGTGTTGGCGCGTTTATACGCGGGTGAAAGAAGGCAAGGTACAAAGGTAGAGCGGAGGGGGGTGGTAGCGAACGGTCTGCATTTGCCGTCTGCTTTCTGCGATCTCACTGCGTGTCTGCCTCGCTTGCTTTCCATAATGTTAACGCTGGCGAGAACAAGAAAAAAAAAAAGATAACGTAAGCGTAATGTGGAAAGATAGAACGTGTAACATTCGGGAAAGGATTTTCGAGAGGGGGGAGGTGGTGCTGAAAGCGGGGAGGAAAGCACCGCAAGAAAGAATAAGGAAAGTTTAAGGACGTCTAGGCCTAACGTGTTTGCCTTTTACGCCTCCTTTTATTCCTTTCCTTTCCTAGACCAAAGTGGTCGGGCGGTCGGTATGGCAGCGCACGACGCCGAGCGCGGTCGAACCGGTGGTTCGCATTATGTACGGCACGCCAGTGACGGCACCCACGCCTCCCCGTCTCCTCCCGATTTCTGTTCTCCCATCTACTCCCCCACCATATACATTTCCTTCCCCTCCACCCACTCCCCACCTAAAGTTATTCCCCCCCCCCCCTCGTTTCCTTTATATTTTTTTTTCGGCAGAGGCGAGATCCCGCTGTGTGAAATTTCAGGACACTTTGGTTTTGCCCGTGACAGAGGAGAAATCAACAAAAGGAAAAAAAATGTACATATAATGACCTATGATGCGAGGAATGGCGGGGGAGACGAGGTAATGGAGCGGGAACGACTCGAGAGTGGCCGCGGTGGTATTCCCTGCCTATCGTGCGGACGCGTGTGGCGACAATCTCATATTTTTTTTTTTTTTTACTGGCCGTCCCTCAGGTCTGCGTTATTCCTCCGCGTTCGAGCACTCCTGTTGCTCGTTGTACTCATTCGCTTCGGCCATTCCTCCTCTGTCACCCCACTCCCCCCTCCCTTCTTTCTAAAAAAAATTTTGAGCTCCGTTCCACCACATTCCGTTGCTTTGAAAATACAGCGTAATGCATGAATGATGGTCGATGATGGCATGCCATCGTGTTCATTCTAAGTGCGTGAAAAATAAATCCATGGCACGCTACTCTCCATACTATACTCTAAATAAACTGAGGAAAAGTGTTGTAGGTGGCAAATACCTACCTGTTAGGCTTAAATGGACTTTCCAGTGCGAGGAAACGCATTACGTCGCTGCTGTGTGCCCAACGAGAAGCTAATGTGATGCACCATTAAATAGTTCCTACGTATGAACGTGCGCATGGAAAATTTCTTATGAATATTAGTCATGCATGTCACTTTGTCTCGAAGGGATGCGAGTGCATGGGCCGATCTTGCATGACCATGAATTGTTCGAGGTTTAAGCCAGTGGTCGTTTAATTATTTGGCCATATCAGGAGAATGTACGACAGGTACATCGACATGAAAAAGGGGAGATTGAAGTTCAAAGACGAAGCAAACGGGGTTCTTGGCACTGGAAAAGATACCAGAGCACCTCAGAAGGCGTTCTCAAAGCTTAACTTAAGAGAATCCAGAGAAACTGCAGCACTGCATTAAAAAATATTTTTAAAGAAGGAAATGAGTTAAAGGATCAGTAATGGCATTTATTACATTGTGTATACGGAAAATCCGTGCATATTTTAAGTTCGTAAGATTTAGACAATCATAAGTCAATTTATGACGAAAATGATTTTACTTTGGGCAGCTAAGACGGCAGATTTTCACATCATCTTAAGGGTTCGGCTGCGAAGTGAGGCACAACAGCCACTGCCAGCCATCGCGCGTGAGCTTCCTACTCGTGCGAACACTGCAGAGAGAGCAAGACAAAAACAAAAGGTACGGAAAAGGGGTACGTGGCTCACTGATGCATGGCGCAATGGGCGACCGGCTCTGCTGGTATCCCTTGGCACAGCGGTTGCACGTG
Organism: Dermacentor andersoni; assembly: GCF_023375885.2. Taxonomy (NCBI): domain Eukaryota; kingdom Metazoa; phylum Arthropoda; class Arachnida; order Ixodida; family Ixodidae; genus Dermacentor; species Dermacentor andersoni. Next base: position 117,443,378 of record NC_092815.1, on the reverse strand, counting down.
GTACCGGTGACGCCGTCCTTGCAGGGGCACTGGCCCGTGGTCTGGTTGCAGGTGCGCCCCGAGGCGCCCACCGGGTGGCAGTCACACGCTGCGAGTGCGTACGTGTAAGGTTACTCAACTGAGCATTTTGCAAAAGCGCTGTCGGCTGCTCGCACTCTGCGTGGAGCCTTCTGCATTAACGTCGTATGAAAACAAATCGCTGGGTCCTTTTGTCGGTCCATGCAATATGACTTTGTTGAGACAGGTTACGTGAACAGAAGTGCATGACAGATAGATAGATAGATAGATAGATAGATAGATAGATAGATAGATAGATAGATAGATAGATAGATAGATAGATAGATAGATAGATAGATAGATAGATAGATAGATAGATAGATAGATAGATAGATAGATAGATAGATAGATAGATAGATAGATAGATAGATAGATAGATAGATAGATAGATAGATAGATAGATAGATAGATAGAGATTTGAGAAAGACGGAAAGGTCAGCCTTGAGGAGTTTTGTCTCTTACCTGTTACTCTGCGAATGGGAGGGAGGGAAGAAGAGAGCAGAAAAGAAAGAGAGACGGCAGGGATGCTAACAAGATAAGCGACTGGTTGCCTAGACTACGCTGGAGGAAGGCAAAAGGAGAAGGTTTTTTTTACATTTACGGTTACCATTTACGACGATTGACTAACAAGACGTCGGGCGAAGATTCAGCGAGCCAGGCGCCTTACAGGTACGACGTTTCTTTTTTGAGGACCTGGCTATTACCCTTTCACTACGGTGGTCGGAAGCCGAAAGCATCGTCACGAGCCTTATGCTCATCCAAGTGTAGCAAGCCATATGAATGATGCTACAGGCCATATCGAAAAGCCTGGGGCCTTGCAAGCGCAACAAAGCTTCATAAAGCCGGCACGTTTGATTCTCCACAACTCGGAATCAACTTCAGCGAATTCAGGAATAATGGCTGACGGCGTAGCCGAGACCAAGAAACCTCGCCTAGAAGACAGCAAATACGATGATACAACACCGAATTATGAGCTAAGTGATGAAGAAGAGATGGGTCAAGATGCACCATTTACTTTGGTCACGTATAAGAAAAAGCGAGCAGAAGGCATTCCGATCGTCTTTCGCCCAACAAGCGAAGGTACTACTTTTTGGCAAGTAAATCCAAACCGAGTTTCTGCCGAAATAGTTTCCGCTGCCAGAGAAACAGTACAGTCTTTCAGGACGAGCAGAGAGGAATGGTTCTATCACGCACAAAAACAGCTGTATTGCCCTTCACTCGGAGGCAGTTAAAAAATTTCACCCTTACTCTGGAAGGACACCCTCTAATGATTGTCACACAGCATCGATTTCTTGGCATAATACTTGATAGGAAGCTATCCTGGACACCCCACATAAAAAAACTCGATAACGAGGTCAATGCCATAGTGACTGCACTTCGCAGACTCGCAGGCACATCATGGGGCGAATCGGTATCGTCCATGCTGACTGTTCATAATGCATTAATACGACAAAAATTGCGTATTCCGCGCCCACCTTATACGGACTTTCCCACACGTCAGAAGAGCGACTTCAAAGACTTTTAGCTAGAGGACTACGCATATGTCTAGGAGTTCCACGAGCGACTTTTAGCTCTCTTGTAATAGCTGAGGCTCGCCAATCACCATTTCCAGTTATGCGAACTACAGAAACATGCCGGCATTATTTCCGTCTTCAAACCCAGCATAAAAACCACCCATTGACTCTAGACATAATGAAACGAGATAGAAGTCATGTTCATATAGAAATTCGAGGAAATCTTCACATATTGCCAAGAAATGAATTTTGGAACTCGATCGGACGTCGAATATCCTCCATGGCTGTTTACATTTCCAGAAATCGAATTGTCAGTAGACGGGATATTCAGAAAAAGAGACATGTTCATTCAAGCTGCTCAACAGCTAGCACTTTGCCAGATATATATGCGGTATTCAGGATACACACACGTCTATACAGATGGCTCCAGTACATCAACCTTTTCAACTTCATCATTCATTATACCGCACCTCAAAAGAATCATTTAAGTTATCTCGTGCGACTTCTTCCACAACGGCTGAACTGTTCGCAATCCTATGTGCGATAAAATTTATATTGTCAGCAAGAGATGCGCAAAAATGGGTAATTTTCAGCGATTCACAGGCGGCTCTAACATCACTCTGCAGCACAAAAGGGAAAACATTCAGTGAAGTATAATATATGAGACACTTAAAAACCTCACAAAGGCAAGCGCAGCGAAACATGCAATAATATTTCAGTGGATACCAGGGCATTGTAGCATTCCTGGCAACACAGCAGCCGATGAAGCAACACGACAGGCACACCTCAAAGATGATATGGTTCCGCTTCCGATATCAAAGAATGGGTTACGTCGCATTATAAGGACAACGTCTTTCGAAATAGCGAACATTGTTTAACTGCGCGAACAAACGGACCACAAAGACAGCATGGGACATGGACGGGCGCAGTCCCTGCGCCCGTCCATGTCCTATGTTGTCTTTGTGGTCCGTTTGTTCGCGCAGTTAAACAATGTTCGATAATATGTACCAACTCGACTAACAACAAGTTCTTCTAATCTTTCTAAATGTGTAGAAACACTTGGTTTGACCAGAATTCCAAGAGCTCGGACTGGAATTCTGGTCAAACCAAGTGTTGCTACACATTTTGAAAGATTAGAAGAACTTGTTGTTGGGCGAGTTGGTACATATTGATCCGTTCATCGAATTCAAGTTTTGATCATCATTAGACAGAACTATAGAAACCCTTATTCATCGTTTAAGGCTAGGCACTGCCTACACAAAGCATTTCTTACACAAAATTGGCCGTGCGGAAACCCCCGACTGCGATTGTGGATTTGTAGACGAAAATATACATCACCTCCTTCTATATTACCCATGTCACAACACACCAAGATGCCGACGTAAATCAACCCTAATTAAATTAGACTACAAACCTTTCAGTTTAAAGAAACTTGGGTCCTTGGCCAACAACGTCTTTGCAGAAGAGCGCTTTAACAGCACTAAAGACTTTTCTTGAAGACAGCGGCATTGTTGGACGTTATTAACGCTTTTATTGTTCTTTTCATTTCATTGTCGCTGTATATATGCATGTATTTGTGAATTATGTTATGTTGACTGTTTTGTTGTGACTATACGTGATAATGCATTTACACGATGAATGTACCACCCGCTGACTAGAGACTCTGTCATTAGGCGACAGTATCGTTTGTATTTTTGAGACTTTTATCTACATAATTGTGGAGACATTTACGCTGCGAAGCTCCGTGACGGGTACGGGGAACGTCCACCTCCACCAAATTAATGTTACGTGTAGCTGACGTACGAGTCTATTTACAATATATTTACACGTAGACAAACGGTGGCAATGATGGCGACGCTATATCAAGCGGTGGCCACGTCGTCTTCCTTCTCCTCAGTGCAGCCACACTGTGGCGGCTGTTCCGTAGCAATATTGTATGTACCATGTGTTTATTACGTCATAGTCTTTCTGTGAAAACGTTGCGTGATAAGTCCTGGTGCTTCTGTGAAAAGATTATTTCATATGTAACCTTGAACCCTGTATGTTGTATGATGGAACCATTCAAGAGATAAGGAGTAGCCGGCGCCTTAAATTGTGCGTCAACATCTCCTTATATCATATCAATAAAAAACAAAAAAAAGAATACGAAGGTGAGAGAGAGAGAAGGGGGAAGCAAAGACGCGGTAGAGAAAGAAAAGGAAAGAGAGCACATCATGATGACAGAACACACATGCGACGTGCACACATGTCCTATAAGCAGTTCGTATGTTATACAACTGTCAGGAGTAGAGCCCAGCTGCAAGTAAAACGAAGATAACTGCAAGACAGTTCCGTACACAGATAATTTGAGATACAAGTATATGTATTATAACCTGGCAATGAAACATCCTTCCGGCTCTCATAATATTCCGCCATCGCGGCCTATCACATCTTCAATATCATCGCGTCGAGGACTCCGAAACCGCAAAGTTTTGAGAAGGACTAGGAGTAGTGCTAGAAGTGCGCCGTCAGCGTGCGATCCGTGTGGCAGGAACGCTGGTAGCATAGAATGTTCTAACGTGCGGACACCGCGGCAACCGAAGGCTGCTTTAGATGGACCGTTTTCTGCATGTGATCTGCTCTACATGAGGCGCGTGAATGTACGCGCAACGGTATGTCACTTACCGATGAACAGTATCTAAAGATTCTAAGCGTGCAGCCCTTCATGGTTACCGCCGTCGACCACAGCTGAACAATGAAGTCATCAAAACTACGCTAAGCAGGGTATACGCGTGAATAAATCTTAACAAAATGCATTGCTGGGCTAGTTTTGTATCTTTTGTGAGCAAGTTCATCACGGCTGGCTATTATGGCGAAAGCCTTAGACGGCTCATGGGACGAAAAATCCGATGTTCCGCGTTGCGCTGTCCGGCGTTATGGCACCAAAATTCATAGGGAGTCGAACCCTTGACCTTTGGTGAGAGTCGAACCCACTGCCTGTGGTGTTAATTAAGGCGAAATTCGTTAAGACATTCGTCCTTTAGTGGGAGTCGAACCCACGACTGTTGGCGTTAATTAGGGCGAATTAGACCATCAATTTCTTTATAAGAAAGCGTCAAGCCGAGGCGAAGAAGAAGCGTGTACACGAACTGTGGCGTTAATTAAGGAATATTAAATTAGGGTGCAGTTAATTAAGATATGGCTAATTAAGGCATTTGAACCCACGACCTTTGGTGGGAGTCGAACCAACTTGGAGATATGGGCGAGCCACCCATATCTCCAAGTTGGATTCCAGTTGACACTGTGGAGGTCAAGAGTCGAACCCACGACATTTAGTATTAATTATGGCGAAGTTCATTAAGGCATTCGAACCAGTCGAACCCCCGACCTGTGGGGTTGTGGGGTTAATTAAGACGCAGTTAATTAAGATATAGGTAGGTCATTAAGCCATTCCTATTCATGACATTTTGTGGGAGTCGAACCCATGACATTTCGTGTTAAATAAAGAGAAGTTGATTACGGCAATCGAACCTACGACATTTGGTGGGAGAAAACAAGTAATAGGAAGTAAGAACGCATTAGAATGAAAGTATCAAGTAATGAATGTCTCGTGAGTTTTCACGTTTTCGCCTACATCCTCTTTAGCGTATGCTAAAGTAACTGTCAAGTTTTACAGAAGCCCCATTTGGACGCAATCGTCGACTGGTCTGTTGCAGCGCTCGCCTCTATGATCAGATAGATCGCTCCTGGACTGCCGATGGCTTCACCACGCGTGAAAAAGTACCAAGGGAAAGCAGGTTTACGGGGGCACCGAGCTTTGTAGATGTAGGCCCATATTATTCGGAAATGTTCTTGCCAATTATTTAGGAGGATATATTTCCACTCTTCAGTTAGTAGGATCACTAAAACACACGGTTTCCACGTGAGTCGATTGTGTATTAAATTACTGACGACTGTGATCTCTACAGTCGTAGTTACTTGGAAGATAAACTTATGAACAAAGTATGTTCGTAGACAAAGCCGTAATTGTCACTTATAGCAATGGATCCAGTGTCCATCTTTCTGAAATGATACAGCGTTCACCATTCCGAGCCGAACTTAAAAAATTGTTCACTCGTAGCATTCAATGACAATGATTTTTCAGCAAGTGTAGGCGACCGATGACAAGCTGACACGCCTCCAAACAGCTTTGTGAATTCGATTTGTGCTCAACTGACTCCAGGTTTGGGTATCACGTATAGCTGAAGGGCTTTAGTGAGACGAAGTGCGCAGTTACGCCCTCAGAAAAGTCGCAATGTCTTGTCGCAGCGCCAATGACTCAGCATTGAATATTCGTAACGTTGAACGAATCGCTAAAGCGGAACCGTAGTGCAGGAAAAAGTCACTGGAACGTTCGGCGAAATTATGCGGAATATTCACAGACATTGAAGGCCACAACGTCGAGCAGAATCCAGTTACTCGCATTTTATTCAGGCACCTTTCTTTCGTGCTTTCACTCCCTCGTAGTAGCTCAGGGGATCTGCGTTTGCAGCCCTTCCACGACTGCTCTCTGGCTCTAACTGCGTGCGCGGTTTTTATAGGCCTAGGACCTTCAGCGCAACAACCATGTAAAAAAAAAGAGAAAGAAAGAAAGAAAGAAAGAAAGGAAGAAAGAAAGAAAAGAAGGAAGCTCTAGCTGGAAGGGTTCGCGGAAGCCGCAGGTTGCTTTCGATCAGCCGCGATGCACAGCGGGGCGCTCTCCCAGGGCGCGTGCACGCGCTTCGCATCCCCGCGCACGTCCATACCTGTCTCCTCGGGAGCGGGCTAACAAGACCGTAAAGCTTCGTGCCGGCCCACCGGCCGGCTGCTCCGCAGGCCGCTCCCGGATAGCAGTGGGGGGAGCATGGACTCGGCTGTCGTAACTTCAAATTTAGGGGGCCCGCACTTTTCCGTGGGCCCCGCTTTACACACGCGTGCCGCGTGTACTCGGAATACGCAGCAGCCCAGTTCTTACGCGGGGCGCAGGTCTGACGGTTAACTGTCTTCTGTGCTATAGCGCTGTCCCCTCGGGATGGTTCGCGCGACGCGTCTAAACCACGTGGCGAGGCGGCATGGTGTTTCTTTCTTCTTTTTTTTCTGCGTTTACCTATACGCTTGGCGCTTGACCCCAGGGGGCTCTATTGCATGCCCTCTTTGCCCCACCTCTTCGAAGTGTAAGAGACGAAAGAGATGACCGGTATCTCCCCCCCCCCCCCCCCCCACCTTGTCTCTCTTGCGAGTCAGTGCCGGAGAAACGGTCACTTTCTCCGCGAGTGCAGATACTTGTCGAGTTGATAGCGAGGCTGGAAACACCGTGGCGGAGGTATCGCGTCCCTTAGTTTGGTGTATGTGTTGTTTTCATCTATTTCCACGCCGGTCTCTCTTTCTCTTTCGAAGAACGAGTCTTGGAATCACCGTTCGCATAGTTCTGGAGCGTGACGTCTCTGATGCTGCCCGATCGCTTAGCTGCGAATAAATAGCTGCGCCGGACGCTACGGCATGAGGTCATAACAATATTTGAAACTTACCAATGGTTTCCAAGTCACTGCAGGATTATCCTCAATGAACGGGCCAATGAAGCTGCCCGTTCAGCCCATATTCAAGACCGCCATGTAACAATACCACTTTCTAGAACTGACGCAGCACGAAAGCTCCGCCTGCTTGCTCGCCAGTGCACTATGTCGCAATGGAATGAGCCACATTTCAGGAATTCCCGACTATACTCCCTGGATCCCACATTAAGCCTTCGAGTCCAATCAGAGCTTCGCCGTGGAGACGCCACGCTTTTGTATCAACTGCGGTTGGGCGTTGCTTTTACCAAAGCCTGCGCGTTCCGCATAGGGGTGGCCGACACAGCAACCTACGGCCATGAAGAATCGATTGGCCCAATTTTGTGCGACTGGCCACAGTACAGTCCGCAGAGGGAATCCCTTCGTCACGAACTCAACCAGCTGGACGACCGACCACTATCATAAGAAGAAATTCTACACCATCGACAGGATCTAACGTCACATAACAAGGCCGTGCAAGCGCTACTACACTTCTTCAGATCTACCGGCCTTTGGGAACGTCTCTAACTGGAACGCCCTTCGTGTGCGTCTCTCTCTCTGTGAATATTTTAAATTTTTATTTTTAAAATTTTTAATCCTCTTTCGTGTGTCCTCTTTCTAACCCCTATATCCCAACCCCAGTGTAGGGTAGCAAACCGGAGACAAATATCTGGTTAACCTTCCTGCCTTTCCTTTTCATTTCTCTCTCTATTTCTCTGCTGCGGGTGACAGTACATAATCGATCTATAGGTAATCAAAACTTCTGGAATAATATTGATATCGACCTGTGCGCCACCTGTTTTATAGCTGGCTGGAATAAAGACCCAAGATGACGACATTAAAACTTATTTTATTTTTCGAATTATATTGCGTGCTGTTGAACGTTGTATAATTGCGTTCAAGGGGAGGTTTCTTTCTTACCTCTTTCCCGGAGAGTTCACGCAAGCCCATATTGCCTCAGTAAGCACACCACCAGAAAAGCCATACTGAACCGACACACATAACCGTCGTCGTCGCCAAACAACCGTGTCTTCTCTTTGAATCAGAACTATAGCACAGTGCTGTGCTATGGAAAATACAGGACGCAGTAACGGGGACACATACGCGGCCTTTGACACACAACCATCTAGATTTACTGCAGAGATCGCTCTACCTATAAGCAACGCTTAAGGAATCAAACAATCAGAGATAAGAAACACGTACACAGTGGACTTGCAAACAAGGTTAAAGAACACGCAGATATCCCACGCAATCTTAGAATCTATCAATTAAAATGATGAACCTTGTTTTAATTGGCGAGGTAGCAGCAGTGGCACATGATCCGAGCCCAGCCTTGTCGCCTGTAGCTGTTAGCTGTCCGTGTCACGTGAGTACGAAAGCAATGTTGATGAGAGGTGTGCGCACAGATACGTACGACACATATCTAAGTACATTTAAGCCTTCATACACGTTGTGTCACAGTGGCACATCCATTCTTAGGAATTGACCAAAAATGGTCATATATATATATATATATATATTAACGAGAAGAGAGGGGGTTAACCGAGGGTCCCGATTTTGATTAGTCATATCATGAGAAGCCAACAGACACTGACACCAAGGACAACATAGGGGATATTACTTGTGCTTAATAAATGAAATAAAGAAACAATAAATTAATGGAAATTAAAGTGGATGAAAAAACAACTTGCCGCAGGTGAGAACCGAACCCAAAGTGGATGGAGAAACAGCGCCGCGGTAGCTCAATTGGTAGAGCATCGCACGCGAAATGCGAAGGTTGTGGGTTCGGTTCCCACGTGCGGCAAGTTGTTTTTTCATCCACTTTAATTTCCATTTTTTTATCGTTTCTTTATTTCATTTATTAAGCACAAGTAATATCCCCTATGTTGTTCTTGGTGTCAGCGTCTGTTGGCTTCTCATGATATATATATATATATATATATATATATATATATATATATATATATATATATATATATATATATATATATATATATATGTATGTATGTATGTATGTATGTACACCCAGTCGTTTTTGTTTGCTCGTTTTGTTTCAGGAGGATACTCAGTGACCTAAGTCTGTACAGCAGCCGGTAGATACTTGTATATTCAGGCACATACGCAGTGCCGCGAGTTGTTTATATCAGGTGTCCTTTCTTTAGCTGCAACAGATCTTCGAAAATTGCCTGTGGCAGATAGCATAGTTCTAACCTTTGAGCTCAATTACTCGATGAGGTAGCCATTACTTCTGCGAGAAATAAAGGTGCTTAATTGAATGATTAAAATCATTACACAAATGATTTTTTTATATAATTATATTACGGCAGACATTTCAGTTTGCGAATTTTAGCCGGTGAGTTCGCAAGGCGCATCCAGTGGGACCGATTTGTTCAGTAGAGCACCAGTTTGCGATATATTAATTTTCAAAGTGTCCGACGAAATGCGTTGACGTTCCAGTTAACTTTGTGCTTTAATGCATAAAGAAGCGTTTTCTTCAAGAAGTGGAAGAACAGGCCATTTTTACAGCAAGTTTGACGTCGCATATTTCGAAACCGATGCCATCCCTAGAATCCGTTCCAAGTCAATATGCCTTCCAAACTAACTCGTTATCATTGATAGATTGAAATATGTGCTGTAAAGTAATTAATGAGAAAGTAAGTTAGTGTAATTGTGTTAATAATTTAATTAAGCATTTTTATTTCTCGTAGACGTAATGACCGTCTCATCGGGTAATTCAGCTGAAGGGTTATAATTGTGCGATTTGCCACAGGCAACTAAAAAAATATGGGTGCAGCTAAAAAAAAAAAAATGAAGAAACCACACCCTATATATATCCAAAAATATGTCCGGTGAACAAACGATAACGAACGCCAAACCCTTGCTAGACATTCTTCGCCCCCTTCGCCAACAGTTCGCCAACACACACACGCACACACGTATATATATATATCTATATATATATACGGACGGAAATCGAAAACTAGCATATTTGACGCACGGGCTCAGCCTATACGCGGGAGGCAATGTCCACAACCTTAATTTTGTAACCCGCGTCCATTTCGCGTGCGTCATGACACTCGACGATGCGAAGGTTGCGAACGACCCGCGGCGGTTCGACGCACTGCCATTGGGCTCGCATCCGCTAATAGCGTAGCGGGTCGGAATAAACATTGACGCGCGCTTCGAGCCAGTCGCGGAAGGACCCATCGCGGCATCGTGCAGCAGCGGCCACTCCCGGAATAGAGGAGTGACTTGCTATTTCCGAACGCGGGCCGAAGGCCCCTCACATTCGATAAACAAACTCTCGGACGTCGTCACCCCCGATGAAAAGGCCCTCGAGCCTTCCACGGCGCGATCCTTCGTCGTGGGTGTGTGCCGCGGCATGCCCGAGTTGTGCGGTTTCGAATCCGTGAGACGACCGGCGGTTGGCACGGCTCCCACTGAATTCGGTTACCCGGAGCTGAAAGTTACGGGACCCAAGCCTTAGGAAAAGCTTTTCCGTTCCTTCTGTTCGCGTAAGCCGTCTTCTGTGTTGGAATGCCGATGTTTGTTTTACTGAAGGAAATGAAGAAACGACAAAGAAATAATAATACAGTATGTGCGGTCTTACCAGCAAAAGGGATAAACGCGAGCGGCGGTGCGTATTGGCGTGAAGTCTGTATCGCTTCTTTATCGCCGCGTCCCCGACGGTGAGATATACTCAGGCAGTTCTGAAGAAGCACGTATTCCCTATACACTCTCCCACAAGCGCCGTCGCAGACTGGCCGTCGCCTCAGCGACCGTGTCGGCGTCATGTCGATTGCAATCCTGAGTGGCGGACGTCCGAGCGCTGGACAATGAAGAAATGCTCGTACGTGTAAGAGAAGCGAGTCATCAGCTCCAGCATGTGTTCGGGCGCTGCTCGCGAAACAAGCGGTTCGCGTCGTAAGAGGAGACGTAAGGGAAGGACCCATCGATGAAGAGTCACGGAAACGACTAAATTAACAGCGTCAAAAAAGACAGGGCTGGTAACGTGAAGGCACAGGCGTAATAATGGGAAGGTGACGGCGACTAGACATAGGAGACGAATGCGATTAATGTGGTTGACTCTCACGTGTGTCTTTCACGCCTGTTCTTCCCGCTTCGCGTTTCTACGGGCTCATTCGGGTAACTTCCTCAAGGACAGAATTCAATATCGCAAGGAAGTTAATATATGCTTCCGAACGCCTGCTGTGACACATTATTCTCTTTTTCTTTGATAAAGTAAAAGAAAAGATATGAAAGAGTTCACTGCTTTCTCGGTTCGTTGTCGGTAGGCATGAAAATACTTTGAGAGGACGTCGGCCCGATGTGTAAACCCTTTGCTTGGAGCATGGTATACAGGCGCGATCGGGAAAGAAGACAAACAAGCACGGGCAGAGATGCGGGGGCAAGAAAACAAGCAATAGCATACGTTAGAACGGGGCTTAGCTGCAACGAAGTTGGCAGCCACGTCCTCCCACCACCGCCCCTGTTCAAACAACCACTGTCCCGCCATCATCCACCAGAGACGAGATCGCGACGACAACGTGCAGAGCTGTAGGTGGAAGTACGTGCAGACTCGGGCGGCGTTCGCCGTGCAGCCCGAAGAGATGCGCACGGTCCCCGCCCTCTCCCTCTTTCAAACATCGGCACCCGCGAAGACCTCAGCGGCGGAGGAAACGGCAACCGACGAAACACACAGAGACACACGCACAACTGACACGCAGCTCGGCACGCTGGAGGTGACAGAAGCGTAAATAGCCTGGGCAGCTGCGTTGGCATGCACGCTTGCTCCCCAAGCCGCCTCCGCACCTTTCGTCCCTTTTCCTTTTTAAATATGGCCCTCTCCGTCAATCCAAACGCGCGGCATCCGGACCCAGCCCTCGGCTTCCAAGTGTGCTAGCGGGTTGGGGGGGGGGGGGGAGGTTACACAGGGGTCCCGAGAGAAGAGCCAGCGACAACGGGCAACGACGTGCCGTGCGCGAGCAACGCATCCTTAGAAGAAGAGGAGGAGAGGAGGAGGCTCACTGGGGTTCAGGAATTTCTTTTCACGGGGACACGCACGGGGGTTTCTTCTTCTCCTGGGGGTCCGGGGGGGTATCCCGTGCTCGGCAGCGGCTCCCACGGCCGTCGCTGGCTCTTTCTGGTATCCGGCGCCAATTTATGCTGCCCGGCAAAAGAGGTGTCGCCGCGTGGGGCCCCCCGAGAGAGAGAGGGGTGCCGCCGATGGCCCTCGGCGCACTTCGCGTCCAATGCGCGGGACCTCGCCCACGCCGGCGTGACGTCGCATATATTGTTATCGTAGCTGTCAGCTGTGCCATATGGCTTTTGCGGGGAACGCCGCCACAAAAGGACGCGAGGAATCGGCCGCTAGTCACACGCTTCAATTTATACTCGCGCGCCCGAGAAACCGAGGGCCAAGTAGTGCCGACGATCGGACGACGTTTCCCGCGATGCGTCTCGGCAATATGCGCGTACGGGAGCTTCAGGCACGCCGAGTTTAGCACGGGGAAACATAAAGCGGGCTCTATGTGTGTGTGGAGGGAGCTCTTGTGACCGTCTCCATATGGTTTATGCTAACAGCTGAGTAATTGCGGTATTCGCTAATGACGGGCAAGTGTTATTTTGTGTGTCCGCTGTTTTCTGCAGGCACATCGTGATGCTATTATACGTGCGGGCAATATATGGCTGACTTGAACACGCGGATCATGTCTTGAGAACCGGTGGAGAAATCTGAAAATGTCACGCCTGCGGGCTTCCTGAATAAGCGCCGTAGGAAACATAACCCGTTTCCGTGCACTGCGCTGGTTCGTTGCTGTCACCGTTGATGCCCCTCTTCCGACTCTGAGCAGTTGTTTTAAAGTTAATAGCTTTCTCACGCTGTTACGCCAGTTTTAGAAGTTGGCAGTCAATGGTGGTTGAACTTTCACCGCTGGTATAAAGGCGCCCATGCAAAGGGTGTGTGCTCTCCAACGCCTACTATTACAGCTATTTGAGGCGTACGTGCTCTCGCGCGAGAGCTTTGGGGCGTCTCAAGGTTTACAGGCCGCCTTCCACGGCAGCACTAGCGTCCTATATATATATAGAGAGAAAACACACATAGTGACGAATCGGCTTATACGTGTAGCTATGAACCTATACAACCGCTGCGTATGTGCTGGTTAGCGGCTTTTGTTTCTACGAAATTATGCAATGAAAGAACAAACGCTACCAAAATATCCTCACTGCGACAAATATAAATAAGACTTGAAGTCCATCATTCCTTTAATCGAAAGAATTGCTTACAGAAGCGTTCAGCTATTCGCTTAATTGACTATCGTCGTGGCTCGCGTACATAAGTGTTTTGTGTGTGTGTGTGTGTGTGTGTGTGTGTTTTATTCGCTGCTACCACTCTACAGCTGTCATACGCGCTACCCTTGCTGTGCAGAGCAAAGACGAAACAATCAGGAGCACCCAGTACAAAGGTTCTTATTTTTTAACAATTTATTAAATTCTTTTTCTCGTCCTCTATCTTTCTGAATGGAAGATTCGGCCTCAACCTTGCAGTCTCTGAACTGCACAATCAATTGAATGAAATTGGATTTTAAAGAAACAAACAATTCGAAATGCCGGGCCTCATATGCGTTTTTTGTCAGCTGTGCAATAATCACATTAGTGGTATTATGTCAAAAGGCTCGTCATCGCTATTACAGTGGCAGTTTGAGTGGCAACTGTGAGTGGCAGTATTGGCAGCGTGAAACAATGCTTCCGTTGCGCGTCGCGAAGACCGTCTTGGTAGTTGACGGGCACACGAATGGTTGAGACCGTTTTCATAGCTTAAGCGATAAGGTGCAATGAATAGAACCGAGCGAAGGCAAGTGGACTCCCCTTTGTTGTCATTCTCTTGTCACGTTGCTTGAACACTTATGCATGTACAAATTCCAAGCTCGACGCTCGTTTTCCTTGCATTTGTTTCTTTCCGCGGGGCGCTCCCGGTGGCCTGCCGCGTACGCCATGCTTCTTCGGGGACGAGAGGAGGTGACGCAGCGTTAACATTGACACGAGCATAGAATTCGAATCACGTGATTTCAAGAAGAGAGATGCAAAGAAAGCAAACAAAAAAAAAAAAACCAAATACAGAGAAGTCAATGAGACGGGGCTTCGGTTTGCTACCCTAAACAAGTTGGAGGATTGTGGGTGTACAGAAAGAGGGACAAAAGGAAAAGGAACATTAGATGCCTTTACATGCGCGTGAGCACATCACGTATGTAAGTGCTTGCCACGACTTTCAGAAAATGAACCAGCCTAGATAATGATAGGATGCACATTCGAAACATAAGTGCAAGAATTTTAGTCAGGAAGGCATCTGTTATATTTCTGCTGATTAGACATACTCATTCGCTTGTTTCGTTCTCCACAGCGTGTAAATCTGAGAGGTCGCGTGACTGCTTCCTCCTCTCTTCTCTATCCTTCCCAATGAAAAATCTGCATCGTTTAAGTGAATGAGAGAGAGAGAGAGAATGTCGTTAACTTTCGTCTGCATTCTGGAAGTCCAGTAGCATTCCTTTGCCTGTTTGAAAAACTTGCGTTCAGAGTCTTCTGAGGCGTGGCCAGCTACGCTTCACCCATTTAGGCTTCTTATAAGTATACGTTCTAACAGGTGCACAAGGCTTGAAAGAAGTTCCTGCAATGCGACCATTATGTACTTGATAATGTAATTTCTCTATTGTGTGCTCACATCAGTGAAGACAAATAGCGCAAGGGTGAAGACTGACACGAATGTGAGACTGGTAGTATCCAATAGGGAACTTTTACGACTTGGCCATGTGACCGTTGCGAGCTCCCGTCAGCAGCTAGTCTGAGGCTATATATGGTGAGCTCCAGTACGTACACCCGTGTTAAACAGTAGAAAAAGTGCGTTTCCCGAAGTCCCAGGGAAAAGTACCTAACATATAGTTAGCCGACCAGACAGTGAGTGTCTGACGTAAAAGGCAACTTTGGTCAAAATTGGGTTTTCATTTTCTTTTAGTCGAACTGCAACCATCAGACTCTAGCCAACAGATATGGGCGTTTCAATAGATCAGACGCTCCAATGAGATCGCATTGCTATAAATGCTCTGGGATAATATTTGGGCTCACGCGTATGTTATGTTCGAACGTCGGTATAGCAAACACTAATTACAAGTTCTCCGCGCACTCTCTGAACGGTCGACTACTTCATAAAGTACCGTCCCAGAAGTATGCGATTTATTCTGTACTTTAAGCGGCTTTAAATGCCTTCATTAAGGTATGCAGATCTTAACGTCGACCCCGAACAAAGGCATGTCCTCGAGGCTGAAATACCGCTGTCGGACTCCTGACTTCAGGTCAGCACACAAGAACAATCAACGAGCTTGTCCGTGCGGCACGTATGCAAATTTTTTTCTCCTGGAATGACATATGCTGATGCATCTGCACCGTCACCTACCTCGGCAAGACGACCGGGTAACCACTAAATACTATGCGGCATAGAAAAAGATGATCGTCTGTCTGTCTGTCTTTTTTTTTTCAGACTTTGGGCAACTACTGCAAAGAAAACTGCTTCCATGCGATGGCAAGATTTGCTTCTCCATCGTTAAGCTGCCAGCTTACTTATGATTTAACACTAATTTAACTTTAATTTTGACAGGAGCATCAATCAATAACAACATTTCCTTGTCATAACCCCGTCCTTTAAACGATTCGCGTAGTTCACTCGCATTTTCGTCAGAGTATAAACATGCTGGTCGCAGATTTACATCACGATTTCTTACAGCCATGCATTTCCTCCAAATGCTGTGGAGTTCGAGGAGAAAGAGCATATGTCATAAGTTATAATTAAACAATGCCATGTACTGTCAAGGACAATTCTTTTTTAATCTTTACTAAAGTGACATCCCGAAAGAAGACCGCATCTCCAAGAAACCAGAAATGTTGATCCTATTTTTTTTTTTTTTGCATCGACAGTTAGTCCTCCATGTCTCGCTCGAAAGTTCGGAAAGAAAAAAAAACATATAGTGCATCAGCGAAAACCGGCTTTATGTGGAAACAGCAAGGATCGCTCTTCGCCGCATTCGTTTTCCCGAGAACTTGCGGCCTGGAAAACGCGTACGGCGGCCCGAGATGGCGGTAGTGATGGCTGACTCATTTCAGCACGAAAAAGCTTTGGCGCGAGCCGCGCTACTCCGAAAGTGCGCCTCCTCGAACGTGCCACCTGTGCAGTACGTGCCCATACTTTCGGGCCCCGCTATTGGCGAAATGAAAGCCGCGGTCTCTGTCCCTTATTGCTGCTTCCCATTTCCCACGTCTGAATATTGAAACGGGTTTACCCTCCTCCCCCCTCCCTCCCCCCAAACCCCGGTGTGTGCGTAGGAATGTTTACCTATATATGAATCTCACGGGTAGAAAATATATTTGTTATCATTTTGAGGAGTAAGATATACCTTTCTGCAGCGAATCCATACCTGAAATATATTTTTCCAACAACATCTTCAGAGCACGTGCGCATCCAAACGCCATTTCTGGAAAGATGCGCATAGTTGTGCGTGTACTCCTGGTCGCAATCTTGTTTGGCGCATATGTCAAAGGTATGCTAGCCGTTTTGGAATCGACCGACCTGAACCCATTCGCGTGCCGAACGTGCGCGCCCTTGCACGTGGTTCGGGTTCAGTTTGGAACGCAGACTGACCCCATTTTTGCTGCAGGAAGATATCATCTTGTCATGCGGAATATTATGTAGGAACAAGTTGAGGTTGCAGGTGAAGGACAGGACACTTCAAAATTAAATTATGGGGTTTTACTTGCCAAAACCACCTTCTGATTATGAGGCACGCCGTAGTGGAGGACTCCGGAACTTTCGATCACCTGGGGCATCGAAATGCGGCCGCCGTGGCCGGGATTCGATCCCGCGACCTCGTGCTCAGCAGCCCAACACCATAGCCACTCAGCAACCATGGCGGGTAACCGGACACTTCGTCACAAAATATATATCTCAGATTCATTGAAACAAATGCGCTATAGTTCGAAATTAACGCGAAGGCGGATATAGACGTGAACACTGTTGCTTTTGTGAGATCTCAGGCCACCTGACGAAGGTTTTTTCTGGTTATACGGAATACCGAAATGGAACGCACAGCTGTTGGAGGTCAGCATAGAGTGTTCTTCGAGCTATACGCTGTGCTTATCATAAGAAAACCAAAGATGAAGCCAGTGTTAAGAAGCAGGCGTTGCTATTGATTAAGTGATCGTCACTGCCGTAACAAAGTCATTGTTAACGAACAGTGGAAAGAATATGGACCCGGAGCTTTTGTTGCGACGTCCTTACTCATCCTCTGATGCACTTGAGATGGCTTTCTTGTCCAGAACTGACTCACGGTTCACAATATCGCGGACCCGTCCGCACTTGCTCCCTCCCTCTCGGTAAGCATATGAGGCCCATTCTCCTCCTCTGTGTACCTACAGAGCATCGCTCAACGCGGGTGCTGGTCCGTGATGCGCATGCACGATGCATCCCGAATCGAAATCCTCCGCCCAATCGACCCCTGCCACCTTTCTTACCTTTCTTTTTTTTTTCGGCACGTGGGACCCAGCCTTTGTGCTTACCCACGTGCACAGTGAGCACGTCTCAAACGTACGACTGCTCTTTACAGGCATTCAAAGCAGTCACACGAAGTGCACCAGTCGCCTTTCCTTCTCCGTACGCCGCGCAACGAAATTAGCGCCCCGAAATGGCCTCTTTTTTCGGGCATTCTTGCCTCATTCACCGAGTGTTAGATGCAGAATAATGACAAACTCGCTTCTTTCTTGTTGGTCAGTCGCCTTCGTGGACGCCTCTTGCAATAAATCTCACGCGTTTCCCATTCCTCCTCATCGACTAGGCGTCCTCGTCTTGCCCCTATAGCGACTTGAATGTATACAGAGTGTCTTCTTCCGGCAAAGCTTCGGGAAGATGTGTGAGTCCCTGCCCAGGCTGCGTCTCGCACCGTGACTCCCTGTTTCCTCGAACCCGCCGTCCGAGCGGCTGCCCGCGGTTGGCGCTGCCACAATGGATCGCACAGTGGGGTCCAGTTGCCCCGCGCAACAATGAACGAGGCGGTTGTGACTGTCTGAGTTGGGGGCGGGAGGAGCACGGGAGGCCGGGAAGCCTCGTTCGTCTCGTCGACGCGTAGCGCGGTGCTCGCCTCAAAAGGACCACGAAGAACTGATTCCCTAAAGTGCTTAGTGAGCGCAGGCCCTTCGCACTGCCCGACGAAAAGGAGAAGTGGAGACCGCGCCTTCGCTCCCGTATTTGCGTTTGTCCTTCTCTTGCTTACCCCGGGCTTTCCTGACTGGAAATACTCGTATTGGGCACAGACTGCGCGCTTAGAAAGAGAGATCACGTTTGTGGAATATTCCTCCGCCAGAGACCGGTCGCTGTATGCGCCGTTCCGTCCGAGTGCGCGAATACAAACGTGGACGTCACGGGCTCCTCTGTCTTGCTGTTTAGTTGGCACAAGGCGCCGCCACGGTGCTTGCGTTTGCGAATTCGACTCTTGTTAGAGCGCGTATTGTTGGGCTAGCATGCATTGCTGCGGTGCGTGGTAGAGCCTCGTCGCACAATTGAGAGATGCATAGGAGACAGAGAAGTGAATGTACGTTATATTGGCTAACTACTGTACAAAACAGAGAGTTTAGCTTATCAGGCGGGCATGATTTCTTGTACAAGCTTCACAAACTTTCCCGTAATTCGTTTTAGCAATTTGGTTGTCAGAAATTCGTTCTTTATATCTTGAATCACGAATTTCGGTGAGGGTCAAGTTGCAGGTCGGCAAACAGCGTCTCGGACAATACCAGAATGGCGTGGCGAAAAAGCACATAGCTTGTAATGTATTGGCCGAACACGTTGCTGACACGCCATAGACTCAAAATCAGTGCAAATCGTCACCACCGAAAAATCACTATCTTCCCGTCTTTTACTAACATTCTCTACATACAATCTATAGACCGATCACACACTAAACCGGACACGTGGAAATATGCAAGAAGTTTATGCACGAATCACGCGCCATCTTGTCACCCCTTAAAGGGACACTAAAAGCGAATATTAAGACAAGCTAAAGTAATAGATTAGTGCTCGAGAATCTCTAAAGCGTCAATATTATCGCGAATAGAGTCTTAATAATCGAGAAATTGAGGTAAATGCACGACATGATGAGAGACTCCCCCGGGACATTCAAGTACTTGCTCGATGACGAAAGCACTCCTCGGTTAAATTCTGCCGCTAGTACTCAGCCACTCGCTGAAAAAAAAAAATCCTTGTATTGTATTACAAGACGAAATAATATGCTACTTGTCCAGTTCTATTTCATGTTTAGAAAAAAGAACTCACTGAAATGATCCCGACAACGACGCGGGCGGGCGAAAGGTTTCGTTTTCACTCGACTTCGCACCGCCGCCATGTTTCACACTTTTGTGCTTCAATGCATAAAGCAGCGGTTTCTTAAAAAAGTAAATGGAACGCCAATGAATTTCGTCGGACACTTTGAAAATTAACATCTCGGAATTGGTGCTGTCCAGAGAATTCGTTCGGAGTGGATACGCCGTGCGAACTCAGCGGCTATACTTCGTAGATTGAAATATGTGACGTAAATTAATTACTTAAACAATTCATCTGCGTAATTGCATTAACTATTCAATTGAACGTTCTTATTTCTCGTAGAAGTAATGGTCATGTCATCGAGTAATTTAGATCAAAGGTTAGAATTGTGTTATCTGCCATAGGCAATCTTCAAAGAATTTGGTGCAGCTTAGAAAGAACACCCTGTATAGATAGATAGATAGATAGATAGATAGATAGATAGATAGATAGATAGATAGATAGATAGATAGATAGAGAGAGAGAGAGAGAGAGAGAGAGAGAGAGAGAGAGAGATGCAAATGAGAGAAAGGCAGGAAAGTTAACCAGAGTTAAAGCCTCCGGTTGTATAGACAGATCGATTTCGCATACGCAAGCCAATTGGTCTCAGTTTCTGAATAAGATATAGCTGCAATCAGGGCGAGTCATGCTCCTAAGATGGCTATATAAACTCGTAGAGTGGATAATTGAATGTGTCGCGTAGTTCCAGATGACTTGGCGTCAGATGTCTTGTCACGGAGTGGTCAGATCTCCTGTTCTACGTAGTGTCCCCAGCTGTACGTGTATGATCTGTTGCAACCACTTCTCAGCATATGACTCTTCCGTGCTACATATATAAAAGCTGTAGTCACGAGGGGAGTAAACGTTGTTGCCTTAGTGAAATAAACCATCTAAAATCTTGTTTCTGTAGGAATTGCGGAAAGGAAATTAACAGATTATTTTGGTGAAATCACAAAAAGATAACCTGACTGAAAAACTAAGAGCACTGAAAAGATATATTACGAAAATTGCCATAATTTCCATGTCCAAAGAATAAAATAAAAGCAGTGTATTTTTATCTCACTACCTATTTCTTTCACCCCTTACCATTTCACCCGGAGTAACATGTTGTGCCTGTCGCTAAACTAATTAAACTCTACAGACACAACTGAAATGTTTTTCTCTTCCGTTCATTATCCAAGGCGAGCCCGTTTTGTAGGATTCTCCTTAGCGCGTCTTCGCAAAGTAGAAAACGCATCTGTTTATGCGTGTGCGCGCGCGGTACCGTGCGTACGTGCCTATGCGTCTCTGCGTGTGCGTTCTTGTGCGTGCGTTATCTGTATTCGTTACGAGCACTCGTCACGCTCGCTTAGAGCAGCGTCTTGTACTATACGTCTAGTTCTTTCGACCTGTGACACAGACTCGCGCCAGGAGATATCTGCTTGCGCAGAGCCATCCCAAAACTAAACGAGTGTTCAAAGACGGACTTATCTTCATTTTCAGTGTGCCACGTCGCATCGTGCCGTGAAACAGAGTTTCGTTTCACTGACCATGCCGAGCGATAAAAAATTAATACACGCACCATGTCTTGAGCGTGTCTGCTATGGAGCGAAAAATTAACGCGTGTACGCAATAAAGAAGAAGAAAAGAAAGTGCTTAATCGGAAACCTAATGGTTTTGCTCTAGAGTTGTTCACTTAGATCAAATAAGTAGATATCAATAAAAAGAAGTTATAAGAACCGCTTCATCCAGAACATGAGCGCTCCCCCCTACTGGAAGACGAAGATAACTCTGCCCCGCTGTGCTGTGGCTTTTCGCGAAAGTACAACGAGAGGCGAATAACTGCGCGCTCAGCTGCGTCGCGTTCTCTCCTTGTCTGCCATTGGCGGTCTCCCTTTTTTGATGTAAGCGAGGGCACCGCTAAGAAGTCACTCAACAGCGTGCGTAGCGGGCACGCTTCTTTGAGCGACCATGCAGTCGCGTGTGTGTTTCTTTTCCTTACTTTTTTCCCCTTCTTTTTTGCATAGTTTTCGTTTTTCTTCCGACAAGCCCGGGATGAGGGTGGCGACAGTTCTGGAGCCACCGGGTCATTTCTGCGCGATGTCAGACAAGATACGGAGCTTCTTGGCGCGTTTATGAAGCGTGAAGCATAACCACAGGGGCACCCTTTTCAGGAGCCGACACCGTAAAGCGGCCGCCGCTCAGGGGGCAGGCGACGGCGCCCCCCCCCACCCCCCTCCGCTCCACCCAACCTTTTGTTTTGAATTTTTTTTTCACAGTTTTTTTTTTTCTCTTACTGCGTGGGGGCCCGTAATGAACGGCATTCTTTAATGTCTCGGAAAATGAGAACGGCTTCAAGCGCGCTTATGTCCGTAAAGAAGAACGCCGAGGCGTGGAGTCCTTGCGCTAAACCATCCACGCGAGAGAATATGCTCTTGAACTGCGAACACCGAGTCGGCTGGATGAGCCCGAGCGTTCTTGTACAGAGCATACGCGCGTTATCTACGCGCTCTTTCTTTTGCGCCTCAGCCGCTGCTTCGTGTACTCAGAGCTTGGCTTTGTTCTTACGGCGCAAGCGGTTACGTTTATTAACAGTGTAGCCGTTGCAGCGAATATCGAAGCCACTTCAACCGGTGAACGTTGGCAACTTTCATTGTATACGTACTTTTCCCAACGCCTGAATGTAACCATTGCCGTAAGCGTTGCCAACCAAGTGAATTATGGAGGCATCGTCAAAATAAAGACAGAGAAGAGACGGAGCAATTTTTGTGTCTAAGGATGCGTTTTGTCGCCGCTGTTGAGAGTATTAGCGCTGCACCAGCCCTGTGTGTTTCCTTCTACGAAGTGAATTGAGGAACTTCCGTCGCTACTGTTAGCAATTTTGTTCAACTTACGCCGAAGACAGGCAGTGGCGTAGCCAGGGGCTAGTCCGGGGGGGGGGGGGGGGGGGACTGCACACTGGGCACGCGTAGGCACGCGCCCTCTCCCCAAAAGAGAGAGAGAGATAAAGTGGAAAGGCAGGGAGGTTAATCAGACATCAGTCTCCGGTTTGCTACCCTACACTGGGGATGGGAGATAGGGGTTAGAAAGATGACGAAATTTCTGTGTTAGTATGCTGCCTGCCCAGTTGCCTCCCTCCTCACCAACCCCGTCCCCCAGCTCCCTAAAAACATTTCTGGATACGCCACTGGTCCCAGGGTACAAACTATGAGAATACTTGGCATGTTTGTAATTGTGAAGGTGTACCTACGGTCCCAAGAGACAACTGCAATCATTTAAAGCGAGCGATTTCAAAGAATAGTGTGCGCGAAAGGTGAAACAGGTCTCGAATAATCGGGTGGTTCAAGTCGCGTAACCTACGAGCAATACCGTGACGAATTTCTACGATCACCACTGGCTTGCGCACAAGTTCGAAGCCTCTGTCTCTCCCACAACATCTTCATTTGTCTTTTTCTTAGTGCCATGTCCTCCCAACCCCTCCCACTTCCATGGCTATTTTCGCCGACGCGTCAGCCTTCCTTTGGGCTTCAAGGCCGACGCACAAATCATTTCTTTCTTTCTTTCTTTCTTTCTTTCTTTCTTTCTTTCTTTCTTTCTTTCTTTCTTTTCCCGTTTGTTAGCGAACCCACTTACCGCAATTTAAACACATAAAAAAAAATACATTGCACGTATAGGAAAATTAATAGGTCTTGGCAAAGGAGCAAGCGGTGCGTATAGCTAAGAAAATGCGAAAGTAAAGCGACTCGGGGGCCCTACCGCAGCGGATCGGGAGAATGTGCAGCTATACGCCCCCCCAGCACACGCTATACCATGAAAAAGTCAGTTCGGCCGATGCTCAGAAGCATGCACGTTTTCCTCCTCCTTTTGCGAAGCGATTGGTGATCGTCGCATGCAGTTCGGGCCAGGCGGCGAATTCATCAGGGATGCGCGTATACAGTATCGCCGCCGCTGCTGCCGCCTTTCGGGCGCCGCTCGCAATGTTCTGCGCACGGTCGCGTCCGTTGTGCCTGCGTGTGGTCCGCGCCCTCACGGAGGCTTCGCTTGACGCGGGAGGAGGTAGATATATTTCGCGCCAGATTACGAACGCAGCGGCGGGCAATCGGGCGCGCACGCGTTCGCGCCAACGAGCGAACCCACGTTGCGCGCGGGGCGCGAAAGTAAGGAGGGAAAAAATAAAACTGGAGAGAGGAAAAAGAGAAGGAAAGCTGGTGGCGAGAACAGGCGCGAAAGTGGCTACGGACGAACGCGCTTTCGCAAGCGCGGTCGGTCGGTCGCGGTTGTAGAGAAAACCGAGTTTTTTGCGCGTGCGTTGATCACCTTTGTCACGCATATCTGGGAACTTGCGATTGGTTGCTCCGCGCCTCCCAGTGGTCGAGCCTGTTTCCCGGTTCATGATGTAATGTGTTATGAAAATTGTAGTACGGGTCGGTAGCATGAAATGCCGGTTACCTAAAGACACATGACCCGCGATGACCACCGCGATGAGTACCGTGTTTTGAAGCAGGGATGGCTTATTTTGTCTTTCGTACGCTTCCGCAGATGTTCCCTTGACTTCGCTAATAAGAGCAAACATTCGCCTCTCGGGGGGCACTAAGTGTGATTGATGTTCTTGCCTGCGCTCTTTTTAATCTGTATCTAATTTTTTTTTGCATAACAGATTATTTAACTAACCTCATTTCACAGCTGTACGTATATACCGCAAACTTCTTTCATCTAATCCCCTCTGTAGAACGTCTCACAGTTTTTCCTGTTGGGCCTCCTCCAGAAAACGCATGATGTTTGACCGATGTATTATACCCAAGCATTTAGGCTAATAAGCTTTAAACCTTATGGAATATTTAATTGTTCTTGAGATCACACTTATCGTTGTTTATTTCTTTTTCTCTGTTCTCTCTTCTCGCCAGTCAATGAATGATGCACGGTTTTCGTGCTGTCCATGCATTACTACCGCATTTTTTTTTTTTTTTTGCTTATAGCGAGGACAGTAAATGCGCTCGCGCACTTCGTCTTGGTGCTTTTCTCCCTTGTTTCCTTTTTCCCCACCGTACACGATGGGAAAATGCTCCTGCATCCCATGGGATGGACGAGTGTCTTTTTGCTCACGTGTGTCTCGTTGCGTTCTCGCACATTGCGAACGACTGCTGGTTGTGGTTACAAATTTGCGCTAATTTTATTTCCTTCACGTCACCAGTTTATTCCTTGTTTTCCTTGTCAGCTTTTTCTGCCACCTATATTCGTGCTCACTTTTGAAAACATTGACAGTGAAGACACACGCTCCTGGAGCGTTTTTTCTTTTTTTTCGTTACAGCTATACGCCAAGCGCTGGTAACCTCTGTTTATTGTGTCACTAATTAAAGGTAGCTGTTTTGAAGGGTAGTGATTCCCTGTCTAACAGTTTTCTCCCGTCACGAGTGACAAATTTTAGTGGAGGACAAAGCGCCGTGTACCCATTACGGATAGCAACGTATGCAGTTCGGCGTTAGGTTATAAACTGAGCTATCCGTGCTCAAACGCTGGACTTCTCTGGCATTTGTTTCTTTATACCCGCGATACCTCCCGACTCGTAATTTCTACTTCACAGCACCACCACCAACACCACATCCGTCGTCATAGTTATCGTAATAGTCATTTCAATCGTGAATGTATTCTAAGACTCCTTTCTTGCCGTAGAGCTTCCTACAAAAATTTCCAGAGGGAATTCAGGCGCAATATATCTATAGTGCCTACAGGAGCTGCAAGCGTGGCAATTCAGCCAGCATGGGAACGATGGCTAGTGCATGGATAGGTCTAAACTTCGTCCCACTGGCTTCACACGGATTTGTGACATTGAAGAAAGTTCGTTTTCAACAAACTACTGCGTTATAACTGGAATAATGCGTTATAATCCCGCAATTACGTGCAGTATTATTGCTTACTGTGTTTAGAAATATTGGATTGCTTCGTAACTTAGGCCGATAAAGGCTGCAGGCCAAGCACAGTAAGTAAAAACGCAAGAACATTTGAAGCCGCAAGACGATCGAAGGTCAGACAAATCCATCTATACTGACCATCACTCCCGTGGTAGATGAACGGATAGATGGTTGCTATAAGCGTCCACTTCGAAACGGGGCGGTGGCTTGCGCCACCAAGCTCGCATCGCCAGAGTTCGCAAGTTTAGTAGGAAACTCTTGTGTTATTTGCCACCTTCTTCTCTATTGATGAGTCTACGTCAGCGTTCGGCAATGAGCCTCGTGGGGGGTCCTTCCGCGAAAACCCCGAAGGCCTCGGTGCCACACCTTTCTTTTTACCGGTATGAAAGCCCACTTTGGAACACACGATAGGAAGGGAGAGAGAGAGAGAGAGAGAGAGCAGCAATTTATTTTGACAAGTTCGTAGAAAGTCAGCGGGGTGGCAACGCGCCACTAGAGCTTCCGTTTAAACTAGACGTGTTCGGTGTCGGAAGGGTGTCGTTGTCGGAAGGGCAAACATAAAAAAATGAACAGGCGGGCCTCATGCTTCAAGAGAAGGAGGCCACAGGTTCGAATACTGGCCGCATCGGCCTCACTTTCACGAAGATTTAATGCAAACACGCTTACATGAGAAGTTCGTCTTTTATGCGTTGCATATTGCAATCACTCAGTTCAGCCCTTGGGCGCGGCCGGGCAGCCACCATTGACATTTAGCGCAACCACGTGACGTGACGTCACGACAGCCGGAGGAAAAGCTGGGCCCCAACACAATATGCAACGCATTCTTGGCTTAACCAAGCTAAGCCTGGCCATTTTTTTCATCCCTCATCACTTCACTTGAAGCAGCATGCCGAGATTGTCACTATAGGCTACTCCTTAGATAACACTAGACTCTCTCTCTCTCTCTAAAGGTGGTTTTATGACAGCCCCAGATGATATTAAATTAGTCCCGAGATCTCTACTATGAGACCTCTCACAGCCTATGTGCACAGGTTTGGGATAGGAAGCCAACAGTTAATGATAAAATTAGCAGCCCTATTTGAATATCGCTTTCCGCTGTGAGAACCGCAAAGTACTGCGCTTATGAACAACACGCTTCTTTTTCTGCGCCCGTATTCACAACGATATTTTACGCTGTAGAATTGTTCGCCGACCGACACTGATGCATGCCAGCCGACACTGACGCTGGACAAATTATTGGCGAAGGCGGCGGGCCAGTGGCAAAGAACAAGAACAATTTTTTTTTATGAGCGAGCTTACTTGAGCTTCTGTGGTAATTAAAAAAATAACTTCTGCACTTTTCGCGTGCTTGCGTGCTTCCTCGGAAATGAGTAATGTGTTCTGTTATCATGTTTGCATCTTTATTCAGACGCAAAATGAGAAAGAGTAGCCGGCTTCCCCCACAGATGCTGGAGCCTTTTTTAGTATATTTGTTGAAGAAACACGCCGGGGTGAGGAGAGAGAGAGAGAGAGAGAAACTTAAGGACGTGCTGCGCACTTAGTTCCCTTCATTTCATCGGTTGCTTCTTGGTTACAAGGCTTCACTATTAGATGAACTATGATCTTTGTACTATACCCCTCCAAGGCACGTTAATGGTTCTTGAAGGTAATGCCAAAGTAAAGAAAAGAAAGTGAAAGGGGCAGGCGATTAAAAATGATGGATGCGTCCGACGAGCCAAATATAGTGAGCACGCGAGGTTGTTTTACTTACCAGACCGGAGGGGAAAGCGAAAGAGCAAATATTATCGCATCAAGAAGGAGGATCTCAAAAGCAAAACATTGCAGATCGCGATAGGTGCTGCTATGTTACCTCAAACACTTTAGCTCTGCACACGGATACAGGTAAGTGTCTTGTGTTTTGCATATCGTGCACATCAAGGCATTCGCTGTTTCATTGAGCTAACCCGATGGATAATTCATTATTGCGAGGTAGTCTACTATAAAAAAAAACGAAGATAAAAGGAAAGAAAAAAAGAAAGGAAGAAAGAAAGAAAGACTTTAAGTCAGTTCTGATAAACGAAAATAGAAACCAGCTTATAATATCAGGCAAGTCAGCAAGACGGAAGCAGACGGGAGGACATAATTTGCACTTATTACAGGCGGCTTGTTTTTGAGGGAACACCTTCGAAGTAGTTGTGAATTCCTTTCCGTAGCGAATCTTAGAAACATTAAAGAAAAAGAAGGGAAGAAAGGCAGCTATTGGGCAAGCTGCTTCGGGACTGTAATTTTTGTCACGTACCTCTTTCCGGGGGGCGTTGCTCTGTGTACTCTATTATACGTGACAGGAATGAACACAACGCTTTGTCGGCGAAAAGCTTTCAGCTGCTTTATTTATCTTTGCTTTATCTTTATTCGTTCCGTAAACCGGGGGGGTCCTCGTATATACTCTTAGAAGAGGGGAATGCCATGCCGGAAAATGAAATCAAAGAAGCTTCCAGGGTGGCCGAACGCTGTCCGATACGGATTCCGGACGAACGCGGATCTTAGCAGCCCCGCTTCGCTTAAATTTTCGTGCAGGGAGCTTGCGCGAAGGTTCCAGAGCCTTTCTTCAGCCTGAGTGTTACGCAACGCGTCTCTTTCCGTTGCCAAATGATTCTTCGCGGCGAAAACAGCAGCCGACGTGAGAAAAAATAAAATAAAAGCCGCGCATGAAAACATTACGCAGCTGAGATCGACAGCTCATTATGGACACGTGCTGCTTTAACAGAGCTGCGTGTATCATGCACGCCAGAGTACCTGATGCCAAAGGCAAGACGAAAGAAGAACAAGGAAACATTGAAGAGCGCGGATCACGTTTTCTTTAGTGCGTCCTAACAGCCATGTTTACCGGCATATAACTGAAGCCGAATGTGTAGAACGGTGCGTTAACTATGCGGCCGTGAAAAGCAAAGCCTTGCACAGTTCACAGCAACTTAGACGTATCTTAGATGGATCTTAGATCTTAAATCTCAGCAACTTAGACAGAGCATTAAATGCCTGGAGTCATGATGAAAGCGCAGATTATAATTGCTGGAGTGCTATGAGAAGCATACCAGTGTCAGATAAGGACGAGGAATTATTAGCCGGTAAATCAGGCCATTTCCGAGGCTGTAACACATGACACAGGAGTGAACAATTTCTTGCATATCTAGCTTATTTATGACTCTATACCGCAGCTTGATCGGCTGAAAACTGCTGTAAGCCACAGTTTCCTGCGCTCACCCCCCCCCCCCCCCCCCTAGAAAAAGCAGAAACGGAAAATAAAATTAAAATAACTGAGACTGTTTATACAAGTGTAATTATAGACTGTAGTGTAGTTAGTTTGTAGGGATAGTGTTAAGAGCAAACTGCATCAGCTTGCAAAAGCCGAAAGTTTCTGTACCTTCTGTTTGCGCTCTCTCCCTCTTCTACTCGGCGCACACCCCACTCACTTAGACCTAAAAGCTGTAGTTCCGGGAAACATGTCGCTGTCGTTAGTAGACCTGCTGGTCGAATGCAATACGAAGTGAAATCGCTGCAAGGCGAAATGTCTATTCGTCGTTAAGTGGCTCGGACATATGAATGCATAGTTGTGCATGTCAGTGCAAAGTGTACCGCATACCGGCTTAAATGTCACCGTTTGCTCTGCGCAAGAAGTAATGTGGGTAAGAATCACAAGTAGACGTCTTCTGTATTATCCGTGCGTCGCACTCTTCCGTTTCGTCTATTAGTGCAGGCGGGAAAAAGCACAGACGCAATGATTTCGAGAATCCGCTTAACTGTCGTGCCAGTTGCCGTTGATATGTATAAAAAAAAGGACTTGTTAGTCGTTATGGCGACAACTTCTGTGATAAAGCTTAAGTCAGAGAAATGCCACTAGAATGTTCTGAATAATAAACAAAGCAAGCCGCGAAGCACGGAGTGTTTATCACGGTATACCGACCGACTGGTCACTTTTATATTCCTGTCTTGTAAGAATTTCTTAGCGCGGAACTAGATTAAGCCAATGGAAGCGGACAGATACGAGCGCTGATCTCGGTCGCTCCGCTCGGTAC
Source organism: Dermacentor andersoni (assembly GCF_023375885.2). Classification (NCBI taxonomy): domain Eukaryota; kingdom Metazoa; phylum Arthropoda; class Arachnida; order Ixodida; family Ixodidae; genus Dermacentor; species Dermacentor andersoni. The sequence continues at coordinate 117,413,930 of NC_092815.1, read as the reverse complement.
CGACTGGGTTTTCAGCTTCACACAATTTTGTCTTTAAAACTCGCCGAGGAAGTGTCCGTTCCACTTTCATTGACCTTGTCCAGTTCCACGGTGTGAATTCTAACGAGATAGAGTACTCGCTAGCCCTGTCCCCTACCCAGCGGCAATCTCGATTACTATGATATTCGCAGAAGGGAAGGGCACATTACATGGCGTAAGATGCGGTACTTGCCAACTGCGTTGGATTCGTTTTAAGCAAAACATAGTTTGTTGGCTCATCTGAAACATTATGCCAGTCGCTCATTCCTCTACCCATATATTCTGTTTAGAAAGGTGATGTGGACAAAGCATAAAGAGAAATAAATATTCTTTTTCTTAATGACGCCACCGGATGACGGCGCCACCAGATACGCGAGTCTCGATGGACAATTCTCTGTCGTGAGCAAATGAAGACAGACGAAGCAATTAAGGAGAAAAAAAATATTCTACAGTGTTCAGGGGCACGTGGTAGTCAAGGTCTTCTGTTAGGTTAACTTCGCCGCATTGCTTCGCTTTCAACCAACAAAAAACTAGTTGCTGTGTTGTACCCTTAGTACATTATATAGCACATACTGGAACGCCTTTTGTGTGTGCGTGCCTCCATGTGTGCGTGTTTATTTTTCTTTTTTTTTTTGCGTTTTCCTCTCTGTCATCTTTCTAACCCCTATCCCCCATCCCCAGTGTAGGGTAGCAAACCGGAGACTCATATCTGGTTAACCTCCCAGCCTTTCCTCTTCATTCTCTCTCTCTCTCTCTTGCCTTCAAAAAAATTTTTTTTCAAGATTAATTCGGCAGCGATTGCTCAAAATATTCGTCCTGGATATGAAAGTTCAATGCATGTAGAACACTACTGAAATGGTTTACTCATATTCTTTTCACTAGCTTTCGAGAAATTTGAGACTAAATTGATCTAGACTTCTGTGTTGTCACAGACGCCGGAAAGTAACACTGAAGTCGCGCTTCGAATTCCTCGAGATTGCGTGAAAATCTAGGATGCAGCAGCAACATGGCAATTGTACTACACGTAGTTCAATCTTAATATTTATGCTTAGGCAATGAAATACCGTATTACCACTGCAGAGATGAGGAGATGGTTACTTCTTTTGTGTACACGAGGATCCAGCTTTTGGCATCTAACCGTGGTACATAAATAAAAAAAATTCCTTTCACGTTAGTAACATGCCAGTATGGAATAATAACCAGGTTGAAAAGCGATTATGTCCCATAGCCGCATTCGGGTCTCAGGAGGTTATACGCTATCCACAATGATAGTCCCGCAGGAGCGAAGGACAGAATGCAGCACAAGCTCAAACGCTTTGCTCCTGCTTGGGCCTTGATTTGCGGGAACTCATGTGGGATAAGCAATATGGGAAAAGCATCTTCTACAAATGAGTATGTCGGACAAGCTGTATACATATGCGCTCGCTAGCACTTTATCTTTACACGAGATGCAGCTACAAAAGTTGCGTGGACGCGTTCTCACGTCATGAAATAGCCGAGGCGAGCATCATTCGAAGTTGGCTGTTCCGTGATTCCAGTGGCGTGCAACGACATGGTTAAACCGATTCAACAGTTCAGGCACCGCTGCTAATTATTGCAAAAAGACATTTCTAGACGACGTGCGAGTTGACTATAGCAACCATTTCAATGAAATAATTACAACTAAGCTCTTAGCATGGTTTTACTATCTGCGTTGCGTATACAGAGCGTGTATGTGCTATCTGAATTCCCAAGTCAAAGAGCTTGCGACTGGTTAATACGTATTGGCGCGTGGAAGTGCTGCTGTGGGTGACATTGTACTGATCTCATAGTATAAAGGTGCCCACACCTCGCGAAGCGTTTATACGCACAGCTCATCTTATCACTGGCAAGCGCACCCAGCACCACGACAAGGCGATACGGCTATTTTAGTCTGTACGGGAGGCAGAGGTGCACCTTCTCGAACTGTGGAGGTCAACCGCTTAAATTGTGGGCACCGTTAGCTCTGCGAGGCCCCGCCACGTTATAGCCCGGTTACTTTGACATTCGGGGCTTGTGCAGGGTTCCGAGACAATTGACTGACGCCGAAAAAAAAAATGAACAAAAACAAAGAAAGAAAGCCGACAATGCATGGCTTCATTGAGCCGACGGGGAGGCGCCAGGGTGCATTGCGAGCTTTGTCTGCCTGTCTCCGAAGAGGAAAGCGTCCAGGGCGACGTCTGGGCCGCTATATATAGGCATAATTGCAGACGACGCGCTGCCCTCACGGGGAGGTGCGAAGGTCGCAAGAGAAGCTTTAGAGGCTATACAGAAGCAGGACCGAACAACAGCGCGTGTCGGGCATGCTGAAAGCACACAATATGGTATGGAAGGTATACCTCTGCACGCTTTTCGGTGTGTGATGGGCTTGGAATGGTCCCGGTAATAGCCTTCCTTGCAATAGTGACAGTGGCGTCCGGCCGTGTTGTGGCGGCAGTTCAGGCAGACGCCGCCGCTCTGGCGACCCGACAGCTTGTACAGCTCCATGTTGAAGCGGCACCGCCGGGCGTGTAGGTTGCAGTTGCACGCTGCGCAAGACGGGAAAGGACACAAAACGTGTGAGGCACAGGGAGAAGCCGCTACACGGTGCAAAGCAAAGGCAAAGACAGCGCTGTATTTTCTTTTCTTCTTTTTTTTTGGCGAAAGGCAGTGATGAGGATAGCTTAACGGCGTCTTAATTGCTCTTGCCGTTGCGTATCCGCAATTTTTTTCTTTTTTTCTGTGACTTCTTGTGGGCAGTTTCACAAGAAAAGCGGAATACCCGCTCACTTCTGTTGTATTCGTCTTGGTCTACGTTGTACGCGCTTTACTTTCTCGCTCTCTTTCAATCAAGAGTCACTTTTAGCCTTTGTCATCCAAGACCAAAACCTGTGATGTAACGAAACTAATTCATGAACCATGGCACTGCCACCGGCAAAATAAATAAATAAATAAATAAATAAATAAATAAATAAATAAATAAATAAATAAATAAATAAATAAATAAATAAATATTTTCTGCAACTTGGCTATTTCCAATAATTCTCAGAGATGCATTTAGAACGCTTTGACGGGCTCAGCCTGCGGTATGCTGAATCCGTCATCCGGAGTCAGCTGCCACAGACCACCATCCGGCGGAAACTGTAGGAGGGGAGATTCACGGTTTCTGCGGCTTCTCTAGTAGCCGAGTACAAGCAATGTATAAATCCATGCCTGGTCACAGCTCCTTGGCCCTTATAGGGGCGGGCGAACGCCTCCATACTGGAGAAGTCGTCAAGCGGCCATCGGCAAAAATAAAATGCGAGAACTAAACAAGAAAGAGGAAGACGCGGCGGCGCTGGGCGAAACGGCGTGAAGCAGTGGCGGCAGACGTGCGTGGAGAGGCCGCGTGAGTTTCGACGGCCCAGTTCTTCACCGCGTGCCTGTCTGTTTGTTCGGCCTTCCAGAGGGCCACGTGCGCGCGTTTCGATGACACTGTCCAGGCACGCCACAGTGCAAAGGCATGACTTCCACACCGCAACAACCACCACCGCCGGTGGCCAAGTGAAAACAAACGGAGGAATGACAACAAAGGCGCCGGGCACCGCAATTTACGGTCAGCGCCCAGGCAGTGCCGCCCCGCGTATACACAGGAAGGCGCGTCTGCGCATCTGGTGAAACAAAGGAACGAGAGAACGGGAAATTCGGGCGTTAGAGAGGTAAACAAACCGGGGCGAAAAGGCGTCGAGAAAACAAAAATTCAAAGAAAAAGAAGTCAAGGGAGAGAGAGAGAGAGGGGGAATGTGCAAATTTTGTTTTGTTCAGGACCTCACAACGGCCGGTCGGCTGGTCTGGTTCAGAGTGATATCCGAGTCCGCTAACCCTCAGGCCTAGGAGCTGGCTGCCGGTGGTCGCCAGACGATCGCAAGAACAGGCAGCGAGTCTTGATAACGAGCCGAGTTTAGCGGGCAAATGAGTCGGAACTTCGAGCCATCGCAGAAAGAGAAAGCCATTAGACAGGTCTTCGTACGTTCGCTTAAGCGCGAATATTCACGGTTCGCCTCAACAGAGGACTGCTTTTACGATCTTCGTGACGCCTGGGTGGGTCGCGAGGCTGTCGGGAGATAGAGCGGCAAACGGGCGGCCTTTTTCTGTTTTTGTTTTCGTTTTCTCGTCGGTTCCTCCTCGCTTTACTTTCGGATTCGTGTTATCAGTTCGTTAGTATACCAGCATTTCGCGCTGCATACTGCATTCGTTTTCTTCCTCGGATAGTTAGTTTTGTTCACGTGTTTCTCACGCCTTCGCTTGAAGTGACGCGATTTGCATCACGTGCTGTCTCGCGTCCTCTACGGTAAAGCCGGCACATGCGGAAGGCTTGTCCTAAGTGTCGCGATCCTCTGTTTATCGCCGGGTGTGGCTTTCCCGCAGAGGCAGTATAGAGTGCGCTGTGTTCCGCGCAAGCGTGAGGGGTGAGGAGCGTGGTCCACGCGTAGTGGCATACGTTATGTATGCGTGCTTGCACAAAAAGAAAGTTTGCAACACCCGGCGTAACGTGAGATAAGACCATTACTGACGTGAAACCTTCGCTTGCTTTCTAATCAACTGCTTTAAGCATCTGGCGTCGGTTGCCTCCGCCGAAATCGAAGTGTTATAGTATATGCAAGGCGAACGTACAGCAGATATCTATCGAACATAACAACATGAAAAACAGCAAAAAATACTTGTTCTTCACGCTTGCTTCCGCAGTGACATGACCACTTGAGCTGAGAGCGCACTCAGTCTGAGAAGATAGCGGCGAGTATGAAACGCGCAGGTCATGTCAGTCGGCAAAGAGGATGGCGAAAAGTTTAATGAAGGTGACCTCAACGACGAATGAAGTCATCCCGAAGACATGACAGACGGCTAAGTATATAAACGTAAATACTAGGTATAGACGTCGCGAAGGGCTACCGTATATATTGTTGGCATAGGCTACCGTCACAAGTCACTACTAGACTTCAATTTGAATGTCAGCAAAAACAAGCAACTTTGCAGTCCTGTTGAATCACCTGTGCTGCATGGAACGACAGTACTGTCGGCAAAATACTAAAGCGCACCAGTATACATCGAGGAACAGGCCATTACATACAATGAAAGCTGTTATCTAAAGTTCCACAAGGGAAAATTGCAGCTATCCGACCGGTTGTGGCGATTTCGATAGTGACACAGCGCTCATTAGCGCCCTAGCTGAGATGAGACGCTTAAACAAAAGGAAGCTTCTAAATGAATGCGCATATCCCTTTCAGTGGCACGCTGATTGGCTGAGCCCCTGGGAGGACTTCCAGCACTCGAGTGAGCAGTCGCGCTGAGTATTACTTATTAAGAACACGAAAGTATCGGATAAAGTGGTCGACTGAGCAACGACCTTAGATGCTGATCACATGTGTAACTAGTTTCCTGACAGTACAATATCAGCGCTTTGCCATATGTAGTTTGGCAGACGAAGCTCTTGGCGCCAAGTTCTTCCGAAGACTGCATACTCCTAGGTAACCACGCGGCTCCGTTCATTCAGGTACTTTAATTGCGAGGTTCGCCACGGGCAATACAATTTTCTCTTCTTTTTCTTCTCTCTGTCTTCCTTCATTTCTTAAAAAAAATCCCACAATATGGCCAAGGTTGCACTTTCTTCAAGCCAATCGCTTGAAAGTATTTTAACCATCGACCAACTATAAAATTCTGTGAAAGTATTTTTGTAAATGGTTTGAATGTATTTTTGAAAGTTACTGGCTGCCGAAGCAACTAGCGTAATTAAAGTGCAACAGTTTTTCTTCACTCGAAAGTACGTCGGTGGTCTACCATATTCACTGGACGTAAGCGACACGTTTCTGTTTCCGCAACTTGTAATTTAGACATACGCATGTTCTTCGCGACGAGGAATGCCGGCGTCACTTGTTTAATATTGTAAGCTTTATTTCAGAACGTTTCCTTTTATTACAGTTGCGTCCTTTGCAGCCCCTCAAGAACTGAACGATCAAGAGGAACTGAATGAAGAGATATGAAATACCGGCAGATTAAAAGCAACACCTTCACTGTCCAACCCGAGAGTACCATAGAAATGCGACGATGTACGAGATAGATGAAAATAAAGTTTAGTAGACGGGCACGCTTGTCAGAAAGCGAACTACAGCGTGTGACGCGGACGTTGGCACAGACCTGCATATCTGAGCAACCGACTACGTATAAAGGTCCCGAGAAATCATTCAGAAAGCGCAGGGCCAGTTCAGACATGTTTGAGACAGATCGCGCGGGCTTTTCAATATGCTAGCCATGCGCACAGCGATTTCAGAGTGAAGCACCTGTGAGATTCCTGGAAGCTACGTGCAATGAATCCCGAATCACCTGGCGCGGTTTTGAACCTTAGCGGCATCCATCCAGAATTCTCGCTCTTATGCTGAAGAGTAAGCATCGGCCCTCTGTTTGCTTCATTTCTCGCTACGACTCTCTCAACACGAGTCAATGACACACAAAACATCGCAGATGAGACGCGTCGTATCTTATACTCTTGCTTCTCATGTCTCGATCGATGAGCTCTTATCTTAGTATCCGCATCCATATATAAGCGCGTTAATGCGCGCTGCATCTCCACCTTATTTGCGCTCTTACAACCCTTTTAGCAGACGTCGCTCTCAGCAGGCTGTATATGGGATGCTCGCATAGCGACGTGAAGTTGACCGGTCACGCCAGTTTTACGGCCCGACGCCTTCCCGGCGTTTGATTTATACCTCTGAAACGTGTTCGGACGCTAGAGCGTTTCATTGCTGAGAGAGAGAGAGAGAGAGAGAGAGAGAGAGAGAGAGAGAGAAAAGAGAGAGAGATAGAGAGAGATTGTGAAGAGGAAGAGGCGCTATTTACTGCAACTAAGAAGAGTAACGCATGCTGCTCTCACGGTACTCATCTCAAATTGTTCTTTCAAAATACGGCCTAGCTTACCTGATGTGAGATGGCTTCTGCGTTTCAGACAAATAAACATGTGAAAATCCCAGGCATGAAAAACTGTATAATTCTTCTTTTTTTTGGGGGGGGGGGGAGGGGTTACATTCTTTTCGAGTGCGTTGGAAAGAAACGTTAACTTTAAGGACGACATATGTTTCCGAATTCGATTTATCGCCGCTTTCGCAATTACGTGCAAAAGAAAAGAAGAAAGTTACTAGAGAAAATCTTGTTGAAGAGAAACTATCGGAGAACAAACTATGGGAGACGCCTCTATTCGGAGTGAATCCTTCGACTAGATGACACGGCTACCTTCTCTTGTAGAAAGTTTGGCCATCGCGGACACAGATGTCCCCCCTCTGTTCGCTGATACTCGCTTCCACGTTTCGAGTGCCCTTTTAATACTTCGTTGAATATCTAAGGCCAAATAAAAAACAAGAAAGCTTTTTGCTCGTGAGTATTGTTTGCGATTGACCGGCCACCTTCGCTAATCATGTTTCCAGCGTCACGATCGGCTGGAATTTGCCCTTACGAACAACTCTAGCGTAATAGCGTCTTCTGAATATGGGGCCCTGCTTCACTTGCGCTCTTCCTTGTCACGGCGGCCTCGGAGGCTATCTCGAGTGCTTTGACATCCCGACGAAACGACCGTGATCACATTGCTATTACGAACGTCACGCATACGTCATCTCTTCAATGAACGGCCGGCAAGGCATTGCTGTGCGATGCCTCTTATATAGGGACGGTATACACAGAGGCGGGTGCAAAGGCCGAACACAAAGCCCTCGCGCCTTTCCTTGCCGTTAAGGCTGGGGATCCGAAGGAACGGGTATATCCTCCTCGTTCGGGTCTCGCGAGTCGCGCACAACGAAAGGAATAAGCTGCGCCGCTCGTGCGCCTATCGACAGCTTCTGTCTGCTGCTCCCGTGGTCCATGCTGCGCAGACCGCGCGCGGCTCTCAATACGTGTACGCGCAGTTCGACGACCCTAGTGGCACGCAGGTCTTATGCAGGCTTGAACAAAACGTACGTGGGGGCATTCGTCAGGAATATAAGAAAGAGGACGGAAGAAGAAGAGCCGCACAATCCCCCCGCCGACGCCGCACGTCGGAGCCACCAAAGCCAGCGGAGCATCTTTTTCCTTCTCCTTGCCGTCGTCGAGTCTTCTATCGTCTTCCGTCCGGGGCCCTGCGGCGGAGGTGTAGAAAGCAGCCCGCGAGACAGGACAAATCGAACCGTCATTATACCGGCTCTGCCGCAAATCCACGGCCTCTGCCGACGTGCCGCACTGTGCTGTGGTGATGTGCTGTGCTGTTACAGTCGCGCACCTGCGCGAACTCCTTTGACCGCGTCAGGTTCAGGAGCCTCTTTCGCAACCCGCGCTCGCTAGTTCCGTGGTCGGCGCGCACGTTTCAACAGCCCGTCACCTCAGTCCGTTATACTTCCACGGGGCACATTATATCATAGCTAAAGCTTCATGCTCTGTTCTCTCAGCGCCTCGACGGGTTCTACTTTGTCTTAGCTGTGCGGCAGCCAACGCTAAACAACCCCTCCCCCCCCCCCCCTCCCACCACTCCCTTGTAGTAAAAAGAGGGAGGTCAAAAGATTTCTTATGCACGCTGACGGGAGCAAGCGTAAGCTCCTTTTGTCGATTTACTTGAATTGGTCGGGTTAATTCAGAGATACTTGTTTTGCAGTAATAGCTGCTGCTGCTACTGCTGCTGCTACTGCTGTTACTGCACTAGTTATCTCGCCATTGCCACCAGCTTCAGCGCATGGGGCAGACCATGTTGCTTCTGAAATGGTGCAGACTGTTTCAGGGAGACATCCATTGCTGAAAAGCGAGAACAATCTGTTCTCGCTTAGCTCATAGATTAGGACTAGTAGCTTGCTTTAATCATATCGCGATCGTTCAGCTGCGCTTCTATACTTGTTTTGCAGTAATGGCTGCTGCTGCTGCTACTACTGCTGCTGCTACTGCTGTTGCACTAGTTATCTCGCCATTGCCGCCAACTTCAACGCATGGGGCAGACTATGTTGCTTCTAAAATGGTACAGACTGTTTCAGGGAGACATCCACTTCTGAAAAGTGAAAACAATCTGTTCTCCTTTAGCTCACAGATTAGGACTAGTATATAGCTTGCTTTCATCATATCGCGCTCGTTCAGTTGCGCTTGTATATATGTGCGTGCGGCGGAAAAAGTGAGCCAAGGATCGGTCTCGTTGCCCCAGGGCCCATAATCTGCGCAGCGCACGGAGGCGCAGGAATGCAGCCTTGCCATAAAGAAGTGTATAGCTTGCTTAAATGGTGACGTAAGGCAAAAAGTAAAGATCCGGAAGAAAAAAGAAAAGGGGCAGAAACACAGCTACGGAAACAAACGAAACGGTCATGGACAGCGCACTGTCGAGTCCGAGATGTCAGAGGCACGTGCGCGCTTATTACAAGGAGCCAGCACAATCGTCGAGTTTGCACAAGTTTTGGAGGACGCGCGAGTTTGCACAGGACGCGTTCCGACGTGCGTGCGTGGCACTCGGCGTGCGCAGCTCGAGCGGCTTCGCGCGAAGGCAGCTCGCGCGGGACATTCACGCGTTGGGGCCGAGGCGCGTACTTTCAGAGGCTGTCACAGGTCGGCGCACGCCGCAGTCGGGGCCCCTGCTTGCGTTTCATTCATCTTGGAGCCCCTGCTCTCACCGGGAGGGCACGTAGCTGATGCCCACTTCGTCCCGGCCATAGTATATGTGTGGTGTGTGTACGCGCTGTCCGAGCGTCCCTCACTTGCGCCGCTGCTTCGGACGGCCAAATAGCGGTCGCGCTCCCTTTGCGCTTGGATTGTTCTCCACGACGCTTCGTCACTGTCTCGCGAGCCTGCCGCGCGCTCTTCTGCTGACAAAGTGCCTGTCGGCCGAAGCTTTTTCTTTTTTTTCATACAGTGGGTGGGGGGGGGGGGGGTGAACGTATATATGCAGCAAAATCCAGCCGAATTGTGACCGCCCCCATTTCCCACTGTATAGTATAACCGCAGGGTGATCCTGGGAGCCGAAGCACGACGCTTCGGCGGTATTTTAGGGTGCACGATCGCGGTATTTCGGCCGGACACGCGTGATGGAGGTTGACGTGCGGCTTTAGCATCTCGAAAAGCGTCGAGCTCCCCCGTAGCGCGGCAACACGTATGCTTAGATGCACCAGTGGCGTGCATCCGGGAGAGCAACATAAATAATGACGATACTGTTTAGTTTGATGCGAATGTGTCGTTTCTTTCCTCCCCTTTTTTTTAGTGCGACAGCGCGAAACCGGGTTCGATGTGTCTGTCCGTCGTTTCCTTCACTTTGTGATTGTCGTCGTCTTCAGGCCCTCTTTATCCTCACGCTCACCCTGACCATGACAAACAAGAGCAAAACTTTGCCTACCACCGCCACTGCGGATCGAACTTATGCTCATGAGACAATGCGCGCTTGCGTATGCGACGGACGCGCTAACCACTAAGCTCTATAGCGGCAACAATCGCACTTGGCGATTTCTGCGCGATGTTGTGCATTACGCCGACTCCGAGAGTGGCGGCCTCTGTGTACGGGTGCCGGAGGCTTCAACAGGCGACACTGTAGCGGAAGCAGACAATATTGAGCGTCGTGAAGAAGCTTTTATTGAGAAAGTGGCGGTGTCCGCTGAGAGCCTGCTGTACTTTTGCAGTAAAAAGACATCAGAAATAAAAATACTGTTGAAGTCTGCTTTTCTTTTTTTTTTTAGCGCGACAGCGTAAGGGCCTCGGGTCGCAGAAGATCCAGCGTCGGCACCGGTGGCGATGTCCGTATGAGAAAAATCACACCGAAGCACGCATGCACATCCGCGCAGGCCCTCCACGTGGCGCATAGGCGTTAGTGAAATAACTGAATTTCTCAATGTAAGAATGCGTCAGAAAAATTGTAAAGTATGACTTACAAACAACCCACAGACATGATTGCTTCGGATTGTACGTAATTTGAATATACGAGAAAACATAATTCTGTTACGCGAAAGATCGAACACAAACCGTTTTTCCAGCGTTTCTACCATTCATAGGGCGGCGTGGTCCGCTCGGTTCCTTGAAACACCACCATCCAGATGGTGCTCGCCCCCGCGCATTCGCAAAAAAGCAGCGGTTGCCGGGAGGCGTGAGAAGGAGTCAGGTATATTTAAATGCTATCGCGTTCCACTCTTAAAGACGAAGCTTAAGCATCCTCCAAATTTCCTTAAAACATCTTTTATGCACTGTATATAGACTGCATTTGGGTTTAAAGGACTTTGCTGTGACATCAGTCTTAAAATGCAGGCCAGGTAACGGCAGACTGTCACAAATTACGACACCGTAATGCTCAGGCACGCTTGTCACAGTCCTTGTTTCACTACGTGTCGCTTATTTCGTACTAGTAGCGCATCAGGCAAGAAGAAACCCTATAGAGCGTGAAGCGCTGTCATTATTTTGCAATCGTCCCTCTTAGGAGACAGCTGCTAGCGCGCTTCTCTTTCTATTTTTGTAGTGTTTATGTTTATACTAGAATAATATAATAATTCTGGAATCGCGGCTGAACTTACGCAACGAGAGGTGGCTAATATTCCTCGCTATTTTACCGACTATAGTAAGCGAGTGGCATGTAGGTTATCTAAATTTAAAAAAAAATACACGTGTAAAGAAAAGCAAGCGAATGCGTTCTAAATCGGACTGCTAACGCCAGTGAATAGTCAAAAAAGCCAAGAGAAACATATTGCTCAATTTTTGCCTTTTATTACCTCAGGGAACCCATCAAAAAGAGTGATCGCAAATAGAAATCGAACATAGCTAGTTGTTAGAAGATGACGGCAGACGTGAAGGAAGCTTGCAAACTCACACGCTCACTGGAAAGTCTCCAAAGAATGAGGACGACTTGTGTCGGAAGCATAGTGCTCGCACATGTCTCGGCAGTGTGAAAAAAGAAGATGAAGGAAACGTAAGAGCGAAGGAACATGAACGTTCCTTCCAAGGGACTCGATTGTTTTGTTTCCATCCACCAGCTGCTCACTCTTGCAAGGCGCCCCATGTACATGCGGCCGCTCCGCGGCACTTCTATATTTATGATCCGCCAGGCGCCAGACCAGGACGTGCGAAAAACCGCCGTGCCTCGCGGGTGGCGAGAAGAGCTCGGGCAGGCGAGCAGCCACTGCCGTAAGCGAGCCGCTTAATCGAAGCTGCGGACAGCTATACGGTGCGGGGCAAAGCGGAGAGGGCGCCAACGGACATGCGACCTTGAGCGAAGAAGCTATCCACTCCACTGGCGGACCCCGCGTCGAAGGCACGGTTACAGCTGACACAGCACGGCCGAAATCGGAGAAAACGGGGAAAACAAATACGTATAACCGAGGGGCGCAACACAGCGGGTGTACACAGCGCAGTGAGATTACGAAACAAAAACAGCGCCAAGCGCGCGCGAGGAGCGGTCGCCGGGGTGGAGGGACAAGGAGCAACGCGAGATAAGAAGCTCCGCGTAGGGAACGAGCGGCCAAAGACGGGCCGAGCTGTGACGAATTGCCCCCGGGTCGAGGGAGCACGGCTGTACGCAAGGTGAAGAAACATGCGGCGCCGGCGGACTGTTGTAGCGTGCGCCTCGTTGCTGTGTGGTGCGCGTACGGTTTACACGCGGCGCTCTGGAACGCCCACGCGGAAACGCGAGCCAACTCCGTTTCGCTCGCGCTCCAGCCGCGCACGCGACACGCTATAATAACAAGAAGCAAACAAACTCTCGGAACAAGAACGCGTAGGATCGGAGCGATTCTCCCTGCGCCACCGCGGCACAGGTTTAACGCCTCTTCGGGCTGGCTCTTCGCTCTCCTTTCGTATAGCTGACGCCTTTCTCTTCTTCCTCGTCGGCCGAGGTCATGAACCCTCGCCTTGGCGGGCCACGTACATACGGCGGTTGCGGCGGCAGTCGACGTCACTGGGGAGGAAGGAAGGGAGGCCGCGGCTGGCGTATTCTCCATCTCTCGAGGATCCGTCCTCCTCGCGTGCACGGTGTATGGGCCTGTGCCCGAGCGTGGCACACCATGCGTGGGCTTCCCCACCCAGCGGTTAAAGATGGGCACACGGCGATACGCAACGGCGCTGCAGTTCAGTGGGCGGCAGGGCATAACGCTGCTCTTGTTTGTGTACACAATGGAATCGGCCCCTCAGGCGGGAGCGGCAAAGTAGTGGCGGTCTCTGAAGCACTAAGATGACAGGAGTTCGTAGCTTAGCTTATACGCGCGAAAAAACACCTGCGCCGCGACTCCGCTCTCTATCGCCCATTTTCATAGGCCTACCCGCGTGTGGTTAACTTTTACGAAATGGGCTGGATTAAACGTGTTCACGGTGCTTTTCGATAATATATATCTTTGTGAAAATTTCTTTGTGCTGCTCGCGGTATACGCGAAGATAGGCCTTACTTATGGTGCCTGTCAATGACATTGCGACACGACTGTTCAAGTAATACTCTACGCTGGGATTACTTTCATACGTACGCAGCAAATTCTTGCTTGGATATACATTTAGTTAATACCACACATTACCGGTCACAATTATGGTAATCCGCTTCAAATGGCAGTGCTGTCGGAGTGCCTTATGTTCTTGCCCAAGTCTACTAAGCGAAGCTCCGATTTCACTATTTTGCATGGCAGTGACCACTAAACACACGAACACGCTATAACGCATATCAATTTTCTTTTGCGTTGTCGACCGATTACGGGTTTGATGTCTGTCTGGAAAATAAATTCCTCTTAATACGTATAAAAACTACAAGAACTTAGTGCTAACTGATACAAGCTCGAAATACCATACAAAGCATGACGCGCAAAGTGAGCAAGGCAAGCACATGACTCATAGTTTGACAATACACCATGTCACTATTTTATTCCTCAGGAGATGAGAGGACATTACGATCTCCTTCGTGAATGTGATGTCTATAAATGGTATGGAAGTAACACAAGCACCAAATAATATGTCGCCGGTTCTAAAGGTGCAAAAGAAATGTGTTGAAACCATGTCAATGCAAGCAAATAACACGTACGAACGGGCCAGAGAGCGAACGAGAGAGTCAGAGAGAGAGTGAGCAAGAGAGCAAGGTAAGAGGGCGAACGAACAAGCGTTTTTCTTGCTGAGCCCGACCACCGACCACGAACCATGAAAACAGCCGAGAAAACCTAGCAGAGATATTCGCTATAAAAGGTGAACGCACTCACTACGCCTACTGTCTTTCTTAGGTCGCGCCTCGTATCAGTGTGACGAAACGATGTTCCATCTAAAGCCACTGAGCGATAGAATATCAATCGCTGTAGTACGCATACAAAGAAATTTGTAGCCTGAATATGTTGCAGCAACATTACGTATACTTGTGTTCCTCGTCAAGCTCGAAGTGAGCTAGAGCGTAAAAATCGGCTTTTACTGATATGATGGCCTCGCGTTTCGTAAAGCTTAATTTCCGGAGTAGTCGCTTTGGTTCCTCTCCACATCGTGGATGTGGGGAGCGGCCGACGGAGACGTAGACTACGTGTTCTTCGATTGTGTTTTCCTGTGATAAATGGTGCTTTTTCTTTGATGCTGTTTTGCGATTATTATTATTATTATTATTATTATTATTATTATTATTATTATTATTATTATTATTATTATTCAAGTTCAAGTTTTATTCATCAACGATGTCAGTTTTACAAAGAATTGTATACAGAATTAGCACTACACAGGGAGTCCCAAAGTTAGAAACTGTCAGTGGGACTCCCACACATGAAAAAAGAAAAAAAGAAAAAAAGAGGTACTGATCAAGCATTGGTTACGGTGACTTTACAGACTACTTGATAAAAATAAGGAACAGTGCGAAAAAACACGAAAGTATAAAGCTGTTTAGTAAGACAAAAATTGCGAAGAAAACTTCTCTAGTGAACAAGCAATGCAAATTTACAATACAATAAAAATAGGAGTAATAAAACATATAGTACAATAGCTAAGTGAATTATTATAACAATCACAAAAGTCGGTTGTTAGGACGAAAAGAGTTGCTGCACAAAATATTTCTTAACTTGGTTCTTGAATATATGCTCTGTGGGGGATGATTTATAATGGTATATGGAATAGAATTTTACGGTTTTATTCTCGCAAATGCGGTAGTTAACTTACCATAGTTCGTGCGCACTTTAGTTAAAAGACGATTATTGAATTCAGAGAACCTAGTAGTGTTAGTATTTAAAAACTTTTCAATAACAAAGCCATGCATCTATGTGTACAATATTACGAAATAATTTATAGATCACGATTGTTAACTTGAACTGAAAGAGCTGGTGAAGGGGATGAATGTTTAAACTGGCAATAAAGTGGCGTTGCATTAGATAGGAAATGGCTGAAAGTCATGAGACGAAGCGCCTAATTCTGCAGGCGTTGAAGTTGGCTGAGGTGAGCGAGGTATCTGTTACCCCTGGCTGATACGTAGTAAGATAAATAGCTGTGAATGTGTGCATGATAAAGGGAATGGATAATGTGTGGCTGAAAATATGAGCAATATATTCCCATAATTTAAGGCACATTCTTTTTTTCCCATCACTAAAGCATGAAGTTTCCATCCTTCTCCGTTGGACTCCGTTAACCCAATCTAACATCTATACTTTTTTATTTTGTGTATGCCCGCAGCGATGGCTGAGTGGTAGTGTTCATATGCCGAGCACGAAGTCGGGGGCTCGATTCCAGGCTGCGGCAGCAGCATTCTGATGGGTGAGGAATGCAAGAATGCTCGTGTACCAAGCCTACGGTTGCCACTTGAAAGTACCATACGTGGTCGACATTGATCCGGAGCGCCTCAACACACCTTTCACAGCCTCTGTGATGCATTGGACGTCAAAAAAGACAAAAACCAAATCAATCAATCAATCAATCAATCAATCAATCAATCAATCAATCAATCAATCAATCAATCAATCAATCAATCAATCAATCAATCAATCTGTCGGTCGTTCGACCACAACGCTCCACGTGTTTTCCCCCGAATACGTATTGCGTCGTTACTTCTCTTTGCATGGTATACGACATCTGTCGCCAAATGGCGGTCGTTTGTCGACTAATATATAGTTATAGTTTGCACTAGTAATGAAATATATTAATCTGGTGGCAACGATAAGCATAGCGTTGCCGGCAGCATCTACTCTGGGAGAGGCGAAGTGCTGTGGCTAGTATACTTTCACAGAAAAGCTCTCAGGACAGGATTGCCATACGGATAAGACAATTGCGAATTCTACCAAACTATACAAGTGTGTCAACAACTCAGGCCACGTCCAGCGAAAGCAGAGGTATAGCTTTTACGTAAGTACAAACATACAAGCATTGCTCTGTGTCGCGCTGTCTGCCCGCGTGATTCACGTTAATAGGCTGTATAGACTTTAGACCATGTTATCCAAGGTAAATCCTCCGGACAAGCCGCTCGAGCGCAAGAAACTCTTCAAACTACACACAGAAACAGGCAGACAGCTAAAGGTTACGCGTATATACAGATACGAACAGTCGTGGTCACTCGGATGTATCCATCGTTCTGCATAGTGTCCCCTATTATTATTATTGCGTCTCTGCTTCCTGTACTGCGTGTTTTTGTGCTCGTCAACGTGCCCCGGAACCTCAGAGCAGGTCCGCGTGCCTTTCTCCGCGTATATACACAAAGAGCAAAACAACGGCGTTTCCGATTCTGCTTAATCTTGCCGTCCACATCAGGGATACCGGAGAGAACAACCTTGCAGAGAGCTGCCGACGGGTATGCGGGAGAGAGGCCCGAATGAGAGACGGGAGGGCCTGTTGCACCGCTCCATGCACATGCGGTCGTCGCGACCGGCAACGCGATACGCCTGCTCACAATATGATACCGCGGCGTCTGGCCAGGTCAACGAGCAAATAATATTGCACGCTCGTACAACCGCAAACGAGAGAAGAAAAAAAGAGAAGCGAGAGAAAGAAAACCCAAACAGGGCAAGATGGACAGCGTCGCGGTCTCGGACCGCGGTACTTGCTATACACATCCAATGTCGTATGCGGGGCGGTCCACTTGTGTGGCACGGTGCGGACCTGACGTGAGAGCGTCCGGGCATTTCGCGGTGCCATGCGACCGCCGTCACATGTAAGCGCCGCGGTGGGGACCGTCGCGTGTGTGTGCTCTGGGGTCCATTTGCGACCGGTATCGTTTATCAAGCGGCGGTCGCGAGTCGCGGAGAGGCAGGCAATAATGCGCCCCGTGCTCTCGCTGCAGCGCCGACGCGGAAAGCGCAGTCAGCCAGCCGCGTGCTGGAGGGCACGGCCAGCGAGAGCGCGCGGACAGAGAGCTCTGCCGGCAAAGTGGGCTTCAATAAGAGGCGGCCGACCGCAGCGGAGGCAGAGCGAGCCACAGCAACGGGCGGAGGTGACACAATGATGGATGTCGTTTGGTTTTCCGCGTTCGGGTGCAGCCCACGCCCTCCCCGCGCCCGAAGCAGACTCGTGTCTGTCCGAAGTATCCTGGTCTTCCATAAACGTACCTCTGTAATCTTCGTATTTTTACTGCCTCGAAAAAAGGTACGCTAGACACGCAGAACTAGCTAGCTATAGCTTCCGGCTTGCGAGTTCACGTGTTCGGGCTCGTCTGTTATGCGCGTGTCTCTCTTGTGGAAGCCCTGGACCAGAGCGCATAACTTGCTCGCCTCGAGACGACTGCGGTGGTCGGCGGATGTTTGTGAGAAGAGGTCGTCGCGCGATCGGAGAAAGTATTCGTGGCTTTAAATCTCCAGGATGCGAGTGACATTCCTGCAGTAGCAGGTATCCTTGTCCATAAGGTGGAGCTTATTCTTGCAGTTTCGGTTGTTGAGCGCGGTGAATATACCGTAGCCACGCAGTGAGCGCTGTTAGCGGCATCGCCACAATATGGCTCACTTATGTTGTTCTCATGCGCGACAAGCACGGCGTAACTCAGGCATTTGGTCATTGTTTCTTATGCTTGATTCAGAATGATGGCAATAATATTAAAGAACGCGTGGAATGATGCGATAACGTTAGCGCTGGAAAAAACACTGGCGAAACAATTGCTCTGCGGAACGTTGTCTGTATATATATATATATATATATATATATATATATATATATATATATATATATATATATATACGACAGACCGCGCGAAAAAGGACGAATCAAGCTTTCTTTCCATCATCGGCCAAGCTTCTTCATCTTCTTTTTTTTTTTTTACGCGCAAAATGCATCAGTTTCCGGAAGACGGCCGTGTGTTCCCAGCGGTCGAGCGCCTACCATATACATAGTGGGGGGCAGCTGCAGCCGCGAACTGTGGGGACGGTTTCGGTACGCCGCGCATGGATGAACGTTGACGACGGCGCGTGACGCGCGGTGCAGTAAATGGATGCTGTCAGCTCCGCGCCAAGATGCCACAGCCGACTGGGGCGACACACGGTGAGCTTTCATTTTCGTCCGCACGTATGTGCTACGTTTTCGTCGCTAGTTGTGGGCATTACGTCAAGGCTTATTCCCGTTCTCGTTCGCTGATGAGAACAAGAACGGAAACGATCCGTGGCTTTCTTTGGCCTTCACGTAATTTTCTTCGCATCCCTCTTGCAAACGCACTGGAGCAATATATAGTCCTCAGGATCAGCCCAAAGTAAGTTAGTGCTGGACTCCGTTGAGTGTATAGCGTTACTTGAACTAAGCCAGACTCTAATAAGCTTGGTCGGGCGTCTGTCCCAAATAGGGAGTATCCTTTTGGACGCAGAGAAGAAGCGAACCACCTTCGCAAGCTCACTGATTCGGTGACGCTGCATAGAACTAAGGGGATAGAACATTACGACATCAGCAGCCCTCTGTTGCACTGCGACAGGGTGCGAATAGCCCGGAGGACAAATAAAAGAAATCAGGAGTGGCCAGACGTGGAGCTCTCCACGGAGAGCTGTCCCCGCTGGAAAAGAGGCATCTCTCAGCGACCACTTGGTTCGGAAGAATGGTTGGCGGTCGCGGCAATATTATGTCGGACCGCAAAACGGTTGCGTGGTAGTCTCACATATATGTAATTCACGCTCTGCGCGTGTACGGGCTGCAAGCCGTGTCTCAGTGGCGTGTACACGTACACCTTGACATGTGTGCTCTCTTCGCGCTGTCCTTTTATGTCTGACCAAGCTGCGACGTGCACATTTGCAGCCTCTGCCGATGTGATCACGTCTTTTGTGCAGTGTATCTAACGACGTTGTCTTGTGCTTTCTTGTTTCATGGGCGAGAAAGGTTGCTCAAGCAGCGTTGTTTGAGATTGACGCTTGCTCAACTACATTCTGTACACCTCGTCCGTCAATTGGGCTTCTGAAAATTAGTGTTCAGTGTGATGGACCATGCATGCAGCATGAACGCTTGCAGCGTCGGCCAATCACACCCGCAAAAAATAAAGGAAAGGAAAAACAGAATGAAGGAACAAGAATTTGGAGGATGCTTAAGCTTCGCCTTTAAGACTGGAACGCGATAATGGTCAAAGATCCTTGACTGCTTCTCACGCTTCCCGGCAACTGCAGCTTATGTAAGCGTAACATTTGCCGGGAAACGCTGGCGGCGAATGCTATGAACGAAGGCGAGCGGGCGAGCTTTCTGGTAGAAACGCGGCCTCTTGCGTGGGTTGCGGATGCGGGGAGGCGAGCGCCATCTGGATGGCGCTGTTACAAGGAACCGAGCCCAGCGCGCCGCTCTATGAATGCTAGAAACACTGGAAAAGGGGTTTTATGTTCGAGTTTCCGCGTAACAGAATTATGTTTTCAGGTATATTCAAGTTACAATCCGACGCTATCATGTTTGTAGGTAGCGTTTAGGTTGTACTTTAAGATTTTTATCTGACGCATCTTACTACGATGAATTCACTTATTTCAGCAACGCCTCTGCGCCACGAGGAGGGCCTGCGTGGTTGTGGTTCGGAATGATATTTCGCTAAACGACGTCCGACGCAAGATGCCGACACCGGATCCTATGATCTTAACGCTGTCGCGTCAATATTGTTCATTTCCCTAGCTATGCTAAAACTTCCGGTGAGCACACATTGCCGCGACCGCA
Source organism: Dermacentor andersoni (assembly GCF_023375885.2). Classification (NCBI taxonomy): domain Eukaryota; kingdom Metazoa; phylum Arthropoda; class Arachnida; order Ixodida; family Ixodidae; genus Dermacentor; species Dermacentor andersoni. Next base: position 117,393,896 of record NC_092815.1, on the reverse strand, counting down.
CCTCGAAACGAAATGACTACGCCCGGCGATAAGAATAAAATAATGCATTTAAAAACTGATCGAAATTAGTTTCGCCAACGGTTTTCGACACTGTTCCGCCACAACTTATGGCGTATAGAAGCTGACGAGGCACTTTCTGCAGAAGACACTGAGAGACCATACCTCCAGGAAGCGTCTCATGCACGAGTCTGCATTGCTCAGAGTGTTTGTTTTAAAAGATCCAAGCGTGTCGATCGAGGGCGAGGATCCATAGCGGAGCTCCGTTGCAGAGCTCAAGCGACACGCCTCGCACACCGAGGCTCCGAAAAATGAGTGCCCATCTATGTATTTTTCACAACGAATATTCTACAGCGGCTTCATTTCACGACACGAGGATGGGTGCAGCTGTATACGCACCACGTTGCTTCAAAACTTTCGACAAATGCGGTTATACATTTACGCTGTGCACGCGCAAGCTGGAATCGTTTTTTAACGCGCCAAACGGGCTTGCAAATAACGGTGAGTGCGTAATGACGTGCATACAAAATGACCCAAGAAGGAATGTATCACGGGAGAAGGAAAGAAGAGGTGCGCGCGGGGAAACGTGTAAGGCAATTAACAACGTCTAAATATAAGGAAACGCCCGGTCCGCGCCGCCGCATAGAGCCCAGGCGGTCACGAAAACACGGGCGTGCTTGACGAATAGCTCTGTTCCCATTCGACGTCGTCTCGTGGCCCGCACGTGCGAAGCGCCGCAGCTCCGTCTATTTTGACAGGGGCGGACCGTCTTTCACGGTCACCCGTTTCACCGGCGCGAGTCAAGGCTGCCTTTGCTGTGATGCGCGCGGGCGCCGCCGCTTCCTTCTATGTATGAGCTAACAACGGACACCCGCGTAATTTACGGTCTCTGGCCCGTACAGAAAGGTCGACCCCCTATACCCCCTCCCTCCTCCCCATTTCCCTCCGTTCATAACTCCCTTCTCTCACTCTGCCTCTAAGTGCGTACATGCGCGCGCGCGTGCGCTCTTTTTTCTCCGTTGCGTACAGGACGGACTGTTTTGACTTTTGACGCCACAGGTTTTCGCGCCTTCTCCCACCACACCTCTCGAGCTCCCACTTCCAAGCAAGCACACAGAGGCGAAACCGAGAAACCGAGCAGGCAGTCACGAGAGCTATAGGCGTGCTATTTGCAGAGTCCGTGAGGCGCGCGCGAGGAACAAAATTAAGACGCTGCTCCAGAAGGGAGCGCCGTAAATCTTTTTCGCCGACAAGGGAGTTTGCGCCGTTTTGTTCCTCCTGCAGGTTAAGTGGCATCCAGAATGGCCCGCTCTGTCTACTGAGCGCGTCCAAAAGAATAACCCTGTGGGCCGGCGGCAAAGGACGCCGATCCAGTTTGTGCACGAGATTCCACGATTCTGTTCGAGATCGGTTTTCAGCGGTTAACAGCAGGACGCTAATCGTCACTCCCGGCCATGTGCACTATATGCGGTTACTTAAACCGCAAGAAAGGTGCAGAATAAGATAATCGCTGCGCATACAATAACAGGTACCATACCTCGTAAAGGGCGTTTTATGCGAAATACTGGGCCGATTATTGTGAAACAATATAAATCGTCCTCAATACTGCGCACGCTCTCGTCTTCGAAGCATTTCCGCATGCCCGATCCGCGTCTTACCTGTAGCACGGACAGAAAGCGAAAAACTTATGACAGTCTTTGCTGGGGCCCTAAGATATTGTATATGTGATAACACAAACGATACTAGGAGCCTTCTGTCTTGGAGTGCAATCGACGCAGCGAGCAAGATTGCGTGATAACATGTACTGGCGCTCAAACCTAAAAGCAGTGCACACCGCACGCCGTCATTCACAATGTGTGCGATTTGTGTCGGCATTCTGTACACATTGACTGGCGTGCATAGTTCAAGTTACGTGACGAGTTACTGCTGTTGCTTACGTAACTGCACTGTCTACGTGGTAATATTTTCCTCGCACCTTCGCGTATATAGAAACGCCCATGTGTCAGCATTTCTCATTTTTGGTACGTACACTTCAGGAACCTCCTTAGTCCAAGAAGCACTGACGACAGAAGCAGACCATCGAACAAGGCTTTTCACGGCATTGAAAGAGCATGTCAACATTTATACGCGAGGACGCTCAAACATGCAGCCTTCAATGTGTTGCATAGAAACAATTCTGAAAAGAAACAGGTAGCACTATTTGACTCGTAAGCGAATGCGACGGTTGGCAGAGGAAAGACAGCAATAAATTAACTCGTCACCGTTTAACTCGAGCGATGGCCAGTTAGGGGAGGGCCTCTGCAGGCCGTTATCGAAAAACGATTGAGGGCACGAAGCCTCGCTAAACACTTCCCTGGGCTCTGGTCATTCGCGATGTTCATCGCGCGAGCGCACCGCGTGGAGAACGTCTTCAAAAAACAAAAACAGTCCGCTGTACCACACTTCGTGCCTCCCGCTCACCGCAAAGTGAGCGCTCCGTATAAGCATTAGACACTCGTATCCTATACACGCCACCGAGCTATAGACGAAAAACCACAACACGACGTTCCTTTCTCGACTCGCTAAAGAGCAGCGCGGTAGCTACCACATCGCCGCCGCAGTTTCAAGATCAGAGAGGAGCGATGGACGGTTTCGCAACGAGGCTCTTTCTTGTTTTTTCCGGTTTCCCACTTCACAAGCCCTTATCAGATCCGATTAGGAGTTCAACTCGGGAGCTCCCCTCGCTTCGTTCGATTGGGTCACCGACAGCGTCGTGATGAGCCGTCCCAGGAGCGGCGGACATACTACGCTTACATACACCGGTTTTCCTCTCGACTATGCGGAACGCGCTAGACCGGACGAGGGAGAGCCGAACCGAAAAGCCAGGTCCGCGCGGACGCCCGGGAGAACGCCTTCTCCTCACGAACCTCGCGTGGGCCCCTTTGGAAAATAACACCTTGCCGCCGATGCAAGCGCCCGAGACAAAGGAGCCCAGATTTATTCGATGGCTTAAGGGCCCAATCTCTTTATGGGCTGTCTGTGTATACCATGCGCCAGATTGCCGAGGTGGGGTCTGCACGATGCCTGCTTAAACGATGATTAACAGCGGCCCCTAGGGAGATAGCGCGTGTATGGCTACCGATCTACTATGTTATATGCGTGCACGACGCGCAGCGGTGCATACCTTCCGCGGACGGCGCCAACAGAGTGCAGGCTCTTATTATGAAAGCATAAGGAAGAATGGACGTTCCCATGTTTAATAACCTGTAAGAGACTATACAGTGTAAGGCTTTGCTGCTTGGCCTATTCATTTTCCAGAGTAAAAAAAAAAAAAAGAATGCGTGGCAGAGAGCTCAGGCAAATACAGCATGCAACACTGTATAATAGCGAGACGTAATCGAAGAACAAGAAGTTTGTTAGCGCATGGTTCGTTCAACGCAAAGCTCACAAAAAGTTTAAAAGAAATTGGATTGAAACTGTGAGTTAAGCCGCGGTACGTGGTCACGTGGAAGGCGAAGAGAGAGAGAGAAATTGAAGAGATGAAAGGCAGGGAGGTTAACCAGACGCATGTCTGGTTTGCTACCCTGCACTGGGGGAGGGGATATGGGGACGAAGAGAGAGGAGATAGAGAGAGCGCAGTTTCACGCACCCTTGAAGGTTCATACCGAGTTTACACACGGTAGCCAAGGCCTGTCGACTTGAAGTACTTCAACAACGCGTTCGTGGCTTTCTTGTGTCATCGACGCGTACGGCCATGGTCCAAGGATCTTTATTTCCGAAAATGGTCTAGAGTCCGGCTGGTTCAATGCTGTCCGGAGAGCTTCACGCTCGACGTCGTACTGGGCACAGAGACGTAGGATGTGTTCAATCGTTAATATAGTTCCACATGAGTCGCACATGGGCGTATCCCCCATTCCATTGCGGAACAAGTAACCCTTCGTAAATGCCACCCCGACCCAGAGGCGGCATAATACTGTTGCCTCAGAGCGGGATACTTTTGATGACACTTGTAGCTTTAAGTATGGATCAAGCCTATGAAGATGGCACTTCGGGAGGTTGGGAGAAGACTAGTATTTGTGTGTCATAGCTTTAGCCACGATATGAAGCTTTCTTGCAGCGTCGGTTCTGGATAGGGGGGTTTGGAACCGGTCGGGCTCCCAGACGGGCAAACCAGGTGGCTTCGTCGGCAAGGAAACGACAACTTGCTGAGTCTGTGAGAGTGGGGGCCCATGTCTCAAGCCTCACGCTTCCTCATGCTTGACCTCAACGTTCAGGCCGTTCTCCAGAGGCAAGTGCATCATACGAAGTCTGAAGAATACACATTTAGTGGAAACTTGCTGTGTCAACATGTACAACGTTACAGCTTCGCTTGTTGTGAACTAAGCACACACGTGTGTGTGTCAGAGAGAAAAAGAGAGGGAGAGAAAAGAAAGAGAGAGAATGGTAGCAAACCTAATATAGTAAACTGCCATATAATGTAAGATCGAGGGCGTCCAAAGGACGTCCGTTGCTGAAACAGCCTGCCTTGCAGAATAAGGCTCTCCATGTGTCTCTACCGAAGTTCTGCGACCTATGGCTGTTGTGTCAGAGAAATACGTAATTATTGTCCGCTGAAGTAAATTAAAGTTTGGAGCCACTGCTATGTTTCTCCAACTGCGGCTTTTTTTATATATATTCGGTTCCGTAAAGGGCGGGAGGAGGGCTGGGAGAGGCGCATGGTGAAGAACACGAGTAACAACGTTCTGAGGAATTTACATTTTGTTTGACTTGATGGGAGAAATAAGAGACCTTGAAGCGTGCTCGGGTTTAACGCATCGAAGAGTGTAATACAGGTTTGCTTCGATGGAAACGCTCAAAGTAAGTTGGAAAATGGCCTTCTTATGTTGATTTTATTTCTTTCTGGTTCTGGTAACGCTACAATAAAAAGTGTGACCTACATTTGCTCATACAATGTCTATAGGAACAAGTAGAACAAGAGTATAAATACGCGACCTCAAAATGTCCACAGTCACAGCTATATAGTTTCACAGCAGACACATGTATGCACAACGGAGGCTGGCATTCCTCATCTAGAAAGCAATATCCAGGCCGTATGTCGTAAGCTGAGACGCCTCAGCTGAGCCTGTAGTAGCTTGTCGCTCGTATGCAAGCTCATGCAGACCGCTAGTACACGAGGGTGGAGGAGGGCATTTAAAGAGACGCGAAGCTTGCCGGTGGGGCTATCCACCCTATACGCGTAATAATTGTTACCAAGGGAAGAAGACTTCGTGCAGGAGCGCAGGCGCGCACGAACGCACGTACGCACATGCAACGCGTAAATGCGCGTGAGCGGCCTCGAACTTGTTTCTTGGGTGGAGCACGGTGCGAATACCAATTCCCGCAGCGCGTCGGCGTAAAACTTGCGCGCTGCCTCCCTAATTCGGTGCAGTGCGACCTGTATATCGGTGACCGAAGCCACGGCTAATCAGTGAGATGGGAGAAGATGTTCGAGGCATCGTGTCACCTTCGTCGATTGCTGCATCCTGCCGCATTCATGCGTGTATCTGCTACGAGAGACAATTTTCATACATCGTTTTTCCTTATTTAATTGTAAGCCTAATACGCAAATCTAGATGCGGAAGTTCGCCTCTATGAAGGATTCTTCTTCTCTTTCTGATTTTTCTTTTCTCGACTCGAGTAGCGCGCCCCAGAGCTTTCTTGGCTTACATTGTGCAGCACCGAACAAGTGAGAGAGCATGTGCGTGAACGTATACTCGAGGGATGTGGGACCAGGAGGTGGCCCCCTGTAAAGATGAACACAATCCTCTGGCAGACCTTGGCGAGCTGGCCTACTGAGGATATATGCTCCACCTGTGCCCGCCCGTGCACAGAAATATGCGATGCACTCATTTCCACGGGTCCGTGCTGGAAGTGCGATAAGTCTAATACGCCTGGGAGGCTGTAAAAACGAACGGACAGAGGAACGGAGGGTCAAAAATTCGTTCTTTCTTTTTTCTCACCAATACTACCTCGCTTTGACGGGAAACCGAGCGAGCAACCGCGCGTGACAAGGCTGTTTACACTTTTGAGGGCGTGTTTGGTCCGTGCGAGATACAATCGAATTTACTGGAGCCGAAATTTCCGCTGAACGCGTGGTGGTGAGCAGTTTAGGTAACGCACTGGAAGCGGGGAATGTTTATGGAGCGAGCGATCTCGTCCGAGATTCGTATCTCGAGACTGCAAGCTCTTAATTGAATACCGCGAGCTTCTTTTCTCCGGCGATAAAGTTTTCTTTTTTTGTATGCGAGTGCGTCTGGTGTGCATGTGTATGTATGTGTGTATGTGTATGCGTGTGCGCGCACGCGCGCGTGCGTAAGTTTCCTTATATTGCTTGCCGACCCAAGAGGAAGCCACGCCTCGACAGGTGCTGAAAACAACGCCGGCCGCGAAAGATAACACGGCGCAGGCGTTTGCATTCTGGAACACTAAACGAGAAGCTAACGAAGATTCTCAAAACGCTTCGGTGACCTCGTCGCATCGCTCTTGCGCGCGAAGCAGGCGCGTTATTCTTTTTTAGCGAACGCTGGGAGCCTGGGAAAATAGGACGCCGAAGCGTCCAGCTGCTGTCCCACGAACATCGAAAATAAACTCGAGTGGCTAAACAAGATTGGCAAAGAAGAAAGGAAAGAGCAAAATAGAAAAGTAAGAAAAACCGAAACAGTAGACATCGCGTAAGGCAAGCTCAGCCGGCCCTGCTCTGTAGTCCGAGAGAACTATACGGGGAGATTATTTTTAAGTTTGACGGAATTTTTAAAAATCGCCTGTGGCAGATGGCATAATTATTGTTCTTGAACTGGGTTATTAGAAGAGGCGGACGTTACTAGCACGAAAAATCTAAACACATATTAAAATAATTAAAAAATCACTAACGTCTTAATTATTTACTTCACGGCTCATATTGCAATTTACGAATTGTAGTCGATGAGTTTGTAAGAAGTATCCACTTGAAATGAATTTCCAGGCTGAGACCTGGTTCCATATATTATTTCCCAAACTGTAGGCCGAAATACATGGGTGTTCCAGTGATACTCTTGTGCTTCAATGAATAGACGAGCATTTTGTTAAAAAAAGTAGGTAGAACATGGTTATATTGCGCTCAGTTTTACAAACACGATATTAAGGAAGGACAGGACGTGGACGGATTGCGCTACATCCGTCCACGTCCTGTCCTTCCTTAATATCGTGTTTGTAAAACTGAGCGCAATATAACCATGAACGTTCACCAACTAGCCCCCTTCATTGCTTTACTAAATAGGTAGAACAGCCGTAAATTCTTACGTCGAGTTTGATGGCGCATATCTCGAGGTGGATTGAACTAGAGTTCAATCCACCTCAAGGACCAGAATTATTTTGTCTGCAACAGTCGACTTTTAATAATTCCGTAAAACTTAAAAATAATCACCCCGTATACCTGCCGTACGTGAAGGTATACAATCTCAGCGAAGACTATACCAGAACATCTGAACAAGTGGTATGCGAAACAATTACAGCATAGACGAAAAATAAATAAATAAAATAAATAGCAGAATACAAGCACCTCACTAGTGTTGCTATGTATATACATATAAGTGAGCAACTGCGCTTTCTTAAAAAAACAAAGAAACTAATGGAGAGAGAGAGAGAGAGAGCCATTGTTGAATCTGTACAAAATCAGCAAAATACACAAATTAAGACTCTGGACGCACACACTGCAGTACGGTGTCACCATTCCGAGAGACTGTAACTATTGACAAGGAAGTCGCGAAGCGCTGTGACAGCGTGGCTTTGTTTATGCCAGCACTAGCAGGTACCAAAGACCATGACAACGAATACAGGAAGTCCCAGAAGGCTCATTAGGCGACGTAGAGTACGAGTACTCGATGAACAGGTGGGCCATGCCGCGAACTCTTATCAGACCTCATGGCCTCTTTGGGCACTGCGTATTACCACTTGTTTTCTTTCAGTTCCGGTTAGAGAAAAAAAATTGCCCGTAAAACGTAGCGCTACTTTGCATAGTCACGTGTATTTTTGGGAGAGGTGATATTTACCCGAGTGAGAAATGGCAAGGTCATGGTAGCTAATTAAAAAAAAAAAAGATCCACGAATAATCTTTTCAGTTCAGTTATTAACTGCAACACACGCACAAAAATTTCGATATACAAGCCGAGCAGTATAACGCAGTTGTACTTGCAACACTAAAATACTCATAGGACCACTTACGATATATCCCTTCCAAAAATCTGTTAAAAAATTGAATCGGCGTTGTTTAATTGATTTGTTTGGAGATGCGGGAATATGTTAGAAAATATTTTGTCGCGATCTTTTCTATAAATATCAAATGTTTAAATAATTAAATGATATTAGAACTGTCCCGAACTACTAGAGGTAGACTTTTGGCGAACTAACAATTGAAATGACAATGCATATCGCAGTACATACACTTAAGGCACTGACTCAAAAGTGTCGCAAAAGTTAGGATATTTGCTGAGTAGACAGAACTTCATTACCGTCTGGCTTTAATTCTGATATTTAAACACGTACCCTAATATTAATAACTAGAGGTGCAATTAATGGAGCTTCTTAATTAGCTACCCGGACAGTACAATTTCTTGTGCAAGTGCCTGTTCACCTGAACAGACCAGATGCGTTAATGCTCCGTGCGATAAAGAAAGAAGAAACGGCTTATAGTGGAGATAACAGCGGCGCAATTTAAACTCTACAGTAGTGAGATAAATCTTGCCTGGACAATTAAACAGCTCAAATAGCCGTAAGTACGAAGAGGTCTGCAAATGTTTATGTGGTGTTACGTTTCGCCTACAACGCGCGGTAATGCCGGCGCGGATGCAACGGACGCCGGGGCTTTGTTCAAAGCGGCGGACATTTTGGCCCGTTCAACGACGCCGCAACGCCTACCCGCCAAGCGTGTCCAGGCGTGTTTCAGTGCCACGTGTCTTCGTGTGTGCGTGTGTGTGTGTGTGCCCTCGCTTGTCAAAGCGCGGCAGCCGGGGAGCGGAGTTCCCCGAATGAGGGGCCTGGAGGTCTCTTGGCTCAACCGCTCGCGCCGTCGTGGGCCCCTGCTGCGCCGTCCCGTGACCTTCATCCCGTGACCTTCCCTCCTTCCCTTTTGGACCGCGACGCCGAGGGTATAAGAGCAGCTGCCCCCGGACGCCAGAAGAGAGGCTCCGATTTGTACTATTGAGTTACGTGCTCTCCCGTCTCTCCACTCCGGTCGACCTGACCGGCCGCTCTTTTGCTATGTTAGAATAAACAAGTTGTTTTGTTACCAGTCTTCTCTTGCTTTGCCGGGACCTTCGGATGCTTCCAGTGCCCCAGGCCGCCAGGCCAACGCTACCCTTGGGGCTTGCGACCCATTGGCAATAACGGGCGTCAGCACCGAGACCCCAACAACTCGTGCCAGCGGTACGATTCCAACATCTGGTTGCCAGCGGTGAGATCGCGACAACGGAGGCCAGCAGCGAAGAGATGCGGTTGACTGTATGCTGAGCAGCACAACGACCATCCGGGAGCAGCGCAACGAGCCCTGTGTGATGACTGGTTGCCTGCAGCGGAACGACTGCGCTGAAGTCTTGGCTGCAAGGTTTGGTGAGTGCGGGACTTTCTTCTTCTGAGTTTTGCCAGGCTTTTGTTAGTGTTAGAAACAGAGCTGGTAATTGTGGTTGTCGTTGCTACCGGGTTAGTTTGCGGCAAGACAATAGTAGGCAGTAGAGAAAGCAGCATTCAGAGCAGCCATGGATTTGAAGTCGTTGCGCAAACCGAAATTGCTGGAGCTTGCGAGAGAGTTGGGTCTGGATGTCTCAGACAAACTCAGAAAACCAGAACTGCTAAGGGCTATTCTTGAGTTAGAAGCTGAGGATGACGAGCTGTCGGAATGCCTTGAGACCATTGAGGAGAGGGAGGAGCAAAAAGAGAAACAGGAGCGCGAACTTAAAGAACAAAAAGAGAAACAGGAGCGCGAACTTAAAGAACAGAAAGAGAAAGATGAGCGCGAACGTAAAGAGCAACAAGAGAAAGAAAGAGAGCGCGACCGTCAACACGCTTTGGAAATGAAGCGTCTCGAGTTAGAGATGGAACGCGCTCGTAATGGAAGTCAGGCACACGGTGCAGGAGAACGAGTATTGTTCAAAATGACTGACCTGATGCGGCCGTTTAAGCTTGGAGAGGACATTGGTTTGTTCCTGGTTAACTTTGAGCGAACGTGCGAGAAGCAGGGGTTCTCTCGGGAAACGTGGCCACAGCGCTTGCTCACTTTGCTACCCGGCGAGGCGGCCGACGTAGTCGCTCGCTTGGAGAGAGAGGAGGCAGAGGATTTCGACAAAGTGAAATCGAGTCTGCTAAAAAAGTACCGGCTGTCAGCGGAGGCGTTCCGTCGGAAGTTTCGGGAAAATGAGAAAGGCAGAAGTGAGTCATATACAGAGTTTGCGTACAGGCTTATGTCAAACATGCAGGAGTGGCTCAAAGAAGAGAAAGCGTTTGGTGACCACGAGAAAGTTCTGCAGTGTTTCGGGCTAGAACAGTTTTATAGTCGGTTACCTGAGAACGTGCGGTACTGGGTCTTGGATAGGCCAGACGTTAGTACGGTGGCTAGAGCCGCTGAGTTAGCCGAGGAGTTTGTGACGCGTCGGGCTCGTGGAGCTAAGGACGGTCAAAAGGGTGAATTTGGCTCCAAGTTTGAGAGGCCAAAGTTCACGCCCATGAGAGCAAAGGGGGATACACGTAGTGCGGATGCGAGTGAAAGCAGTCCGACCGAACGTAAGGAGACGGCGGCAACCGAAGCCGAACGCAGAAAGCGGTTCGAGACGAGGCAAGCGCGCGTTTGTTATACGTGCCAGAAGCCGGGTCACTTTTCGGCGCAGTGTCCAGAAACAAAAACACAAGTCGTGTTTTTGTCTATATGCAGCACTGACGAGAACATGAAGCTTCTCGAGCCTTACATGCGAGACCTCCTCGTGAACGGGAAAGAGTGCCGAGTGCTTCGCGATTCCGCAGCTACAATGGATGTAGTTCACCCCTCTTACGTAGAACCCGATATGTTCACGGGCGAGTGCGCATGGATCAAGCAAGCAGTGGAAGCTCATAGCGTGTGTCTGCCGGTAGCAAAAGTGCTTATTGAAGGACCTTTCGGAGCACTTGAGACGGAGGCCGCAGTGTCATCTATGCTGCCCCCCCCAGTACCCGTACTTATTTTCAAACAGGTCCGATCACCTCCTGCGCGAGAAGGGGCTTTTGTTTGGTGAGGCTAGCGTTCAGGCCTTAACCAGATCGAAGGTTCGGGAGCTCGCTGCAAAGGCGGTAGATGCGGGACCGACGTTGTTGAACGATGAAAAAGGGTCAGAGGCGCAGCAAGCTGGTATTCGGAGCACGCCCGAACGGGATAAAATTGAGCCTGTAGCGTTAAAGGCACCAGATACTGGAGAGGAAATTCCCGATGCGGGAAAGTTAGAAGAGCTTCCGGTCGAGCTTCCGGGACTAGGCTCAGTGACGAACAGGAAAGACACCGATCAAGTCATTAGTGACTTAATAAGTAAAGCATCGCTGTCGCCTGAGCAGAAAACCGAACTACACCAGCTCTTACAAGAGTTTCAAGGTCTGTTCTCTGAGAGGCCTGGTAGGACTTCTGTCCTTACTCATGACATAGAACTTACCTCCCCAGAGCCAGTACGATCCAAGGCGTACCGGGTGTCACCCCGCCAGAGCGATATTATGGAGGCTGAGGTAAAGAAAATGCTACAGCTCGGTGTTATTGAAGCGGGTGAGAGTGATTATACCTCCCCTTTGATTTTAGTTGAGGTACCGGGCAAGGAACCTCGTCCTTGCGTCGACTACCGCAGGCTTAATTCCATCACTAAGGATCAAATTTATCCGATCCCTAACATCGAGGAGCGCCTTGAGAGAGTGAGTAGCGCTCAGTTTATTTCCACCCTAGATCTTGTCAGGGGTTATTGGCAGGTTCCACTTACAGAAGAGGCTAGTAGGTATGCGGCGTTCATTTCACCAATGGGGACATTCCGTCCTAAAGTTTTGAGTTTTGGTTTGAAGAACGCGCCATACTGCTTTTCAAGCCTCATGGATAAAGTGTTGCGGGGACAGCAAGAATTCGCTTTACCGTATCTAGACGACGTAGCGATATTCTCCGCATCCTGGCCGGAACATATGGCGCACTTGCGGGCAGTGCTAACCCGCCTGCGCGATGCGGGCTTGACAGTCAAGGCTCCCAAGTGCCAGTTAGCACAGGCCGAGGTTGTCTACCTCGGACACGTGATTGGTCGGGGTCGTCGCCGCCCCTCTGAAATAAAAGTGGCCGCTGTGCGAGACTTCCCGCAACCGCGCACGAAGACCGATATTCGGTCGTTCTTAGGTGTCGCCGGCTATTATCAGAGGTACATTCCCAGGTACTCTGATATCGCGGCTCCCTTGACGGATGCTCTAAGAAAGACAGAGCCGCAAACAGTCGTCTGGGATGAGACGAAGGAAAGAGCTTTTAGCGCCCTAAAAAGCGCCCTAACAAGCCAGCCTGTGCTACGATCGCCCGACTACACAAAAGGGTTCGTTGTTCAGTGTGATGCTAGTGAGCGAGGCATGGGCGTTGTACTGTGCCAACGGGAAAATGGAGAAGTAGAACACCCCGTCCTGTATGCTAGTCGTAAGCTGACGAGTCGTGAGCAGGCGTATAGCGCCACCGAGAAAGAGTGTGCGTGTATCGTGTGGGCCGTTCAGAAATTGTCATGTTACCTAGCTGGCTCGAGGTTTATCATTGAAACGGATCACTGCCCTCTCCAATGGCTGCAGACCATCTCTCCCAAAAATGGCCGCCTCCTGCGCTGGAGCCTCGCTTTGCAACAATATTCCTTTGAGGTGCGTTACAAAAAGGGGAGTCTCAACGGTAACGCCGATGGCTTAAGTCGAAGCCCCTAACGTGGGAATCAGCCTCAAAATTGCTTGTTACTGATGTTTTTCTTCCTGAGGCAGGATTTTTTTCTAACTTATTGCTTTTGTGTAGTGTTTCAAAGTGATGATGTGCTTTTTAGTGCAATTTTTCCGATTTGTGGACGCGTTCTGAGTGCTGCTAAACTACTGTAAGGCACTAGGCAGCAGTATAAAAGGGGAAAGAGCCTGGCAGGGCTTAGTGAGGGTTGTGCCGTGCTTGCTGACTGAGCGGTTGACTTTTGGCGTGGTTCTAACACTTGCCGGAAACGAGAACAAAAATGTCAACTCTCCCGAAGTCACTTTGCAGTGTCCTGTGTGCACCTGAACGTGAGAACGAGGCCTTCTCTGTGCGCTGCGCTCAAGAAACGCCCAAGGACGCCCAACTTCGGTTATGAGCATCATCGAGCGACATCCCTCCGGACAGCGGATGCAGTCCTCTGACCATCGGGATCTCCTTCCCCCGGCGGGGCGGTCTGTTACGTTTCGCCTACAACGCGCGGTAATGCCGGCGCGGATGCAACGGACGCCGGGGCTTTGTTCAAAGCGGCGGACATTTTGGCCCGTTCAACGACGCCGCAACGCCTACCCGCCAAGCGTGTCCAGGCGTGTTTCAGTGCCACGTGTCTTCGTGTGTGCGTGTGTGTGTGTGTGCCCTCGCTTGTCAAAGCGCGGCAGCCGGGGAGCGGAGTTCCCCGAATGAGGGGCCTGGAGGTCTCTCGGCTCAACCGCTCGCGCCGTCGTGGGCCCCTGCTGCGCCGTCCCGTGACCTTCATCCCGTGACCTTCCCTCCTTCCCTTTTGGACCGCGACGCCGAGGGTATAAGAGCAGCTGCCCCCGGACGCCAGAAGAGAGGCTCCGATTTGTACTATTGAGTTACGTGCTCTCCCGTCTCTCCACTCCGGTCGACCTGACCGGCCGCTCTTTTGCTATGTTAGAATAAACAAGTTGTTTTGTTACCAGTCTTCTCTTGCTTTGCCGGGACCTTCGGATGCTTCCAGTGCCCCAGGCCGCCAGGCCAACGCTACCCTTGGGGCTTGCGACCCATTGGCAATAACGGGCGTCAGCACCGAGACCCCAACAACTCGTGCCAGCGGTACGATTCCAACAGTGGACTTTCTTTGGGGTGAATTTTAAGACAGAAGGGGGCGAAATACGTTTCAGCTGCTAAGAAGTACGTAGGACATTCGATTCGCATCCGTTTAGGTGCACCTCTCCGCGACGCTGTCAGTCAACTTAGAAGCCGTCACTACTTCATCGACGACTACACCTGGCTCGAGAGACCCGGCCAGGTAGAAGATCGCCACTGACCGGGCCGCTCACGTCATGGAACTCCATGAACTCACAAACGTGTAGTGCAGTCGGGTCGTGCGGGGACCCTGGGACCTACGTGCCCGAATCCCTTGGTCAAATAAAGTTGTTTCTCCCTCTCTCTCTCTCCCCCTCCGGGGCTCCGTCGAAAGCACGGACGCTGTCACCGCCTGCCCACGCTCATTCCGAAGAGTCACCAGGAGCCGGGGCTTATGCTTCACGCGGTCACTTATCATCAGGGCTCACCTGTTTTCTTATCGAGGCTACATTCTAGAACAAAGCGAAAGTGATAAGGATGTCCCAGAAAGAATACGTCCGATAAAGAGAAAAAAAACACTAGTGTGGGGTTGGGGAGATGTAGAGTTACTGTACAGGTTCCCTAAAGGGGGCCTATACAGTAACTCTAGGGGAGAGGAGAGTTCCTAAGCCCTGAGTGTGCCATCGATCTTGGACAGTGATAATTGAAAAAACCAACTTGTCGGTACATTAAAAAAAAAATTAAATTATGGGGTTTTACGTGCCAAAACCACTTTCTGATTATGAGGCACGCCGTAGTGGAGGACTCCGGAAATTTCGACCACCTGGGGTTCTTTAACGTGCACCTAAATCGAAGTACACGGGTGTTTTCGCATTTCGCCCCCATCGAAATGCGGCCGCCGTGGCCGGGATTCGATCCCGCGACCTCGTGCTCAGCAGCCTAACACCATAGCCACTGAGCAACCGCGGCGGGTTTGTCGGTACTTTGCGAAGCCTGGTATTGACGCAACATTACATCTCCCACGTGTCTCAGTTCAGAATATAGAGGCGTGGTCCAATCAGTCGCCGAGCATGATATGCGGGGCCTCGGCACGTGGCCCCCACGGTTGGTTCTCATGGAAGACCCTGTCACGATGTAGATAAGTAGACAAAAGTATCAGCCTTGAAGTCTTTGCGTATGGTCTGTATGTAGGTATGAAGTCTGCGAGTATGTATGGCCCTGCTTCCAAAACCATGTAGATCTACAGATTGGAAAGCTATATAACCTGCTCGTAATGACTGTACGAGCCATAAATAAAATACGTTAGGTTAGTCGGAAACTAAACGAAGGACACGACGCCCTTACATCACAACATCGTAACAACGTATCCTATCAATGTAAAGACCCCCTAACAGCTATCGCTCTAAAAGAAGGACGCGGTCACTTCCTAAGTTGCGTGCACAATTTTTCACCGGCACCGGTGCCATGTCTGCGGTTTTGCGAGCTTGCGTGTGAACGCGCCGCCGCTGGCAAAATGAAGCCATTTATATGCGACGCGCGAGGGCGTATCCCCCCCCCCCCCCCCTCCCCTACTTTTCCTGGGCACCGGCGTCGTCGTGTGGACAGGCCAGTGGCCGCCAGCCAAGCCAAGTCTCCCGCGCTTGAGAGCGGCGGCGTCCGTATGCGACGAGGCGGGAGTTATTGCGACAGAAAGAAATCGACGCGCTGCGCAGTTTGTTCTCGCGACAAATGGCGCCCCGACGCGCTGCGCACGCGGCGTGCACCTGTCGCGCTGGATCAGCGACCACTCCGTCATAGCATAACGAGCCCCGGACCCTCGTCCGTCGGTCGATTCCCGCGGTCGCAGAGGTTTCGTGTCGATAGATCCGAGCAGCAAGATTTCGATAGCGCGCATCTATATATTACGTGCTACGGCAGCCTTAAGGAGGCACCGAACGACCTTTCAAGAAACACTGTAAAGGGAAACACTGAACGAAGTCTAAAATGCAAAGTTCTTTAATAAGCCCTTTAATAAGCCCTTAATAAGAATGGAAAGAGGGCGAGCGCGCTTCCTTGTCTTCGTTTTGTCTCGTGCTACCGCACTCGTAATGAATCACTGCAAATTATTCTGGTTGTAAGTTCTAACACGCTGACTTAAATGTGATGTGGGTGCCGCTTTCACCAGCCGCCCGCGTATGCAATAGCAAAGCGGCCGTTCTCCTCAGGGGCATTTTCGAGAAGGCTTCTCAAGGAGGTTGTGCTAGCACAGTGATCACGATGTACACTATAGATCAAGTAAAACTCTTGCTTGGGCTAGTTGGTTCATGCTTGAAGTAGGTAAAGGCAAGGCGCAGAAGACCAGGACTTAGGAAGAACAGAAACGACAAGACGGGCTGCGTACAAGACAAGTTGTGAGCGGCGCCCGTCTTGTCGTTTCTGTTCTTCCTAAGTCCTGGTCTTCTGCGCCTTGCCTTTACCTACTTCATACACTATAGAGCACGTGGCACACAGCGACGAAGATGTGCGATGTCCTTCTTCAACTCCCCCCCCCCCCCCTTCCCCGAAAATGTTCGCAGATTTTCTTTAAAAAAAAGAACATACGTTAAAGATGCAAGTAATGGTGCGACAGACGCCACTATTTAAGAGAACGCGCTTGCTTGTCCCACCTCGCTCTCGTGGCTTCGACTATCCAATCCGGCGCAAATTATTGCCGAATAATGTTTATCCTTCCAATTTATCGGAAGATTAATCGCTTACTCGACCAGCCCTGCCAGAGAATGACGTTTCTTTTTTTGTGTGTGTGTAGGACATTTTGCTTTCTTTAAACGCTGCGATGTTCCTACAATGTCTCTAACGGAAACGTGTTGTTCAGTCTTCTCTGATCTGGAAAGTGTTCTATCGTAATTTTTTAATCAATTTTATAATGAACATACGCTCTTTATTTGCGCGTTGAGTGCGCACCATAGGCGTAATGCTTTTCGTAATTAGGACAGTAGAGCTTTTAGTAAATGGGCCAATACAGTCTTCGTAATGCGATATCTGCCGGGGAAGCATTTCCTCTTCGCGCTGTCCGAAAATGACCCGACGCGACGAACCCGACGACGGCAGACGCTCACTTAAAGCTCATTGTTGAGCTGCTCGATTCAATCGTTTAACGAGGGCGATTCTCCACTCTTTTGGTTTGGCGCTGCATACACTGGACTGTGATGAAATGAACAGCGCGACAAGCCATTCAAGTAGATGAAATCCATCACCGTCAAGGCGCTTAGATGCTTTCTTTTTTTTTTTCTGCTTTCTTTTTCATTCTCATGAAAGCCGCTGCACTCAGCTATCCGCACGGCGCAGGTACTTTAAGAGGGTCCTTGAATTCGTGGACAGATTTGTGTTTCGGAGAGGTCCATTCTGTCTGTACGTAGTCGTCTGGTTTACACAAGATAGACTTGGGCCCTAGTACCACCTGCAATTTTATTTTTACGAGGACTGCCTTTAGCGTTAAGTGCGAATGTCGTTATCAGTGCAAGGAGCATGCTTCTTCTTCTTTCTTGTTTTTTTCTGGGGGGGAGGGGGAAAGCGCCTCGTCTGACTCTAGAACTCCAATATTATATTTTAAGAGCCCGAGCCCGAAATCCAGCCTATATTCAAAGCGGAAATCTAGTCAACCTGAACACACTCCCGAGCGTAATCCTTAGTGTTGTGCATCTTGTCACGAATCGTATAGATGGACGTTGTTAAATGCGATGTTCAGTACTGTGACCATTAAAAAAAAGGCGGGGCAACACTTGAATGGTTAATGCCAGTATTTGGATTTATTTCGCAGACAGTTCGTGACCTGCGGTACACAGCCGTTCCTATTTCAGCAAAGAGGAAGACTGTAGATATTGTTTGCTGTAAACAGGCCTATAGTTAGCGAATAACTCTCGGCATCATGTTGAGGAAAACACTGTTGGCGAAAGCTAGCCACATTAAGGCGCAACATCCCTCCGTCCCTCCCTCCCTCTCGAAGCTGACACTGTATTCCCAAGAACAAATTCTCATGCACAAACGCCACCACTCTCATAGTGTATCTCTATAATTACTAATGCACTGTTTTACGTTGTAGGCGTATACGAATTTTGTATGTTGAAATTTTGTATACGCATAGAAGAGTATAGGGTAGTATTATCGTACGCATTTATTTATTTTTTTTTTTCATTTTTCGATGCCTATTCAAGTAGAACAGTACTATAGTTAGAAATACGGGATAACGGTTGTCTGAACTGTTCGTCAAGCATGCACTCCTTAAACCCTCTCTGCAACGTTGAATTTTAAGAAAACAAAAGAAAAAGCTGAACGATCGAAAAACTGCTGTCCCGAAGAAAAAGAAGAGGAGAAAATATGACAAGTTTTTCTGTGAGGGGAAGATCAATGACGATGTACGCGCCTTGATTGCGCCACGAAGTCCTCTTCTGGGGTTTATTTCTGCCGCGTTTTGTTTTAGATAATATTTTATTTTCCCCCTTGACGGAGGCAATTCTTGTAGGACAGTGCAGGTGGACAGAGAAAGAAGCCAGCCTTTCCGCTCCCCATTTTGATGGTGCGCTTTTCATAGCCCACGGTGAAGTGTCTTGGTGCGCACAAGTTCCATGCAAATTTGACGACGGGCGTCCATACTCATGCGTGTTCTCATGTCCATCTTATCTCTACATAGTGACATAATAGTGAGGTCTCTACATGGCTCGGCGTTACATGGATTGCGTGTACGAGGCTGTGTAACGTATAAGAGCCGAAATATTAACCAGGAATGCTGTTGACCGAGTTGACTCATTATGCATAGAAAAAAATATATATAAGAGTGCAGATGGAAACACAAACACCACTGACACTCTTGCTGTTATCTCTCCTGTCCATGCATTATTTGTGCTCTTTTTTTTAAATAAATGTTGATAGTGTCTGCACAGATACAACCTAGCAAAAAAACACCTGGCTGTTGTAGGCCATCGTACCAAGCGAGTTCCCATATACTAATCGACGAGAGGCAAAGAAAGACAAACACCGATGCAAAGTCAAGATAGCTACCATTAGAAAATGCGGGGCCTCTTAACTGCATGTGATGGGCGGTGCCGCTCGAAAATGTATACTTCGACATGCTTCTGAGAGAAACAAGCATGCGAATTACCAGATCTTCGGAGTAGATAAGTAGTGTATACAGCGCGTCCTGTTTTTCTCTCTGCAGTAGCCGCGTGGGAACGGGCTGCGTGGCCGGAATTTTCCGAATTTGGGCCGCATTCTTGGGTTTTATTGTTATCTGTTCTATTCACCTCCGCATGTACCGCTTCGATGAATGGCAGTTCCATCTTCTTTCTTTAACTGCAGGGGTAACGCTTATTTGGTAGTTTTATCAGTTTTTGTTCCTCTCCTCGGAGAATTATCGAACACTGCAAGGAAATGTTCTCTTCCTTAAAAAAAGAATGCGTTGCATAGAGTTGGTTAAAGGTATAGTGACAGAAGCATATTCGGCGTATCGACATGCACATTAATTAACTTCCATAACGTACCCGAACGGCTGCGGACATGACATCAGTTTGCAAGGTAACGCAAACAGTAACAAACACTGGCATACGAATCTTTTTGTGAGCGTTGAATTCAGTAATGTCGTATCGCTGAAGTGCACTGTAACGCCATAACTCGACTATGTGTGCAAGGAATATCATACGGTTTCATGTCATCGACAACTACTTCAGGTTGAATAGCATCCGCAGAAATAGTGCCATTATATAGAGGCTATGTCAGCATGTATAATGTCCCCGACTGCTCCCCCCCCTCGCCTCCCCTGCATTATTGAATAGACGGGAGAGGAGGGGAGGGCGTAGTAGGTAAGGGTCAAGCTGAATGTGTTTGGCTATGCTTAGAATTATTTGTGGGTGATATTCTCCAGTGGCAGTTAAGCAGTCTAGTGCATAATGAAAACAAAAAAGTAATAACTTGAATAGAGAGAGGGGCTGTGTCTATGTACTCCTTCTATAGTATCGTGCCGTCAGGCAATGCGGCTTTTTTTTAACCCTGTACGAAAGTAGTCTCTCAGTCAATCCTTGCGAGATAAAAGGGATTGCTCAATTTGCTTACGCTAGACATTTACGTTGAACAATCTGTCTGCATGATCACTCGGTGTCGGTAAGCTAACGAGTTCGCCTTGCGGTATTTGTCGAAAACACTGTTGCAAGGCGATTGACTTCTGTGGCGATAACGAAGGTAGGTATCATCTTTCTGATAGCATCACTTCTGTCATTTCTTTCGTGAAAACGGTCACATAAAGAGGGTTAAAGCATGCGTTTAATCCTGAACAACAATGAAAAGGTATACCTCTGCCACTTAAGAGGAAGCTTTAGCTCGGGCCCAACTCTGACGCGGCCTATTCAAATACATGTAAAACGCAAAAACGTTTTTATGAGATAACCCCTGGACCGATTTTGATGAAATTTGTTTCATTTGAAAGAGAAAGTTAAATTCTAGTGACTGTTGGAAGCGGAATTTCGATTTAGGGCTTGAATTTTCTTAAATCGATTTTCAAATATTTGACTGTTTGAAAAAAAATGGAAGCACGAAGTTTACAAATTCATAGCTCTGCATCAAGAACTGATATCACGGTTCTGTAAACGGCATCCATTAGATCATTCAAAGCGGACAAATTCAATATGTCATTTTACATCTTACGTGAATTAGTTACGTCGGTTACAACGGTTTTGCAAAAGTTGTATTTCCCTATGATTAAATATTTTTTATATTCATGTGTAACACATCAATTTTGTCCGCTTTAGATGTACTATTAGATGCAAGTCACAGAATTGTATTATCATGCTTAGTGGTTGAGTTACAGAGTCGTAAACTTGATAGTTTCGTTTTTTGAAAATGTTCGATTTTTGGCAATTTTTAATAAAAAATTCACGACCTAACTCAAAAATTCGAAACCAACAGTCACTAGATTTTAAGTCTGTCTTTTGAATGCAACAAACCTCGTCAAATTTGCTGCAGTGGTTGCCGAGAAAAACGAATTCTCCTTTTACATGTATTTAGATAGAAGCACTCGAGCTAAAGCTTCCTTTTAAGTCAGACACGCGGCAAGTGTCCCATTCGGTGATAATTCTAGGTTGTAGATTATAATGCAATCGCAAAACCAAAGGAGTTACGCAGATGCCTGGATTAACAATAAGTTATAGCTCCATTCCCTACGACAAATCACTTGCACAGTGTAGCCAGACGGTATTTACACAGGCTTAGACTCGCCGTCTTTCTGTCTCCTTTCTGCCTCCTCATCGTAGCAAATAATTGAAGAGTTGAACCATCAAAGCATGCAGGTGTGCTTGAAGAACATCATGCTGAAGTCTAAAGCGATGATCAGTAGTACCCCAAAGGAGCAATAGTTCGTGGTTTGACATTCAGCGGCTTGATGCTGGGAAGAAGAACGTTTTGCTAAGCGAAGTAGGTCGTAAGTGAATCGAATAATGAGAAGCAAATCTCCATAACAATGCAAAAAATAAACTATAGCGCGTATTCAAGGCATTCTCAAGTTATGGAGGGCTGTATATAGACTTTTTTGAAGATCAGATTACATAATCAATGCATATAGCCAGCATTAGCACATGAGACCGACTTGTGGAGAGATAAACGGGATGAAAAAGGCAGTGAGGTTAACCGGATGAGATTCTCGTTTGCTACATTACACTGGGGGAAGCGTAAAGAGAAATGACAAGAAAACAGCTTATGAAGTGATAGCTTAAGTTGATAGGCGTGACGTAAGTAGGTAAGAAGACTTCCGTACGATATTAGAGAGTGAGCACGGGTAGGATAGTGTAGTTGAAATGAGAGGAAGAAGTGAAGTCGAGAACTTTGTGTAACACGTTGAACCCCATGACCGGCTGTTTATTACAGCAAAAGGAAGGATGTGCTAAGGGGAGGTAGACAATTACAAGGGCTGCAGAATGTTGTAGATGGTGCGATATGATTGAAATTCGCCGGCGTATGTGTAGTCGACTGACATAATACTGAAGTAATTGGATATTGCCAGGAGATACTATACTGTCCTGGCTGTGAACTTATTAAAATAGAACATAAAATAATATAGTTATACACCGGTATCACTTTTCTCATTGCTGGAAAACATATACCTACACTAGAGAGCTGACAAAGGCTTGCGCGCGTGTATGTATGTGTATATGTGTGTGCGAAATAGAGAAACATGGTGTGCGCGTGCACATGCGTTGTGTAGTTTCTGTTTCTGCCACCTCTTCATCCTGCGTGACGCTTACCCGCAGTAGCACGCAGAAGCCCGTGGGTAGGCTGATTCTCCATTTATAATCGAGCGTTCTCTCCCTCGCACTAACGAGTTCTGCGCGCTTGCGTGCGCATGTATTTGCGTGCTCAATAAATTCAAGAAAATAAACGTCAAGAAAATCCCTCTCAGACTTCTTCTTTTCCTTCTTTGTTCGATTTATAGGTGCAATAAGTTTCTTTGCAGCGGACCAAACTTCAACGCTGAGAAATGGAAGAGGCCGCATCGCTTTGCCCCGCATTCGTTTCGTCTCGCAGCGAGACACCTATAGGGAACGTCAGCGCCACCCCACGGATGATTTGCCCTTGCCCATGGTGAGGAGGTCTTCGTTGCACTACAAAGGCTCGCCGAGTAAAGAGGAGCGTGGAGAAACGATCGGTCCGCGTATACCGTACCAGCGTCGCCCGAAACGGTCGAAGCACAACGATAAGCGGTTCAAGGCCGCGGGCGAAACAAGGCCAGGCTCCCGCAGCGCACGGCAACACCTTTAATGCGCCGCCAGGAGCCTACAATCGCGGGGCGCCGAGCATTCATCAAAGACGGGGCTCGGCCGGTCTCTTCTTCCTCCTTATCGTCTGGCCCTCATTTATATCACCCCACGCCCCCCTTTTGCCCCACCGGTGACTCGCTTTTTTTTTCCCGCGGGCTTAACGGCTTACGCCAGGTAGCGTAGCGGCTCCAGACTCTGTCCCATCTTTGATTTGTGGCCATTGCGCTCTGTGTACTGTTGGGCATCGGCTTATGTTCTTTTTTCGGCTCGTGGGCCGAGGAGCTGCTCGTTGCGCGGTTGGATTGACGCTCGTCGTTGCGTGTCTGGTTCGCCGTTCAGGGCACTCCGGTTTCAAGGACGTTCTCTACCGTCGGCTTCTCCATCGGCTTCCACGTTCAGAAGGCCGAGAAAAAAATAAAAAGAAACACTATCTCTGGTGCGTGGGGTTGTCTCGCAGAGGACGCGTTACTATACATAACTCTGTGATGATGCGTCAGCTTGTAAACAGGTGACTCACACGCTGTGGGGTAAGAAAGGTTTGGAACGCGATATCAAGCATGCCGACCATTCCATCGATGCCTGATGTGCGCGAACAATAATGAGACTGGTAGCTCTATCGAACGCGTTTAATTTTGTTTCGGGCAGAAGCATGTGCCAGAGTAGTGGAGGTTCTACGAAGCACTACTAAAAGGTCGTGTGCAAATCTCGTTTGCTTGTGTAAACAGCATGGTCTTAAAAACACAGTGTATAAAAAGCTTTGCGCCGCGCTGATCAGTTCGTCATCGATCACCGAGCATATCGGCGTCACGTCGTACTTCCCTAATAACTCAAGCAAGTTATTTGCCGCGTCCAGTGCCTCTAACAATAGTTTTCGTAATATACTACGTACTGTTTTATTTACAGGTGATGCGAGCCGCATTCGTATCTCGGTGCAGTTTCTGTGTAGTCTCTGCCTTTTTGCCACTCTCCCCTAAAATGTGTTTGTTAAAGCTGGCCACACCGCACCAAGAACACTCGCGTGGTGAAGCCCGCTTCTGTATTTTATTCTTTTTGCAAGCGTTAGGTTTATGTTACAATCGAAGTCGTGCGAGCAAAAGACATCGATAACATTGGAACGGCAAGCGCGGTTATATAAACAAATAAACAATGATGTTCTAACCGAAGGGAGCCGAGGTCTTTTCGAATCTGAGGCCGCTGCTCAGCACGCTGCAACACGGAGACATCGGGCTACCGCGCATGCGCTAAACCGATCGAGCGCCCACCGCAACGGTCGAAGTGACAAACGCTGAACGCTGATGGCGATTCCAACGCCCAGTGGCGGCGTTTAAATGCGAAATATCTTGATTATCTATGATATGACAAGTAGACCGGGCGCATATAGGGAAATTCGGAGGCGTGAAAGCAATCTGAAAGTAGTGAAAGATGCACCATGGGCAGTCAGAGGCGCGCAGGCAGTCACTATAGAGGCATATATACCACAATCTATACAATTTATATACTGCGGTAACGTGTGCGATGTTTCGAAAGGCTAGTTCCTATCAGCGCAACTCACTAGGAAACTAAATAAACCTGCGTAGCTGCACAATTTCTCAGAGAGACGATGAGAGTGCGTGAGGTCCTGCAGTGGTGAAAAATGTTCGGGTTCTCAGAGCGAACGAAAATGCTCGAAAACGCGCATTAAGCATTGCATAAACCTGAAGCTAGCCACACACGTATGTGTGCTGACTGTTAAAAAAAGAAGGAAAGAAAGAAGAAAAGAAAGGCACGGACCCCACAGCCCCGATTCATCACTGACTGCGCTAAGCAGCTCCAATGCCACGCCCCTCATTGCAAGGCCTACCAACCCTCGTCATGTGTCCTGATGACCCTTTGAACAACAGGTTTCACTGATCTTACGTGCCTTCATTGACCCTTTCGCTGCTTCACTCCCTTTGAATAACTCTTTTGAACACGCGCACAAATATGGCAAGTGAAGTTTCTTGCACGCATGCTGTCTCTTCCTGTGTGAAGTTGCATGCATCTGTATACTTGACGCTGACGCTGTGTTAGCAATGTGATGCTTTGATATATTATGTAACAGCACCCACGCAATCCACTGTTGTTCGGTTGCTTGCTTGCTCCCTATGTCATGGCACATACGCACTACGGTGGACTGGCCAAGAAGCCGGCAGTTGAACATGGATGGGGGGGGGGGGGAGGATAAAACTTGAGAAAGAAAGTATATATCAGGGTAAAATTGAAATTGTACTAGAAATTAAAATAGACAAACTAATTTTAGATATATTTTCTGTTTTAGAGGAATACCTGTGCTATATGAAAGTATAGCTAACGTCATGGTAATAAATTCATCGGTGACCTTTCATCGGTAATCTCTCATCTTTCATACCCGTTTCCCTGTTTCTCAGTCCAGGATAGCCAACCGCTTTGCTTTTATCTTTCTCTCTCTCTCTCTCTCTGTCATGTTTGTGTATAGATGTTAGCACGCTTTTGTGACCGGTAAACTAGGAAGAAAAACGGGGGATACGGAGCCAGCACGTGTACATTCACTGCAAACAGCCAGCTCGAAGGACGTCACGTCTGCCGTCTCAGTTGATGTTCTCGGTCCGCACTTTTGTGGCCGAAGAGAGCACTGACGCGACAACGTAGCAACTCAGCGAGGTCTCGCAGAGTTCCAGAAGAGATAAAGAGGGAGAAGACAGAGAAATGGAGAACGATTAGCCGCGGGCAAAGCAGCGACAGCTTGTTATGAACGACCGCGGCTATCGTCTGGTCAGCCCGCCGCCAAAGGGACACGGACCACTCCTTTGCTGCCGCGACGTGCCGCCTCGGCTCGTTGGCACCTAAATCTCGACGAATGACACCACGCGGGGCCGAGGAAGCGCGATGAATATTCAAGAGGGGTCGAAGAAAATTGTGGGTTTTACGTGGTCCGCACGCGGTTTTTCCCATACGCACATCTCACCGCACCAATCCATGGGGTTCGTTACAGCAACAATCTAAACTTCGATCGCGTAATGTTCTTCCGTGCTGCAAACTAAATCGTTCCTCTGAAGGTCAAAAACCCCATGTTCAATCATTTTTCTTTCTCCTTGCTTACTTTTTCTTCCAAATTTTCTTTCCGAGGAGTTAAAGGTCAAGAAACTTGCGATGTCCACAGGTTTTGACTAGAGAACGCATGCACTGACTCATCTTGAGTGCGAAACCCAGCAAGGAAGGGAAATAATGGAGCTGGGATGTCGTATGGTAGCTGGTAGCAACCCGTCATCCTCAAGCGACTTTTGTAAAACATGGCAGCGCACTAAAAACACGAGAAGGCTCGATTAAATTGCTTCTGGAGGAGTGATCATTTCGCGCAGCATAAAAGGTGAGAGATAGCTCTTTATTGAAGAATAGCATAACTGATGCGTGCAAGTCGGTTTGCAGACGCAGGGACAGCGGTACAGAAGGGTGAAGTGGTGAAGAACGTGAACAGAGGTTGTAAAGACAGTATAAGGGGACTGTTTAGTTTGATTTGTACACAATTTTGACGGCCACCTACCAATTAATATATTGAGCTTCGCTTTTCTTACATCAAGCTAAAAAAAAAGAGAGATGACAGATAATGGGTAGAGAATTGAGATCCGAAGTGAGGCCCGTTTTTGCTTCTTCTTTTTTAAAAATATACTTGGGCAAAGGCTCAAGCTGGCCGTCAGAAGCCTGTACAGGCCCTTACGTTGTAGTACCGCTGCAGTGTTCTGTTTCCGTTTGATCGATTTTTATAATGTCGCATGTACGGAGCCGTATGACGCATCCCCCAGCGGATATGTGCATAAACATGCCAGTTTGTATGTCGCTTCAACGTTCTTTTTCTTCATAGTGCGTTCTGCTGGCTGCTACTGGACAGTTCAATGAAAACGGGGACTTCGTCTATACTATTGCTTTGTACCTGGCGCATTAGCATACAAACTCACAGCATCTTAATTTTATTGGTTGCACCAGTATCCCAAGTACACAAACATAAAGCTTGAACGACAGGCATATACATTGAGCGCAAATTTGGAAGAGTAGCGAAAGATCAACGCATAAGATAACAGGTGCGCTTGTTCCTCTAGCTCTGTTTGTCCAAATTGGAGCTCAACAATCCCGTCATTGAACATCAACATTATTTGCTCAACTTCACGCTCTTTTAAAGCACAAAGCTCTCGGGACCGAACAATATTGTCGTGGTGTCCCACCAAAACATTCCAGTCCAAATGACGTTGCTTGTACGTGGGAGTGAGATAAATTATTTCAAACGACAGTTCGTCCGTGTCGTTGGGCTACTGATCAGGGAAATCTGATCGGAGAAGAGGCCAGGGTGTTGCCTTCGACGTAATGCATGCGGCAGACTAGTCTATTCTAAAGCCAAGCCCTGGGACCACTTGCACTACGCATTCATCATGTGCAGTAATCGGTCGTTATTAAAAAATCGCTTTATTCAAAATATATCTTTATTTGAAGTTTTTGGCAGTCCTGATTGCAGTGCGTGTGTTATAAACTGAATTATTTGAAGTGGAATGGCGCCAGGGCTCCGCTTAGAACGAAGTGCAAAGCCGGAAATTCGAACGGGACCACTCAGTACAGCATGCACCATGACCGCTTGCGTTTCTTCGCAAGAACCTGGAAATGCAAAGACGGCTACTAAGACTACTCCGCCACGTGGTGCCAGTACTTTGGGACTAACTGTATCACGTGATGACCAACAGACGGCGCAACTGCTCCCAGTCGTCAGCACAATTTCGCCACTTTGACGTCGCCACCATCGAGCGCGCGGATTTGTTTCCACATATTATACGAGCTCCTGCGCTGTCGGAGTGCACGTCCCGCGTTAATTTGGCTGTGTTAGAGCGTCTCCGTTTTTAACGTGGTACCGCTTACAACGAAGTTCATTTCTTGTCCCGATGACTTCATTATAACGACGGTTTACTGTATTTACATTACGCCTAAATATGACGGGAAGTCCATAGACGTTGTCATCGGGGAGAGCGAAAACCTCCTCTGTAAACTATGGCGTGGGAGTACAAAGTCACGTGCTGCAGCGTCTGCAATGCAGCGTCTGCAATGCTTCTTCTTTTTTTATTGGGGTTTCACGCGCATTTAGCACAGCCCAGGGAATATAGCGACGTTCAGGGCAGCTCTTGTTGAAAGTGTCAATAGTGACCAGTTTCTCTTAGCAAGGTGAAAAATTCCGCATGGGGAACATGTTATGTAGCGTCAGTGACGTCTGCGAACATGTCTACAATTTAAAGTGGTCGTGATCCGGGCTGCTGTACGTGACAAGCTGCGGTCAAGCACATGCACCTTTTATGCGACGAGGCATTTACGGTACAGCTCGTAAAACTCGATAGTGGTGCATTAAATGAAGGAACGAATTATCGCCTGCCTTGTTGCGTTCCTCCATTTAATATAGCAAGCCAATGATCATTGATTTGCCTGCCGTTCTTTTTTTTTAACACCCGTGATACAATTTTACGACGGGTAACATAATTCGTGCAAGTGACCCCTCATCTTCAAGCGAAAGGGGTTTAAGGGAATATGAGCAAAGTAAAGAAAGTGCGCTAGCGCACTTCCACCAAAGCAGAAGTATATGCGAGCATGGCGCCGTGTCACGCAACGTCTACGAACGCACGAATGCATTCGAACGCACCGATGACTTACGTGCGCTCCAGCTCGGCATCGGAACGCTGCACTGCACAGCATTTATGAACAACCTTGAAGGTGCGCAAACACGTACACGCCGTCTCCCACGAAGACAGGCAGGATCTTGCTCAGCCGTAAATTCGCAACAACGTCCAATGCACGAGGTCAAAAATGCCCGACAGTGAGAAAAAAGAAATAATAAGGAGTGGCGCACTCTGCATCTTCACTGTTTTGCGTTTTGTGCGCGCAAGTACACACTGCCGCTTGCTTGCTAAAGAGGCACCGAAGCAGGTGAAACCCTTTTTCGTTTTTCTTTTTTCTTCCCTCTTAAAATTGCAGCCCTTTCGCTAAAACATAGCCGCACAATATTTCACTGCGCGATTGCCATCTATTATGAGCAGCGCCGCAAGGTCGTTTTCATGCCGGCAGTTCGAGCGGCTTTCGTTCGTCGGCCGAAGAGTTATGCCGGCGTGGTCGGTGCGGACAGGCGTGGAAACCTATATATATATTTTTTGTTCATCGTCCTTTTTTCCCCCTCAATTGTTGATCAGCTGTACACGTACACAAAGCTGCAGAAAACGGTAAAGGGTTACAAAAATAAAACGAGGGAAACATTGCGAGAACTTGGCCTTATCTCCTGTGAAGATTCACGGCCCCATTTAGCTGTAGCAAGTATAGGAGGAGAGCAGCCATTATATAGGAGCGGGTAAAAATTAGAGGTGCTGTCAAATTGAAGCCCGCGTATGGAACCGACAGCGCCAGCATTCTATCCCGGCGTCTTGTTTTATTACTATACACCTCGTTCTTTGGTCGTCGATATCCGCAGAAAGAAAGAAAAATGTTACGCGCGCAGCTTTAGGAACCTTTAGGAAGAAGCGGTGGGTTCGCTGTTTTCTTCAAAGTGAACATTTCCCTCGAGCAACCGTTCACTCTAGGATCGAGGAAGAACACGGAACTTGTATTTCAGATTTGTGTGGTGACAATGGGCTCTCGAATCGCAAGTGTTCCTCGCGCATTTTAGCAATGTCTTTTGGTTGAAGGAAAATTTATTCCTGGTTAAAATGCGAAGATACTCATACGCTAAATACGAGAAGTTTCAACGGGTATTCGAGAGTCCGAGATTTATGTATGTATAAATCTGGAGCATGCCTGACCTTTGCTGCGTGATTGTAAGCGAGACAGCTGTTGTCACGAATTTAAGGCAAAAATATTTTGTAACGTTGTTGGAGTGGTGCAGCAGCTAGATATTCAGGATTACCAGATGAATGTGGTCGAGCAAGCGGTTATGCGTGCTTCTAATAACCAGACGGAAGCGGCGCGGTCTCTGCAAAGAAGCAAAGAAAAAGCTTGTGTGAGTTTTTCTGTTCTTTTTTCTTCTTCTTTCTCCTTTTATTCCCTTTACCCCTTTCCCCAGCACAGTATAGGCAGCCGGTACTTACACTGGCTAACCTCCCTTTCTTTCCTCCCCTTTTCTCTCTCTCTCTTGATATTTCATTATTAAAAAATTCGGATTGTTTCAATTAAAGCACACTATATGCGTCGCACTGAGTCGAACTATGGACTTTGTATATACCACTTGGTTGTTGGCTAAATTTGTTAGCGGAATACTTCAGACAAAGAGTTCAAAGGCCGGTCGTCGCCATCGATTACAACGCTACGTTACATCAGTAATGATATAATGCTCGTGTTGGGTTGAGCTCCTCGATTCAGGCGAATGTTGCAATTCTATGTGAATACTCGAGTCTAAGCCACTTGGGAAGTTGGCCCCGCTAGAGGACTCATAAGTGCAATAAATTTGATTAACTTTCCACCATTTCAATCAAAAATGCGCCAACACCTGCTCATATGACACCGTAACTTGTTTTTGACGATCTCGGACATTCTCTGAATTCTGCTTGACAGATCGCTCGCAGAACGAGATATTGGAAGCCTGCTCGGACCGTTATCCTGACGGAAAGCTAGAAGAGCCCTGCTGCGCATCTTACGGACGACTGGATTCTTCGATCGCCTTTGAACAAGCGCAGTGAACTGCATGTTGTGTGTGTGCGCACGCCACTTAATGCTTTCCTTTTACCTATTCTCTCTTTCACATTCCTTGTCTCCTAAGCGCCCTATATATTGAACATTCTGGCGTTCTCAGCATCTAACTGATCGCGCACGGGTTAACAGGTGCAAACGAATGCAAAACATCGCGCGTATACAGCTGCGCACTACGCGACCATAAATCCCCCATCTCCCTCTAGTCAAGGTAGCTGTTTCACACAAGACAGGCGAGCTTCCCGTTTCCAAAGCTGTCAAGAATAAGAGCCAGAGCGGCAGGGAGGTTAACCAAGGACGTGTCTGATCGGCTACCCTACACTTGGAGAGGGGGCAAAGGGAATAACAGATTTTTTCTTACAGCCAGAAGTTTTTTAAAAAGAAAGAAAGGAAATGGCCAGTGTGGCACGAGAAATAATACGCGAGAGATTGAATCGTGCTTCCAGTCCTCCAGCCGGGCATGATGGCGATGAAGACGTCCAGTATCACGAACGTACGCGATCTGTGGCGCGGCCGCTTGCCGCCTGCCTGTCCTCGGGCCCCATACATTACACATCTGTTACGGCCGTTAAACCATACGGCCCACTCCTCGCTCCCGTCCATTTCAGTGATAAAACTAGCGCGTGACCGGCGCTCGGGAGCATCGCAAGAAGGCGGCGAGCCGAGCGTTCTCGTTTGTTCAAACTTTTATCTCACCTTCGCTGTTTGTTTGTGCTAGTCTCGTACTCGCTGCCACTGCTGAACGTTGTAAAGAAAGCACGGCGCCTGGGCCAGACCCTTCAGTGCTAACAGGATGTAATGGCCGCCGGCGGCTGTTTGTATACGACTGCGGACTCGGAATAAGTTTGAATGAGCTGCCGCACGTTGTCAGTGCGTTCTACCTGGCGAGTGCTGATTGCATTGTTCTGGACGTGGCCAACGCGTCGAATGTTTACGGGTTCTAAGTGCGGAGTTTCTTTCCCGTTTATTTTTCTTTTGTGTTAGAACGGCGGGAGGAATTCGGCGATTATTGCGGAGCATCCTGCCTTCATTCTCGAAGTTTACGATTCTTTTGTCTCTAGGTTTTGTTCAGTTGGTTGTAGTAGGCCTGTGCATGCCATCGATCGAAACCGTAAATGTTTATTGCAGCTGCTGTCCTCCTTTTGAATTGCCGTACAGCTGGCGAACTGCTCACGTGGTAAACATTGTAGGATGCGCACGGCCGTCTATAGGCCATTCTTCTGTGACTTAACCGTGTGTCGCGTTCTCGATGAATCCAGTGCTACTGTTTCAAAGGAAAACATATCTCGAGATCAACTTTGAGATATATTACCCAAGAAATAAGACGAGACGGGATTTCTTCGCTCTTCGGGAGTTCGTCTGTTGGAATGTTTTTCTTTCCTTTTTTTTGCTATCAACATTTTACTAATATTACAATTTTTAAAAGTTCAACAGCTCCATGTGAATCACAACTTTCACATTCCAAGGAGATATGCACGCTATGTAAAATTTTTAGCAGTTCTTGCCGTGTTCGTGGGCACACTGCTGACAATTCCTTCCGTAACAGGCCTTTCAGAAAACATGGTGTTTGCACGTCTAAACAGTACTAACGCCAATCACACAAACACGTGCACTGCACCAACTGATCAATACGGACAACAAGAAAACGTCAAGAGGCCGCCAAATTTTCTTCAGCCACATTGCTGTGTACGTGGGTAAGATTGTTAAGAACGGCCCGCTGACATGCAAGTTTTGCCAGCCAGTTGCGACAGCGGGCGTCCAGTCAGGTTTTCTTGGAACGCCACCGTTACGCTCTAGCCTCGTCGCCGTTGTGATTTAACGTGATCTGCGCACCAACTATTGTTACCGAACCCACCAACGCCGACCTGTTCTGCTATGAGCGGGGGAGTTGCCGCGGGAACGTCTACGTAGGCCTCTTCCCACGCGCCGTCCAAGACGCAAGACAATGGGCACCCGGCCGCGCTGCGGGGGTCAGCTCGGGGAATAAAAGGCCCCTTTCCTGACACAAGCCCCGAGTTCTACGAAGTCCGTCTGACGTCAGCTCCGGACCATGAACCTCGCGCAAGGAAGTGTGTGTGTGTGTGTGTGTGTGCGTGTGTGTGTGTGTGTGTGTAAGCCGTCCCGCAGATAGGCGGGTTGTTTACGATGCTGGACGAATGTTTGCGTCACCTTGGGATCGAGGGGGACCGAGTGTTTATAAACCGCTGTTGTGCGGCTGCTCAGTGCACTTTCTCAAGCAGTCATGTTAGACTGATGCACTTTCTCAAGCAGTCATGTTAGACTGATGTACTTTCTCTCGCAGTCATGCTAGACTGATTAACTGCATGTAGATACTGTCAATAAACCCATATTCTTCGTTCTCGATGAGAAGCAGTCCTTCCCTTCAACAACGTCCTCAGCGTGGATAAGTTGGACGATGGCATGGGCCAGCTACCTTCTAATTCATGCCCGACTCCATTCTTGACAACTGACTACGAGCGATGGGATTGAGCCCCCAATCCTGACAAGATACAGAAATTGTGCAATTATTCATGAATTAAATAAGGTCTTTTCTGTATTACATTCTGCTGCGTTCGCACACACATGATGCGGCACACACAGATGACAGCTCAGGCTTGTCGATCTAATTTCAAGTCGTTGGATGAATATGAGTAAACAGCTGCAAGTCCATGAGGACAGGTCACAGAAAAAAATAAAACAAAAAAATCACCGCCTCTTCCAGTCCGTGAAGATGGTCGAACAGCGAAGCTGTGTTAGTTACACCGAGTGTTGCTACCATGCAAGTCAAACTTCGGAAGCAGTCTGTATTGTAAATCTTTTGTACGTTTCACCATTCTTGCACCTCATTTTCTCTTTTGTGGTAGGCAGCTTCTTCCTCAGGAGTACGCACTACTCGTGGTATGCCCACAGTTGTAGCTGGGATGGAATGTGCGGAACCACGAATCCAAAGCCCCGTACATTGGGCTCAAAGCCCACCACTGGAAGTGCGGGCGCTGCAATAGTTTTGACGATTGGTTGGATTGTTGACGATTGACGCGGCTGCCGGCAGCCACGGGCTCTTAGTATCGCGTCGCAATCGCTGGGTACTGTTCGTTGGTCGCAAACCGCCAGAACACCATTTGTTTATTTCGCGGCAGGGTGGAATCAATCGTGGATAAATTCGATGCCGATTTGGCTCGATCGCCGAAAATGCACGGCGTGACAACCGTATGAGATTCGCGTATAAGATAGCGTTCTCACAAAATAAAAGGGGTCACTCCAATCCCTTTACACCTGTTGAGCTCTTCTTTTCCTCTCCCGCTAGGTCACGTCGCCCCTTTTTAGCGAAGTCCGACAACTACGGCACAGGGTCCACATAAACAAAAAAAGAAAGAAACGGTACCTTCTAAACGATTACAAAAAAAAATGCGTTTCCGAAGACGAGCGCACAACTTGCAGAACCATGGCTCATTCATATATATTTGCACCAATCACATGTTTACCTCGCTTTGTGCGGCCTGTGTATCTTCAAGTGCAGGAGCAACCCGTGCGTGGGCTTCTCGAGCGCCGAGCCAGCATCGACGTGCGACGCACAAGCGCGCAGTTGGCCTCTGCCGCGTTTATTTGTCCAGCCGCCGGTTTGCAAGACTGCAAGCGCGATGGCCCCCATCTGCGACTACTGGAGCCGCACACGGGCCCACGCAGACTGCTGAACTTTTAAGCGTGCGATGTAAAACTGTGTACACGGCGTGCATACTGTCTAAATAAAAGGGCTGCTTGTAGGCCGCAATGCCGAGGCGACTTCCTCGTCAACGAGTCGTTAACACGCTCCATGCTATAAACAAAGCTGCCCCCGGAATATGGCGCGATTAGTTTTATTGAAGGGTCTCGAGCTGAAAAATTTTTCCCTTTTCTACACTTGTGTCCCCCCCCCCCCCCAAAAAAAAAAAGAGAAGAAATAATGCGAGGAAAGGAAGCAAGAATAAACATTACTGATGTTGAAGAATGAGACGTTAGAACGAGTCTCGTCATTACGTCTGCAGTCAAACAGAGTTGTTTATGGCAGTTTGTGTTAGCAATCAAGATAACAGGGCCAAGCGCCAAATTTACTACGCAGGCTTTTCTCACATAGCTTTCTCCCCACAGAGATCGTGGAATTCAAATTTCAAGTGGAAAGAAGGTGCGAACATGCCCGGGTTAGTATCATGTTGCAATCTTCTTTCATCGCTTTTGGCAAGCGGCCCTCACTTTTGAAAGTGTAGCGAGCACGAGGAGAGCTACACTAACTGTGCCAGCCAGCATAAGTGGGAGAGCCAGCTTGCGGAATATAGGATGGGTTTAGCGGATATTTGATGCGGCCACGGAGCCAACGGAGTTGACAAGTGCAGTCACTTGCCAACAAACATAACAATGGTTTTAGAAGCACATCACAAGAAGAAGACAGGAGAAGAAATAGAATGCTCGATGAAAAAAAAAAGAAAGGAAGAGAGCCTAAGCAGCTGGCACAATAACATCCTGCTCAGCATTTGAGCACTGAATTGACTTGAACGTTATAACATTCGCGGCAAATAATCCCCCTTTCCGTCGGTCTGTTCCCCCTTTCCCTTACCCCCAGTGTAGAGCAGCAAACCGGACGCTCGTCTGATTGACCTCCTAGCCTTTCGTCTCCTTGCTTTCTCTCTCTTGCGTATTTGGTAAATGTTAGAATGAACAATTCATCGACTAGCTAGCTTGCAAAAAAGTACTTCAGCATAACTCACCCACGTAAATAATGTGTCAGGAATCGAAATCACGTGCCACACATTTACAAGCAAGCTGACTCTTATTGCTATACTTATTTAATTTACTTAGGCGTGCATGTTTTCTTCCAACTTGAGTGGCCGATGCACCTTACCAAAATAAGCACTTAACAATATTAGCTCAATCCCCACGTGCGCCGCCCATATACGTGCACCCTTACGCGGAGCAGCTGTGCCACGTGAGTAATGGACAGCTGCATGAACAGAACAGCTGGTCTCCTTGGATCGACAGCTGACGTCTACGTGCAGACTGTTCGCATCCTAAGTTATCGACACGTCACATACAGAGGCCAAAGCACACAGATACAGATCTATCGTATTCTTGCTGCACCTAATAAAGGTAAGAACGAGATAGGAAAAGAAAAAAAAAAGGAGAGTGGGACAAGAACGTCGCAAGATGTAGTTTGCTGTCCATGACATCACTATCCCTGACGCGCACGGTGCAGGGCCAATCACGTACGTACGTGGTTTATGCTCCGGCCATGCCAGCCGCAGGGCGGCCCGAACGTGCCTGCAAACACTCAGTATTGCGCCCAAGCAAAAAAAAAAAAAGAATTGCATAGTCGGTAAGCATCGTAGCAGGATTCCCTTCCCTGTCGCCTGGTGGAGCCTTCTAAGAGCAATCGAATAAACGCAATGGCCCCCGTTTCCTTTTTGGAACCACCGAACCACAATATCTGCGCGCGTTCATATAGAGATGGTTCCGGCTTTCCACTTATCTTGATGCTGAACCGCAGATGCAAAGCGGCTGTGTTGAGACACGCTCACGCACGACTAATCACCTTCATAATTGGCCCTTAGATCCGCTCGAGAGCTGAGGCCGCCGCATAGCAAACAGTGAATGATCGCCTGATGTCCATAATAGGGCAACCATGGACACAAACTTCATCGACTATAGCGAAGCCCAGCTATACGATACGGAATATGATGATCTGATAGATGCGGTATAGACGAACCTACTTGTATGCGGCCTACTGTGTAGGACACATCGTTAAGCTCCGTGTGGATACACTGATAGTGAGAAATATATTCCTTGCACTCAATTAACGGCTGAACTGGGAGTCTGAGCGTGGCAGGATTCATAATGTTAGGCTCGCTACAGACAAGACTATGAGGCTTAAGACTACTGGAGTATACGCATCAGGTGGGGCAACCATTAACGTAAGCCAGACGTTGCCAGATACCGTTAGATCGTCCATTTCTATATAAAGATCAATGCCAAGTCTTAGTCACAGCACGCCGCGCATATAACTGCTAGAGAGAGGGGAACTTAGATTAGAATACCCACTTTGTACCGATGTTCGGCAGATGCGAAAACCGTACTCTCATAACCTTTATATCTCAACTGGTGATGCTCCCCGCAAGAACGTTTCGGAAAAACTACATGGCTTGGATAGATGGCCGCTATCCTTAGGGAAAATTTTAGGTCCGTGGCCAACAGAAAAACTTCAAAACATCGCTGCGCGTGCCTTAGTACAAGTTTCTGGAGGAATAACAGATATCACAAAAATACTAAGTCGCACAATAGTTATTGCTCGCATTGTTATTATTTACAGGCACACTTAATTACATGTTCACTGTGTCTACGTGTTCATGTAGCATTTGTATCTGTTGTATTTAAAGTGCGGCATTCAAGTGCCCAACATCTTCTGTGTGAACATCTTGGTTTTGTGAACATTTATGCTGTGTGAACTCATGTGTTGAGTATGAACACTTCGGTTTTGTGAGTATTTATGCTATCTGAACTGTTCTGTTGCGCAAACATTATTTACATTGCAGTACTGAGACTTAGTGCGTGAATGTTCGTTGATGTGTTTATTAGGCCAGTTTTGTAATTATTGACAACTTTCCGACGATAACTGTCATGTTAGAGAAGAGGAGTAGCTCGCGCCACGCATAGGCACCAACCTCTCCTTAAATACAGTTAATAATAAAAAGAGACCAGCGCTGCATGTAAACGGGATGAATAGATGTCCTTGAATGAATTAACTTAATGATGCTCGTGACGGTGCCGTATGGGAATCTTCCATAGGCGTTTCGTAGAGGGTAGCAGTTGGAAGGTGACATATTCCTTGCAAGACAATACGTGGTTGCAGGACTCCAGGAAGGCAGCTATAACGTGCAGAATATTGGCTTAAATAATCTCACTGGCACTAAGTCAGTTTCACATTATCGTAAACATGAAAGAGAGCGAGAGAAATGTGGTTGAGAGGCTCTCGCCCTTCGGGAGGACATAAGCGCCAGGAATTAAAATTAGCCCGTGAAATTGTCCCGTCGAGGAGCCGCGGCACTGGCCCTGAACGCATCTGGTTCTTTTAGCGCGTGCTCTATAAATAAATTGAAAAGTGAATATTTTTGATTCAGAAACCGTTGTCACCGCTCTTAAGACTGGGGCACAGCGCTTCGCTTCCAAGAACGAACTGCCGCAAACTATATACTGTAGAGCAAGTGCTCGCCAATGCGCCATGATTGTGTAGATGCTTACAGTATATAGCTGGAAGAGGGGTAGGATGGAGGAGGGTACGCGACACGCCCTTATAGTAGCACACACACACACACACACACACACACACGCACGCACACACACACACACACACACACACACACACACACACACACACACACACACACACACACACACACACACGCACACACACACACACGCGCGCACGCGCACGCACGCACGCACGCACGCACACACACACACACACACACACACACACACACACACACACGCACGCGCGCACACACACACACACACACGCACACACACACACACACACAAGAGAGAGATCCGGTATCTCAAGGAGGTGTGGCATGATGCATAATGTCTTTCTTCCGCATTTTCTTCTTTTCAATTTCAAGCAACTTGATAAGTTTCGTAAAGGTGGCGCATATGTTGCGATATTTAACTAAACGGGACACTTTTGCAAATATGTTTCACTTAGTCTAACCAACGTGAAAATAGATTAAGGGTGTGTTCCGAGGCCATGCACATTCTTTCGATTGAGCTACTCAACGTTAGTGCCGTGAAGAAGAAGCAACACGGCATAGCAGACAGACACACGTCCTACAGCGCTTCCGTTGCGAACAGCTACCCCCAGCTCCCGGCGACATTCCAGCTTCCCTACAGACGATCGCAAACGGCTTACTTTGTTATAGTTTACCTCCCTCTACACTCTCTCCCCAGCGTAGTGTAGCAAACCCGACCTTCCCCTCTGGTTAACCTTCCTGCTTTTCCCCTTTCCTCTGTCTCTCTCTCTCTTGTGAACCATCGGAGAAGATAACGGCTGGCCGGCCTGCCGGT
Organism: Dermacentor andersoni; assembly: GCF_023375885.2. Taxonomy (NCBI): domain Eukaryota; kingdom Metazoa; phylum Arthropoda; class Arachnida; order Ixodida; family Ixodidae; genus Dermacentor; species Dermacentor andersoni. The sequence continues at coordinate 117,355,337 of NC_092815.1, read as the reverse complement.
CCCGGCTGCAGTTCGCGGTACGCGGATCCCCGTTCTGGGAAATCCACGAGCGGCGTGAATTATTATAGCCGGTCCAGGCCTTCGAAATTCAGCGGCGGTGCCGGCGCGCGCGCGCTGTCCGCTGTTTGCCGCGCCGTTTGACTTTGCGGCACGCAGGTGGGATCTGTCCGTCCCGTCGAGAAAGAAGCGACCGCCGCCGGGCCCCTCCCTCCATCCTTCCCTTCCACCTCCGCCGCTGCTGCTTCCTCTGCTCCTATGAGCTCCTTCGCTGAGAACGTCGTCGAGCAGATGCGCTCTGCAGGGATTTTTATTATAGCACGCAGGCGCCTGCTTATCGCGTCGTCAACGCCCGAGACATGTGCACGGGCCTCGTCGGCCATATACTTTCGGGTTGGCGACCGAGGTCGTGGGGGTCGTGTGTCATTCGTAGGACAGAAAGGAGATCGCGGGGACATCACGATATAGAGTCTGAAACGATCAGCTGTGGAGGATCCGTACTTTATAATATTCGCGTTTGAGCGTACGGAACATTCAATACATAATTGCTTCCTAGATGATGGCCAGAATTACTCATTTTTGCTTAAACGATACATACTTAAAAAAGTATTTATATTCAATTGAATCATACTTCTGGTTGCCCTTTGTCACGCTGTAGTCAGTTTATCGGGAGGATCAAGCCCTAAAGTTACACCTGGGGAATGAGAGACGTTATAGTCAGTGGGTGTCCCCCAAATAATTTTGACCGTTTGAAGTTCTTCAACTTGTTGGAGCTCTTTGCCATACGTGGACTCTTTTGGACCCACTTTCAGTGGAGCGTGCCCCCCGCGCATCTGGGAGTCGAACTCGCGAACCCGCGGTAGAACGACATGGCCGGTCATCATCATCATCATCATCATCACCATCATCATCATCATCATCATCATCATCATCATCATCATCATCATCATCATCATCAGCCTTGTTACGCCCACTGCAGGGCAAAGGCCTCTCCCATACTTCTCCAACAACCCCGGTCATGTACTAATTGTGGCCATGTCGTCCCGGCAAACTTCTTAATCTCATCCGCCCACCTAACTTGCTGCCGCCCCCTGCTACGCTTCCCTTCCCTTGGAATCCAGTTCGTAACCCTTCGTGACCATCGGTTATCTTTCCTCCTCATTACGTGTCCTGCCCATGCCCATTTCTTTTTCTTGATTTCAACTAAGATGTCATTAACTCGCGTTTGTTCCCTCACCCAATCTGCTCTTAACGTTACACCCATCATTCTTCTTTCCATAGCTCGTTGCGTCGTCCTCAATTTGAGTAGAACCCTTTTCGTAAGCCTCCAGGTTTCTGCCCCGTAGGTGAGTACTGGTAAGACACAGCTATTATACACTTTTCTCTTGAGGGATAATGGCAACCTTCTGTTCATGATCTGAGAATGCCTGCCAAACGCACCCCAGCCCATTCTTATTCTTCTGATTATTTCCGTCTCATGATCCGGATCCGCCGTCGGATCCGTCGGATCCGCCGTCGAAGTGACGGCGGACGACGACGACATGGCCGGTGAGTCATAGTAACTGAAGAGAAAGTGTCGAAGACGGTGCCACGCTGGGCCTTCCACGCGGGACACTCGACAACACTGACATAAATTTAAGCGTACACAAGCTCTGACTCGATACGAGACAGCAAGGAAACCTTTATTATTGAGCAATAAATCAGCACAACACTTTTATATAACGTTTACATGCCTGTTTAGGCTTAGGTGGCGCTTTTAATATACCCCGGAACGATAGCTTGAAGCAAGTGCTCAATAGGCTCGTTACACTGTATATGCTTGTGCTTGTTACCTGTGCATCTTGTTTGCGAACGCGCACTGTCTGTGATTGAGTGAGTAATTTCATGCATAACCGATCTCATGGGGAGTTGTATGCTGGGCGTATGGCCAGGCCAACATCCTCCGCACTAGTGAAAGAATGTATTTATTTCTGTCCCGTCTGGCCCACTGTGCACGTGAATTTCGCGCAGGAGCAGGCTCGAGCGCAATTCATCCTGCGCTCTAGACCCTCGGTATGATTGAGGCCAAATCCGTCAAACCAGTCAAAGCGTGGCACTTGATGCATGTATCCTCTCACCTGAAACAACACCATTTGAAAGCCAGTGGCGCAAGAAAGTTTCGCAGACTGCGAGCACGCTCCGCCACCTCTCATGGATAGCAACAGAAGGTTCTTCTAGGGAGCCGTCATATAAGTTACACGTATAGCGAGACACGTCGAGCATATAGGCAGTTCAACTACTTATTTTCTCACGGAGTTGCCGGTTCTCTAGAGTCACGTTAACCAGTGAATATGCGTCCTGTCACGACTCCCCCGTGAAGTGTCGTTCCGGGGTTCTGATTAGCGTCAACAAGAATGATTAAAAACAAGACGCGAGCACACCGTCGTCGATCAATCTTTCAGAGAGTGAGGGCCGTTTCGCGCACGCCTTGGTGCGCACCGCATGCATGACGACCGTATCGGCTGCGCTTACGGATGACACCGTGGTCGAAAGAAAAATGGACGAAGAAAAAAAAAATCTGAACCAAACTTGCGACTTTCCTTTTTTAAGCTACGATCACTTATAAGCTATCAAATTGGTCTAATGCAAGAAAAGAAACACGGTATGGGGCGTAGGGCCTACCGAGCGACGCGAGACATTTGGAGGGATGGGCCCACGAGTGCGAGTCTTCCTTCTCCTACGCAGGCTCATTACATGCTGGGCTGGGGAGATGGGACGGGCGGTTTCGGAGACGCGTAAGTACTTAATCAGGAAAGGCAAAACGTGACGTAGCTCTTCGCCTCTTCATGCCAAGGGCGAGGAGAAGTCCTCTCGCGTACTCGAGAGCCCGGGAGAAGGTGTATGCGGTGATTCCGGCACGAAGTTTGTCTGTGTGTGTTTGTGGAGAGAAGGGGAGGGGAGGAGGCGTGGTAACTAGAGAGAGGTTCCACTGCCGGGTGGTGTGAGTGAGAACAGGAGAGGGAGTAAAGGAGAGAAAGAGAGTTCGTCTCTGGCACAAAGAATTCCCGCGCCCTGCTTCGGCCGCCGCGTGACAGGTAATTAGAACTGGCGTATCGTCTCGTTGGGGCATTCATCATGTACTCTCCCTTCCCCTACTCTGAATAGGCGCCGCAACAACAACGGCGACGAGCCAGATATGGCTCAGGAGGAAGCACAACGCGAATGCATGGACATTTAAGGAACCTGGAGAGAGAGAGAGAGAGAGAGAGAGAGAGAGCTACTGGAGGAGGAGTGCAGTGCAGTTGGTGTTGCATCTCGTGCGCGCCGTATGGTCTACAGAGAGTCAGCCCTGGATGATGTCTGTACTTGCGCAACACACGATATTAAACGTCACGACGAGGTGAGCGTCATTGAACTTGACAATTGCAGGGATGCATTGACATTCACTCCGCATAACAGGAACACACTTTACATTTTTAGCCGAGAGAAAGAACGTGAAAAGGAGGAGGAGGAGATAAGGGGACTAGTTGGAAAATAAGTGTCCAGTTGACTACCCTACACAGGGGAAGAAGGAAGGGGGAATAGATAGATAGATAGATAGATAGATAGATAGATAGATAGATAGATAGATAGATAGATAGATAGATAGATAGATAGATAGATAGATAGATAGATAGATAGATAGATAGATAGATAGATAGATCCCTCTGAAAGCATGACGCACAAAAGGCAAGTGTCACGTTTGTAGCGATATAGGCCCCTCGCATAATTAGCGAGCTTAATTTGCACAGCAGCACTCCCTTGTAGTGGCATTACCATCCCGTGCTATTCAACGTTGTAGCGAGCAGGATTAAAGCGTGTGATGAATTCGTGAAATATTGATGTTGTAAAAGGTGCTTGCACTACTCGGCTTTCTCGCGTTAGGTACGCCTACGCCGGGCAGTCGAGTTAGTTACTTTGTTGCAGTCTCGCTCACCGACTAAGTGCGTCAAAGGGAGGAGGTGAATACGAAGAACGAGCAAAATGTCGAACGCGCGCGATGCACTCAAGTAAGTATGATTTCACCCTACAAGAAGCGCGGGTTCAATGACGACGAAAACGCACGGCAAGTAAAAGGCCCTGTGAAAGGGCATGTTGGCATCAAAGCAGAGGAGCGAAGCTGCAATGGAAACGCGTGGGATCGCCTCGAAATGAAACATTAAACAGGCCGCAAGTCAAATAAGGACAGGTGATAGCGTGTACTTGAGCTCTGTGATAATCTGAAGTTGCGTTTGCTTTCTCCCTTGCTTCACAGTCGCGCTGTATCAGCGTGATATTGTAGAGCAGTAAATCATAACACCCCCCCCCCCCCTTCCCCCGCCACCCTCTATCTAGACATACAATCCGTAAATACAATCCGTAGCGTCAAAACCAAACAAACCAAAAACGTAAAGAAAGGAAACAAACGAATAAAACATTTTAGGTCGAGCTACGCAAACGATGCACTTGGCTGGCCACCCGGAAGCGCGGCGGAGCGTAACATCGGTCCCCCGTTTCGCTACATCGTTCGTGCCGACGCACCTAACGTATCAAACAAGCGCGCTTTACACGGCTATCCCAGAAGCGCAAACGCGTCAAAGCAAACGGAACTTTATATAGCATACATAACGCGGCGCGAAGCATATCGCGGCGATGCGCGCGCGCGTTCCCTGACCCCTCGAGTCCCGGTCGACGCCGGGCCGCCCGAGTCGCCTATTCTGGGCCCCCCGCCGACGCGCCGCCGTTGGACCCTATACAGCGTGTATCCCTTCTCCGGGAGCCTCGTAGCGTGAAAAACATTGGCCGCCGGTGCGACGACGGCATCTGCGCACCGACAGACAGCCGCCACGCTCGCGCCGCTGCGAGGTTCTTGACACTGCTCCAGTTTGGCTCGACGCCACCGGCGACGACGCGCACCCTGCCGCAACAGGTGAAGGCAATTTCGCGCCCCGCGCGCGCGCTCCCGGCCTCTGAGGACGCCGCCTATCTCCTCGCAGTCCTCACAGCCAGTGGCGTGGCGTGTAGTAGCGAGCGTCGAGGGGAGGGGTGGTAAACATCTGAGGAGTGAATGAGGGATGACAAGGAAGACGCACGGGAGCGGGAAAGAATGGAGACAAAGGGGAGGCGGGGACGCTAACTAGACTTTGTCCGGGTGGTTACTCCATAATTAAGTTGCTCTGTGACATCGCAAAACAAGTTATTTTCGATAATTGTTAGTTATGTAATAAACTTGATGATAAGCAGTATGCTCATGTTCATTCTATTATTACAGTTATTATTTATAAATTTAACAATGTAGTAATAAATAAGTGAATTCAGTTCCTTTAACGTTTAGTTAAACGTCACGATCATAAATATGCAGAAACGTTGAGGGTTGCCAACTAAAGTCGACAAAACCGTACCACGAGGTCCACGGTTCCTTGCACTTGACACACGGCGACTGTGCTTAGTCCGTGAAGTAAGCAATGGATAGACATACACTTCTAAAGAAAGAAAGAAAGAAAGAAAGAAAGAAAGAACCTGACCAGACCAGATTTAGTGCTCTGGCTCCTGCACCTATGTATAGCAGGCTGTGTCGAGATGAGTGTGCGAGGAAGGGGTCAATCCCTCGCTCTCTCTCCTTAATTACCGGCAATCGGGGCAAATTTTGGCGCCCTATATTAGAGCGCGCTGGTCATTCGTCGGGTGTCTATAGCGTTTAATAAGGCCGCGGTGGGAGTAGTCGCCTGTCCAGAAAACGAGCGGCATACAGCCTTATAATTGAATGCGATAGCGCCGATTAGTAGATCGAAGCCGCGATCGCGAAGAAGGGGAACACCTTAGGTTGCCCGCGGAAAAGAAATAAAAATAAAGTAGGAAGAGTGAAATAACACTTACTTTAACGTTCAGGGCATGGTTCAATCATTATCTGCTCAATTTTTATCAAAATGTTATCTTTGTGTACCAAAAGCTTCTCTAAAAGAAATTTAGAAATACCTATTTCTTTTAGTTTAAGCATAAGATATATTATAAAAGAAATATAAATACCAATATCATCTAGAAAAATTGACTAGAAGATTGCTTTAACGCCAAGTAACGACATTGGCTTTTCTACCATGTCTTCGTGGACAATTCCAAGTCCAATGAACAAATTGTAGGGCAGAAACGAGTGCCACACAGAGGCTGGCCACCAGAAATCACGGAGAACACGAACTAGTCCAAGCACGACTATTTCTCTCTCTCTCCCTCGCGCCTAGTAGATGGTAAGAAAGGAGAGAAGGGGAGAGGTACGAACGCTGCGATGAGGCCAATTCGGCGAAAGGTTCGTGTTTCTCTCTTGCAAATTATGAGGGTCACCTCCAAAGTTGAGGTCATAATTTGCGGTGTAGTCTGCTTTCCGGTTTAAATCACACGCCTCTGCAATGAGTTAAGCAGATGTCCAACACCGGCCGTTGAAAAGTGGAGCCTTCAGCCAGCTGTTTGAAGAGATGTGGCCCAGACATCGCACGAACGGGAACGTGGCAAGTTCCGGGCACGAGGGCAAAAAATAGACCCCGAGAGCGTCGTAAGAACTCGCACCCCGCGAAGGATGGAGCGGCCCCGCGACGTGTCACGCGCAGGCCCCGCACGCTGCCTTTCACGTTCACGAAGCGGGTGAGAGAGGACGCGGGCGCTTGCCCCAAAATTGTTGGAGTAGCCTTTGCAAATTGTTTTGTTGCCCTTACTTGAATGGCCGATAACAGTGCATGTGGTTACTGGGGTCGCGAAGAGCGCTTTGGACAAATTCTTCGTAACTGTCCTCGATATCTAACGCTAGCTAGCGTGCATGACAGATCTCTAGAATAGAGAACCGTTTTTGGAATTACAACCTCACCGACCTTCGTAGCAGAGGGCGACGAAGCCGTTGTTACGGTTCTAGAGAGAGAGAGACAGAGAGAGAGAGAGAGAGAGGGAGAGAGAGGGAGAGAGGTGGTTACTCTGCGCTGGGGGGAACGGTAGAGGGTAAAAAAGGTGAGGGAAAAAGAAGATAAGTTATATGCAACGATCTTCCCTCACAAGCACTATGGAGGCACCTGACAGCGATAACAGTCTTTCATATTGTCCCGATGCTTTAAAGAAAAGCGCATCTGTGCCTTTGAAAGCAACTCGCGCTGACGTCGGCTGGGACCAGGGTCCAAGAATCCTAATTACCGTAAGCGGACGATTGCGCTTCTTAAAGGCAACCGAGTTGCACAAATGACTTTAGCACTGAGTTAACTACATTATTGTGCTGCAAACGTGGGCTCTGAACGGTGATGATAGTGTGTATGTTATCTCTATCTCGCTCTATTTCGTTCTTTTCTTTCTTTCTTCGTCCCCTTCTCCAGTGTAGACTAGCAAACAGGACTTTCGATTGTGGTTGATGTCTCTGTCTTTCTCCTTTCCTTTGTCTCATTTTTAAATCTCTTCTAACGACAAGCATAAATAAATAAAAATCGGCGCGAAATCACGTGGAGTGAACGGAAAGACATATTAAGAAAAAAGAAAGAAACGAGAGCTGTATGTCTGAGAAGTCTCGTCTCAGGAAAAAGAAAGAAAAATAAACGCCTCTAAAAAGGCTGCTTAAATAGTGTGGTGTCGAAGCCACCGTGAAATTTAATAGCATATATTGCAGCTTTTCTATAGGTTTTTTTTTCTTTAGATGCACCCAATTTTTAAAAAAAGTTGCCTGTGGAAAATAGGACAATTATAACCTTAGATCTAAATTACTCGATGAGGCGGTGATTACAGCTAAGAGAAATCAAAATGCTTAGTTGAATAATTAGCATAATTACACTAATGGACTTTTTAATCGGTTACATTACGGAGCATGTTTAAATCTACGAAATGTAGCTGTACTCGGAGACAACTTTCTGTGGCAAGGAAGGGAGAGCTACGGGCGCGTGGCTGCTGCACATGTGTTACGGCGTCAAGTAGTCCGCCAGGGTTTGACAGTGCTTTTGGTTGCTCGGAACAGACGCTGAATCGACGCAGATTCACGTGCGACGGTTTCGCGTTTGCTCAGACGCGGAAGGGAAAATCCGCAAAATAAGTAAACGTTTACATTCAGTGGTGTGTTTTATCTTATTTAACCGTTGTTAGTAAGGTGTTTATGTTTTCTTTTCCCCAGCTTAAACTAACGTGGATGAAAACACGGGACTCTTTTCACAAGCGCTCTCACTTGTGCGCTCTTTGCCTTCGTAGCTTTTCCTTCGTTGCCACGGAAGGTTGTCCGCGAGTATCGTGAGTTCGCAAGAACCTAGAACGAATTCTGAGAATGGCACTGGTTTCTAGAAATGCGGCGTCAAACTTGCAGCAAAATCGCACTGCTGTGCCGATCACGTTTTTAAGAAAACGCTCTTTTATGCATTGGAGCACAGAAGTAACTGGAACGCCAATGCATTTCATCGGACACGTTGAAAATTAGTATCACGAAACTGGTGTAGACCTGAGAGTTCGTTCTAAGTGGATACACTTTGCGAACTCACCGACTACAACTAATAAATTGAAATATGTGTCTTAATGTAACAAACTAAAAAGTTAGTTATTGTAATTATGCTCAATACTTAATTACACATTTTGATTTCTCGTAGAAAAAAATGGCTGCCTCATCGAGCAATGTAGCTAAAGGGTTAGAATTGCGCTATGTGCCATAGGCAATTATTTTAAAAAATTGGTGCAGCAAAAAACAACAAAAGGAGAAAAAAGGAAAAAATAAAAGCAGTATATATAATGCAGCCTCTATTAATGTAACGTAATCGTCACGCATGACATTCTCGGTGTTATGTGCACGTGAGTTGCTAGCCACTCGTCTTATTGCGATACTGCAAAGATCCGATGCGTGTAATACATGTAAACTACTAGCTCTAGTTTGTTTAACTGACGGATATTAAGTGAATAAAGCAATGAGCCATTCTAGACACGCAACACGAAAGGAACACTAACTGGACAGGCAACAGGAACAGGGTGAGATAAAATAAGCCGCCACGTCTATGGGCATGCTGCCTTTAGACACACCTGGCTATGTGTCTATGTGTGACTATTTCACACATGGTCGAATGTGCGAAACACACATCTGACTATGTGTGTTTAGACACACCTGACTTCCTGCTCTGCCACAGTGATTGAGCGGTAAAGCTGGTGCTGCGGTGAAGCCAACATTAAAATTTGTGTACTGCGGCGAAGCCGACATAGTGTTCATGGAACCTTCATGTTGTGCTAGGTCCAACACACCGTGGAAATATTTTCCCCGTCCGTACTTTCTGGTTGTCAGTGATCGTTGGTTTCTTTGTGTGTGTGCGGCATACTATATAAATTACGTACGACATAAGTACTAAGCGTTAGTGAAGAGGCCAAAAAGTAGGGGGACCAGCGCTCCTTCGTTCCATGTGCTACACTTCGAGCATGCCCCCTCCCCCTCCTCTTTACCCCCACGCTCTCAAGATCTTGCACTGACACTGACCTGGCGACACAGTGTTCTCCTCCGGACGTGACGTGCGTCCGCTATGTTTCCGACAAGCTTTTTTTTACCCCCTCGCTGTCCTTACGCTTAGAGAAGAACAAACAGCGCGCGTTCCCCATAGCCCGCGTGCACAAACAACGCGTGCACCTGTTTCTTGCGGCTGGCGTTTACAGGGACGGGGGGTGCGCAAGCTTCTCCGGCGAAATCAGGCGTGCCTCAGACCGGGTCGCAGCATGGCGCAGCTCCGTGCACAGCTGCGGCGGGAGGATAAACGGCTTGCGAAAGCAAACAAAGCTTTAGGGCGCGCAACAAACTTTCTCCGCATGCCGCGGCGCGCTCGCGTTACGCCCCTTGTTTCAGCTCCGTCCCGCGCGTTCTTTTTCTTCTTTCTTCGGCTATAGATAACGCCGGGCATTCATTCACCACCCACGTTTGCGTTGCGACGAGAGAGAAAGGTAGAGATACAAAAATAATAATAATAATAAAGATTGAATTAACGAGAAAAGGAACAGAGAATGGAGTATCAGAAGAAAGGCGAGCGGTAGAAAGGTGTGGCAATGAGGTCCGAGCTGGGAAAAGACGGATTGTTTCTTTTAGAAAGCAATTTCCCCGCCAGCAAGGGTAGAGCGCTACGTCTATCTACGCACGCTGCGCGGCCTGCAGATAGACATTGCACGCTGTTAGCTGTACGAGCTGAATGCGAGAAAGCAGTGGAAATAAAGCTGTAGAAGACGAGATAGACTTCCGGATTCGGGGAGCTGGTGAATCTGCCTCAGGAGATATATCAAATCCGCTCCTCACTGTGTGGCTAGGCGTTCTCGCGCTGCCTGTTTTTTGTATTATTTTGATGAAGTGAGTTCTGTTTATAGCGGTCAGCACGGCGCATCTCAACGTTTCGGTGGCGAGGTGGTGGGCCCATCGCTGGGCGTATATATGCCGGAGTGGCCCGCCACTATAAGCCAGAAGAGTGTTCCCCGCTCGCAGACTTAGAAAAACGAAAGGAAGGATATGTGTTGCAATGACAACGCTCTTGCGTTCCTCTTAAGCAAATGTGACAAATACTCACGACAGAGTTCTTGCAAGGTAATGAAACTATCGCCCGTACTAAATATAGAGAAACAAAATTCTTTGCGTCTGACGTCTGAAACTTGCTCGAAAAGGCCCGCGGGACGAAGGTGTAAGCGATGCTTCCTTGATTTCGTGCATCCATCACAGAAGCCTTTCGAGCAATTTTCAGTCGATGCAGATTTCACTCAGCGCCGATGGAGCTCTGCTTCAAGGATATTTCTTTTTCATCCTCTCTTTGATCGTGCTGCACTCAGTCATGCTGCGTAGCTTTCCTCGCGCTCGAAAAATTCAACAGAGTTGACTTCGATAAGGATCAGAACTAATTCCTTTGTTTCTATTTTCCCAGCAAATCGACGATTTGCAAGATTCGCAAGCTTGCTTCTCCACACACCTCATCAGATGTAACCAAGATGACGGAACTCATGATACTATCGTAAATTATGCGCCAGAAGAGGAGGTGGGAGGTGTCGTCGTGTGATGTCACCATCCCTGCCATCTTCCGTTCCTAGCACCAGTCAACGCCATAAAAACCAACTTTCAGCTTCAATGCTACCAACAGGAGCTCGGTCGTGTTTCTTACGTAGAGCAACTTACATGCGCGGGAAATCCTACTCACAAAAATTCGCGTATCGTATTTTGCAACGACCGTTGCGATTGCTGATGCCGTAAATGCGGCAGGACTAACATCAATTTTAGCATGTTGATGCATGTGCAGTAAGCTACTTCAAGTTCATTAAAAAAAAAAAAAAAGTTATGGTCGCATCTTTAGAATCTGCACAGTCTGACATCGAGGGGTCTTGCTCTGAAAGACAATCTGTCGAGCGTGCTTTACAACCGTAAGCGATTATGCGACAGCACGGCAGTTGACTGAGAGAAAGACAAAGGGCGTAAAAAAAGAGAGAGATAGAAACGGAAAGTCATAGCGCAAGGAAGTGTGACAGAGCGCAGCCGCGTTTTCAATTCACACGTCCGGCCGCAGGCGTCCACGCTGACAGCAGCTGCCGTCGAAACGTCTGGCCTTGAAGCGCGCTGACTGGGATGAAGATGAACGACTGTCAGCGCTCCTCCTCTGCATCTCTCTCCTTCACTCTCTGCGCGGGAACCCTTCTGAGAACGCGCGGGCAAACTCCTCAGGCCACAGAGCGCCCTATCTTATATATATATATATATATATATATATATATATATATATATATATATATATATATATTAGATTTCTTACTATTGTGTGAAAAGGAACAGCCGTCACCATTATAAGGTGACTACATCTCTCTTTTATTTTAATTTCGATAAGAAATACTGTTGATTAATTTAATAACGATTCATTTCAGGGAGTATTGAGAGTGCACGTGTGATGCCAGTTTAAGGCTTGAAGAGGCGCCGTGCTCACGGTGAACGGGTGTATAATTTCATTGCGTGCGGGTGGTTAATTAAAACGAATTTTAACGAGGAGCGTTGGGCGCTTCTACCTAATATATATATATATGTATATATATATTAGATTTTTTACTATTGTGTGAAAAGGAACAGCCGTCACCATTATAAGGTGACTATACATCTCTCTTTTATTTTAATTTCGATAAGAAATACTGTTGATTAATTCAATAACGATTCATTTCATGGAGTATTGAGAGTGCACGTGTGATGCCAGTTTAAGGCTTGAAGAGGTGCCGTGCTCACGGTGAACGGGTGTATAATTTCATTGCGTGCGGGTGGTTAATTAAAACGAATTTTAACGAGGAGCGTTGGGCGCTTCTACCTAATATATATATATATATATATATATATATATATATATATATATATATATATATATATATTAGATTTCTTACTATTGTGTGAAAAGGAACAGCCGTCACCATTATAAGGTGACTACATCTCTCTTTTATTTTAATTTCGATAAGAAATGCTGTTGATTAATTCAATAACGATTCATTTCAGGGAGCATTGAGAGTGCACGTGTGATGCCAGTTTAAGGCTTGAAGAGGTGCCGTGCTCACGGTGAACGGGTGTATAATTTCATTGCGTGCGGGTGGTTAATTAAAACGAATTTTAACGAGGAGCATTGGGCGCTTCTACATCTGGACATTCAAGCGAAATTTATTCTCTTCTTTATATTTTTTAGAATGCTGGTCAACGTGTAGAGTTCCGACCATTCTGCAAATAACCAAAACAGTCGCACAGGCATATTTCGTAGGACTCGCACAGGCGCGAGAAGCCACGTGCTATGAGACCAGTTCCACAGTTTTCGTGCCGCTCATCGACAGAGACGAAGGCTAGATGCGGTATAGATGCTGCAGAACTAGGAGTTGCGGTATGAGGGCCAAACACCCGTGTGACTCACCAATTGGGAGTATACATGCCTTGTGTCTAGAGAGAGAAAATAGCGATAGGAAATGTATACGGGGGTTGACCCCTGAATTAATCGAGTTTGGAACCATACACGGAGGAAAGGGAATACAGGGATGAAAAGAGAAAGAAGAGGGAAGTTACACCGGCGTGTAATCACACTTCTAAGCCTATCGTCTTTAAAAAAGCCGAGTGCATTGCCTTTACACTCAGAAGGCGGATGGCGTTCCAGCTTATCGAGGGCAGAACAGGGCGTCTGTCTGTTTGTGAATCCAGGGATAGTCACAAATTAGATGTCTCATGGTTTGATCACAACCACATATATACTTCAAAAGCAGGACTGTCTTCCATGCCTACGCGAAGCGCATTATGCGTTTGTAAACGCCACGCTGATTCACAGGCCTCGTGTAGCTAACTGTGTATATGCTCGCAGTATATGACAGATCATTGGAGGTATAGTGCTGAGGTTCAAGGGTCTACAGAAACAATACTTAAACAGGGAACAAGTATGCAGTTACCGCCATAATGCTGAGTGCGATCATTTGCCGCATGTCATTTAAGTCTTCGAACTGTCGCGAAGCCGGTTGCTCTGCAACAGCTCTTGCTGTGCCTGCGCGAATTCTTATCTGCTTGTTGAACTGCTTTAAACGGCTCTTCAAGAAAGAAAAAGAAATCCAGAGGCAGCAAGTGAGGTTGGAAGTCGGGGCGCAGTGCGATCTGATGCCCCGCGGAAGGCCCTCTCTGAATGCCCATGTCGGCGGAGGAAACGTTGATTAAAGGATAGTGAAATGATTGAAGTAAAAAAAAAAACATAAAGATTAGGAACAGGTTGCTGGCGGTGGAGAAGTCTGGAGGCAGGGGAAGGCGAATGCGTTTTTGACAAGCCAGGTCACGTCGGAAGGGTCGAGAAACTGTTCTCTTTCCTCGCGAGTGCAAGAATAAGGCCTGCATATTCGTGTCTGCGCCGTTCACTGTGCCAGGATTAGCGAAGAAAAGTGTATTGCGCAACATTTCACAGAGCTTCTAACACTCCCCCTCCTTCTCCCCCTACCCCCTTCTTCCTACTGAAGTAATTGGTTGTTTTTATTAAATAAATGTGGAATATATCGGACGCGTTGTACATGCCTTGCTTAACGGTAGTACCTGAACGGCGACCGAGAAATGCGGCGCTTGTGAACTGGAGCAAAATAGAGGATGAGAAAAATGAGATAAGAAATGGTAAACACTGTATACTGTATACAGCATGGTCTCTGCGAAGACTGCTACAAAATTTTTAAATATTATCTGTGGCAGGTACAACAGTTCTAGTCCCTGAGCTGAATTACCTAATTAGAGGCGGACATCATTTGCGCTGCAAATTCATAATTCACTAGTTATTAAAGTTAAATAATTATGCTTTGACTAATTAATTTATTATACGGCACATATTGCAATTTACAAAGTGTAGCAGGGGAGTTCGCAAGGCGGACCTACTTGGAACAAATACTCAGTGGCACGTCAGTTTTGAGATATTCATTCCCGAACACCAGTTGTTCCAGTTACTCTTGTGCTTCAACGCAAAAACTAACCCCCCCCCGCCCCCCCACGAAGAAGAAAGGAAAACAAAAGAAAATAACTCAGTGTTTTATTTAAGAATACAGGGCATTTTAACAGCGAGTTTGCTGGTACATGTCTCGATAATCGTGTCATTCACGAACTTCTTTCCAAGTGCATTCTAGTCTCACTGGCCACATATTTGTAAAATAGAATACGTGCCATAAGGTAATTAGTTAAAACATACTTAGCGAATTTTAGTAATTAGGCAATTATGCATTTCTGTTTCGAATGATCTTCCTCTCTTTGAGTGATCTTACTCAAGGACTAGGCACAGGTAATTTTAAAACATGTTCTGGCAGTCTTCGCAGGGATGCCCATTATACAGTTCGCGACTAAGTAGAAGTTCACCCTTAATTTGCGTGCTGTGTTTGCGCATGGTGCTTAATTGTTGCCCGGCCCCGCTCGTCGTCGTCGTTGCTACTGTTTGTAAGCCGGGGAGCAAGCCCCGACAACACTGGAAAGTCAGATAGAGTTTTGTGAGCTGCTTTTCGCGCGCACCTGTGGCCGCGCGCGTGACCGAAGGAGAGACTATCGCATCGTTGTCGCAACGCAGTTGCTTATGCCGAGCTAACGTGGCATTAGTTTAAGTTACGACGACGCAAAAGAGGCTCGGGTACAAAGACAGAACGAAACGCGCGCTGTGTACGTGTAAGTATCCTCCGAACTTCACTTGGAAGTGTCTGTTACAACTTGCGTGGTTATATATAGTGTTACATTTGATGTCGAGATTGAAGAGAGACCAAAGAAAATTAATTCGTGATAGGAGGGTTGATTAAGATTACTTCCTAACTTCACTTGCTCTTCCCCTAAAAAGAAAAGAAAAGAAAAGAAAAGAAAAGAAAGAAAGAAAGAAAGAAAGAAAGAAAGAAAGAAAGAAGATGAAAGAGAAAGTTAGAGAGAAAACAAGAACTCGGAAGAATATTTCGAATTGCGTGCTCAAGAATCAAAGCAATGAAGTCACATTGCCCCAAAAGATTTGCGTAAACAAACATGGCGGCACCCATCGAAGCGACGGCTCCAACCTAGCACCAAACTGGGTTCGACTTGGGGTAAGGTGTGATGTTCGCAAGCTAGGAGACTAGGAGAAGTGACTGCGGTTATCGCTTTCTCTCAACTAGCGTGTGTTATCAAGATTGATTCATTAGCTAGACACCGCTGATTCTGAATTCGATTGTGGATTTTATGGCTCGTAGGCCTAACACGGCTTAGCTTGGCTGGTGAAGGCACGTAAGGTTGGTTACACAAAATTAAGGGCAACCAATTGTTTCCCGCTTACAGAATAACCTCTAAATAATTGTAATTAAACGCGAATACACGAAAGCCAAAATTAATATTCTTATCATAAAATGGTATATTTTATTTATTTATTTCTAATAGCTTTTCTTTGACGCCGTAGTGGCGCTGTCAGCGCAAGACGATATCCGCAAACGCAAAGCCATATTCTAAAACTCTTCACTCCTGCGTGCCCCCGTGCTAACACCCGCAAAGCTCCTTGGGGCCCCAAACTATTGGGGCCGCTATTCTAAAACTTTCTATTATCACATCTGTGTATTTTCCTCATATGTGGGCCTGTTCATCTCGAATGGCATCGCGGCCTGGTATGCCTGTTCAGGTCTCAGTATAATGTTGGGCACAACTTGACGTCGTCTTTTGCGTCTGTATGCTCCAGTGTCTCAGACAATGTAAGGACCTCTCTTAGATACTCACTTTAGCTCTCTCCGAACGTGAATTTTCGAACCTGCGACGTTACTTCTTAACTGCGGTGAGCGATGGGAACACCCAGAAGACTGCGCGTCGTATGCTGCAGAATTTGAGTGTGTAAGAGGCTCTTGCTCCAGCAAAACTTCAAGTAAAGCTTAAGTTTCTCTCTATTGAGATGAAAGCAAAATAAAGAGATGAAGTCACCTTATAATGGTGATGGGTACTCTTACTTTCATCTCAATAGAGAGAAACTTAAGCTTTACTTGAAGTTTTGCTGGAGCAAGAGCCTCTTACACACTCAAATTCTGCAGCATACGACGCGCAGTCTTCTGGGTGTTCCCATCGCTCACCGCTCGTCGCCTTCAGCGCATCGCGTCTTCTCCGTACTACACTTGAGCCGCTCGCACCATTGTGGGGACACCTGCGAAACGGTCGGTCCCATGCAAGGAGCTCGCGGGTGCCCAAGCGGTCGAAATGGCCCGGGCCACAAAGGTTCCGACGGAGCCGTAAAAAACGCCGCACCAGCGCTACCGGTTGCCGCCTTCCTTTTTTTTATTCTCTTTTTTCCTTTCTTTTATTGCTATGCAGCCATTTTAGCGCTCTCATTCACTCTGCTTACCACGTGCCAGAGAGCTTTACCAATATTTCTGCGTCCCTCTGCAACGGGCAATGCGCTTTCGATAACCACGCTTTGATGCTATAGGATGAAGCTCTAGCCGGCGCCTTTCAGTAAGCCTCCGTATACCCCGCGCTATCGCTGTCGAGCGAGAAGTGTCTCGTTTGTAGCAATGTGTAAGTGTCCGCAATGCTTACATTATAATGCCTGCTTGAATAGAGAGAGAGAGAGAGAGAGAGCTCTTTAATGAATCCTGGGGAGCTCTTTGTCTGGCGGCATGCCGAAGGCATGCAACTCTAGATGAATACGATGAAATTAAATGATATGCGCTGTGCACGTCACAGATACCCAACATTCACAAAACACATCACAGCACGCAACAATCAAACTAATTGAAGTATCTCATATAGAGACCTGTGTTTTCAAGGCACTTGGATTTTCAAGGCACTTAGCTTGCCTGGAATGAGGGAGCAAATGCTATTAATGGAACTGTTGCTTGGTTCCCACGCATTGAAGCATAGAGCTTGCTTTCTTGCTTTTACAGCGTCTGAACTTGTCCCCTTACACTTTTCAAATAATAAGTTGTGGCTACGAGCAGACAGTTATACTTCGACTATGAGAATTCACTGTGGCCACATAGACGCGTCTCTTCTCATAGCTTTGTTCAATATATCAGGAAAAGTGTTGCACTGTGATGCGCTACATTGCTTCTTGTCGCATAGAATTTCGAGATAAGCAAGATGAAGGAAACCAAAACGAGTAAATATCGCCTCCTGCGGACTATGTGCATGGTTCGTTTGGTTTTTAGTGACCAACAATTATCAGGAACGCTGTCGGTTACGCAGCCTGTGGCGACTTCCACTGGTTGACTCCATTGTATGAGCTTCTTATCAATATTATCTCAGCTTGAGGGCAATGTGAAAGAGATAGAAATATGCGTATGAGCAGTGGTAGGGCAGTGAAGCACACGGTGGATGAAGAGGGCAAGAGAACGCACTAACTTTGCCGCGTGCAGATAAGTTTGTTCATATATATCTTGCTTTGCTTCGAACGTGTAACGATGATTACAGATTCGAAAGGGGGACGTTCAGTAGTAATCTGTCCGACTGAGAAGGACCGCGCAAATGAAACGAAATGAACTCCTATACCCAAGGCGATAATGAGATATACCCGACGTCTCTCGCCGCTTCTTGCGCGTTTGGCAGAGTGGTGGAGCAAAATTTGCGCCCCGGTTTCGTTTCAGCGCTGCCACTGTGCTTTCTTTCTCGGAATCAATCCGGAAGGCACTCTGCTAGGACGGTCTCGACCGAAACCCTCGGGTAGTGAAGAAAGGAAGAAGTAGAAGAGGACGAATAGGAATGGGAATGCTAGACAGGGACCCGAAATACTTATATAAAAAGGCATAACAAGAAGAAAATATACGCACGAAGAAATATAGAGAAGGTTTACAAGTAGAAGTATCGGCAAATGCAGAGAAGCGGTGAATGGACCTGGAAAGGGCGAGGTGACAAGCACGCAGCGACGGGTGTGGGTCACAGATTTCTCCGTCGGCACCCCGTAGTGGAGCGGCTTGTCTGCGCTGCCGTGTACTGTGTCAAAAGACCTGGAAAGGAGGCGGCTGCGCGCTTGTACGCCACCTCGGCACAATGGAAAGTCCGGCCACCCACCGACGAAACCCTCGCGAAGCTGCGCTGCGTGAAGCGGTGGAGGGGGACTCGAACGTGCGGAGAGAAGCCCCCCTCCCTGCACACTGCCAGCCACAGAGCGCGCGCGCCAGTTTGGCTGTGTGCACGGTTTTGCCACCTGAACACCACGCGAATACAGTTGTCCCTCTGGCTGGCAGCCGCACATTGCGGGAGAGCCGCCGTTCTTTTGGTTTCTCGCCCTCTATCCTTGCGAGCGGTCGACTGACATTGCATGGTCGCCTTTGCAGACCCGCGTTCTTCCGCTTTCGCAATCATTTCCGAGTTTCCCGAAGACTCAAAAGTATTGCTTGATAGCTTATGAGATTTACTTTAGTGGCTACTAGTGTTCATTTGAAACTTTATTTCCACTCACTTCGATATAATTAATACTATTTCAGCTCGTATACGGTGTCCGATTAACGAGTCACCGCTGCACGCCCACATAGTCCCCCTCTCTCTCTCTCTATATATATATATATATATATATATATATATATTTATATATATATATCTCACACACACACACACACACACACACACACACATTTTTTGAATGCTCATAATAGCTGATACACGATTCTTCTGCATTCCACTTTCCTAGCGTCTAGACCGTGAAACCGACCGGGATTAATTGTTTGCAAGCGGTATGCGGTTGGTGGGGCTTCGTTTTTTTTTTTTTTCGTACTTGTTTCATTACTACGATCGGCGCTTCAGGTCACGAGAGATGTCAGTAATTTCAACCTGCTGACACAGAACAGCATTTGCGCCGCACTGTGAATGTACGATTTAATTAAGTTTTCTGTCCCCAACTTTCTGCATCGGGTGCGGAAATCGGTGATATAATTTATCGACATACCGGAGCTATATGGCATCCCTGCGTTCTCTATTTGAGATGATTATTGCGGTCGGATATAATAAAGTTATCCAGCCCCTGTTATGACCGCTGGCGCTACCGCGAGCCGCTCCCATTTCTGCAGACCCTGTTAAACCGTCTGAGGGTAGAACACTTTCAGAGACAAGCATAACCAACAATGTATACGCGATACCTATTGGTATCTTTCTCAGGGTAAGGTGTTCTGTCACGGTGTTTTGCGTAGCATTATACGCGTTGGCTATATACATTCGTATCGATTTTAATTATAAACGCGTGGTCAAATTCACTCAGCCACCGATGGAGTCTCTTATCGCCAGCTCTTTCCAGAAACGACTACTTTTCGTTTCCGGTGACTCTGACAGCAGTGTGCCAAATGACATAACCTCGGTGAGAAGGCGTCGTTTGCACCCCTGCGCTGGCGTGAGTTATTTATCTGGATGTAATTGGGAAACACTGGCTCCTGCTCTGTGGCAGGGCCCCCGAATCGACATCCGGAATGGAAAACATTGAGAGCTAATTTAGCGCGCCGCGCCAACGTTTAGCCTTCTGAAGTGTGCACTGACCTTCTACGGGAAATGTGCGGGCAAATGCAGGGAGCGCCCTCCATATGCTACCGTATCTGTCGCGGTAAGGACGTCGTCAAGCATGTAGTGTATACAAGCACACTCGTAGGAAGAAACGTTCTGCACTTTATTCAAAACTCTTCTCAGTAATGGTACAACAGAAAGTTGAAGTCACGGAGGAGGAAAAAAATAAAGAACACGGGCCGAATCACTTCTAATTGCGTAAGTTTCTAACTACGTTTTACGGCGTAATCTTAATGCTCCTACATGTCGGGCTTACCCACTTCACTCCCTACACTACGTGCGCAGAATACTTCCTACGCTGCTAATGAAATCACAGCGAGCTTTCTGATTTATGCTTCTTTCAATTCACGCACTCTCAGTACCCCCCTCCCCCCCCCCCCCCCCCCCTACACACGCACTTTTTCTTTTCGTTTTTTTTTTCTTGCGTGGGCTGCATTTATTAACAGTGTCTGTCTTGTTGCAACACTGACCAGCTTGTCTTCCAAATGAACTTTCTATCTCCCTTGCGAGCGCGGCGTTCATCAGTGGCTGGCAGCGCCGCATTGAAACAAGAGGAAAAATGTGCGGCAAGAAGAAAGAGAGGGTGAAAAAAAATCAAACGGGACATTGCGAAATATGCACACCTCAGTACGCACCCACAGGACACAAACACACACAGAGACCGAGAGAAAAGAAGCAAGACGGCAGCACCGGAACGAATCGGGAGAAGTAAGGGCAGCTCACGGGCAGAACACGGCTGTGTGCCCTCGCTTTCTTTTGTGCAGCCTGCGCGCTCGTTTCATGCTATGCGCACGTCGCGGATGGACGGGAACTAGGGGACGTCGCCCCGTAACACAATAAACGCGAGGCAATTAAGACGAGATTATTGCGCGATCCCTTCCTTGATAAATGCTTCCTCTCACCCACTCGTTGCTCGAGCGATGGCTCCAAGCGAACTGGCTACAGGGGGGAATAGACGCCCAGCGCGCGAGCAGCCGACACCACGGACGTCCTCGTCTGCCGGCTTAGAGATTCCCACGGAGCAATTTTTTCCCATGCGGTTGTGGCTTGATATGCTCTGCGTCTACTTCCTTTCCTTCAGTTTTCTTTGTGGAACAGAGCTAGGCAACTCGAAAGTGTATTTCGAACCGGTGATGATGTGGATGATTACGTGAGCTTCGGAGCGCCCTGAAGAACGACGTGGACAGAATCGCTTCACTCGTTTCTTGCCATGCTATTAAAGTAGCGTACAGGCACGTGTCTGTTTACGAACTCGCCAAATAGACGCATAGTTGCATTCGCTTAGCTTGCGTGGGTGCTAAACTTCGTTCGCACTAGCAGATCCTTCGTTTACCACTACAGACGATCTGTTTATTTAAGCGATCCAAGGCGATGGTGGTGGCGGATAGCGAAATAGAAAGAATAACTCCCCTACGTACGGAAACCTGCTCGATCCAGCGCATTTGCAGTGGCGAGACGAGATGGAAAACAAATAAACGGCCACTTTGAACGAGAAGTGCTGCCTGACCACCTTTAGATGAGAGGCTATATATAGACATCAGGAGGTCGACATGCATGGCCTTTTTTGTTCTTAAGGTACGCGCATATTCGTTACTCTTGATCAGCGCACGCGTTATCATCGGTCTACATACGTTCAGGTTCCACATACGGAAAGTATCTTGTACAGGCTCGAATGGTTCGCGGGAACAGTTGATAGCGTGTAGGAAACGAAGATATTACCGAAGGCGGCCTGCCAATGACAGACAATTGCTACGAAATAAAAGTATTGCCATAGCTTATGTTGAATACGACTCCCGTTATACGGGCACTTCGGATATGATGAGTCTATCGATACACTTAATCAGCGGCAATGACCCCGAATAAGCATTTACTACTAGCAAAAAAGCAGACAGACAGACAGACAGACAGACAGACAGACAGACAGACAGACAGACAGACAGACAGACAGACAGACAGACAGACAGACAGACAGACAGACAGACAGACAGACAGACAGACAGACAGACAGACAGACAGACAGACAGACAGACAGACAGACAGACAGACAGACAGACAGACAGACAGACAGACAGACAGACAGACAGACAGACAGACAGACAGACAGACAGACAGACAGACAGGCAGACAGACAGGCAGACAGACAGGCAGACAGACAGACAGACAGACAGACAGACGGACAGACAGACAGACAGACAGACAGACAGACAGACAGACAGACAGACAGACAGACAGACAGACAGACAGACAGACAGACAGACAGACAGACAGACAGACGACGCACGCACGCACGCACGCACGCACACACACGCATACAGACAGACAGACGTGTGCCGGATTTTTGGCTAATATTCGCAGCAGATACGGCAGGAAGACATTCCCGCACCCCCACCACTCCTTGACCAGAGCCGAACAAACAATATACAGGCAAATCCAGGCAGGATCCTTTCCCCACCCCTGCCTCCAGAACAAGATATACCCAGAGAGATATAAGAACACATGTCCTCACTGCAATGCATTAGGCACCCTTCGGCACGTCATAGGAGAGTGCAATTTTTCCATACACCACCCCCCACCTATACCCATAACTAACCCCCCTGCTATCCCCACCCTTTACGAGCGATGGGAGATCATGCTGTCCAGCCCCGCCCTGGAAGACCAGCTCCGACTGATCCACAGGGGCCAGGCGGCCCTGGAAGCATATGGAGCCCGCGAAGAGGGAGCCACCTCATCAGACGCTTAACGCGTTTCATTTCATAATGGACCAGTAAAGTTGTTTCTCTCTCTCTCTCTCTACCACCCCAACCCTTCCACCTGATTCGCACTGCAGAAGTTTACACTGAAGCGCTGGTGAGAATGCCATCCTTTATAGCGAACGTTTCATCTGCACTTCTATGCTATACTGCTACTATATACTCCTTACTGCAACGCAGTACAGGTTTCCAAGATTTCGTCTTTTGTTGGCTCGCTAATTGGGAGTGCCTGAATTCATTAAGGCAAAAAAAAAAATTGGTTGCCTGAACCGAATGCTTGGAGATACATTCCTTGGAACGAAATTTGCGATATAACAAACACTTCGCCACGTCCAGTGTGCTTAACTATAACGACGTTCTCCCGTATATCCTTTACCAAGGCCTATGCATTCCGCATGGGGATCACCGACACCGCAACCTGTGACCACTGCGATCATGAAGAATGAATTGACCATATTTTGTGCGCTTGCCCGCAGTACAGTCCACAGAGGGAATGCCTTCGCCACGAACTTGACCAACTGGACGACCAACCACTACTATAGAAAAAAGAATTCTACAGCACCGAAGGGGCCTAACGTCACAGAAGAAAGCCGTGAAAGCGCTATTGCGCTTTTTGCGATCTACTGGCCTTTACGAACGTCTTTAACTGGAACGCCTTTTGTGTGTGTGGGTCTCCATGTGTGCGTGCTTTTTTTTTAGCGTTTTCCTCTCAGTCATCTTTCTAACCCCTATCTCCCACCCCCCAGTAGGGTAGCAAACAGAAGGCTGATATCTGGCTAACCTCCCTGCCTTTCCTGTTATCTCTCTCTCTCTCTCTCCCGTATAGTACGTGTTGACACGCTTGTTTCAAGCGAGCACAAACAAACGACGTACACTTACGTTCTACATTTCTCTTTTTATCCCCCTGCTCCTTCCCTCCATGTAGGGTAGCCAATTAGAACTGCCTCTGGTTAACCTGCCTGTCTTTCTATGCATTACTTCTATCTTCTCTCGTTTCAAGCAGCATCTTCTGCTCCACAGAGCGGCGTGCGAAGAGAAGAACAACGAAGAGGGAGCGCTCGTGCCACTCAGCTTTTGCAGCACACAGAGGAAAAGAGCAGACGTGCCGACGCGCTGTCCCTCTTGTTAGAAGGCCCTGGCCGTTCCGTATACGACGAAGCCTGCTCTTTCTATTGAAAGGCCCCCGCTTTTACAGCATAAACAAGCAACTCAACCAGCATAGAATTCTAGGGCTGGGACTTACAGATGGGCGACATCGTACGGTTATTTATATTTCTAACGATCAGTTGACATATTCGAAGAGTGACGTCCTCTCTGAGTACAAAAGGAATAAGTGTGCGCGCCACTAAGCTTCAGCAAGCCATTACGGATCCCGTGAGTATAAAAAAATATTGCCCGTATTTACTGCCGCTGCGGTAGGTATACGCACCGGCGCGGTTGCGGAAACGCAACGCACGCCGCACGCACTCACCTGTGCGAGGATGTCTGATCGGGTCGCGTGATCGGCGGTTCTTATGTGACGCTAATGTTGAACGAGGGAGTTAGTTACACTGCGGCGCGTGACTTCGCTTCGGGCGGCGCGGCGGTCGTCCTCTTATCTTAGGCTTTAAAAGGATCCCTTCGGCAACTCGCGCGCTTCGAGCTCGAAAGACTTGCTATGCACATACGGACTCCCCGGTGCACACTAACCGGTTTAACGCTAATGATACGCTTCCGCCTCGGAGTCCCACAGAACGAAGCTTGTCTCCGTTTTAGCCCTTCTCTCTCGACCACTACGCCTAACAGCTTTGACCCTTGCTTTTTTGTTGATTATTATTTGATCCCCCTCTCCCCCTTTACACACACAAGACTTTCGCATTTTTCTTTTACATGTACAACTGCAACCTCCACGGCAAGGCGCGTTCCGTTGCAATAGATACGCAGGGTAAAACTGGTTGTTTGATAAGCCAGCAAGTATATAAGTCTGAACGTTCCGACAGCCAGAGTAAGTGCAGAACCTGCTGCGTATCTTTTCGCTACTGTTGATTCAAAACTGCACACCCCGGACCGTGCGAGTAATTCTACCAGCGATGTTCGTCTTGGGCGCTAGCAGATAGACCTTAACGATTTATCGTTCAGCCAATGGGACAATATTAAATAAATGCATAAGAAAGACAATCCACAAGACAGGATAAGATTATGAGCTTATACATCGAAGGGCAAGCACACATTTGCAAATTTATCCGATCATCCAAGCTTGCATGTCACGGTCCACAAGTTCGACTCCCCCCCCCTCTCTTTCATTTCTGATCGTGGTCAAAACTGTTGGAAGAATTCGCAATGCGGGGTGAGATCTCCAGTTCTAATTACTTCTGCCAGAGGACGAATTTCCGCAATTTCATATGCCGTGATAATATTGCACGTAAGTGAGCGCGGCCGAAGACAATGTCGGTACACATTCACGATAAAGAAAAACAGCTGGCAGTGTGGTATAAAAGCACAGCAAAATCGAAAGCTGTATTTCATACGAAAAGTCATCAGACCAATTTCCATCTTCCAGACACGATCAGTCACTGTATGAAAACGACGATGCTTAGACTATGACTCGCTAATGCTCGTAAGAAGCTATTTCTACAAAAGGTGGGCAATGCGACAGGGAAGCGTGCTATTGTGGCGAAGCAAAATAACGTGTTTAACACTTAATTCAGCGCTGCTGTAACTACGCTGTGCATCCTTTCCTTTCAGATCCCTTTTTTTTTTCTGTTCCCTTAGAGTACGGTAGCAAACCGGACGCCTTCCTGTTAATCTCACCGCCTTTACATTTTCTTCTCTGTCTCTCTGTCTACGCAGCATATCGATAAAAGCTAAAGAATAGCCGATACCTATCCTGGGTAGATCCCGACGTTACTAACAAGGAAACGAAAGCAAGAAATAAGCTTGAAAAGGATCAGAGTTCTTGGCGCGTCCGCCGGTTGGGTTTTGTTGATCTCTTGCTGGACAAGTGCTTTCAAAATAATCTCATTGTTGCAACCCATCATGAAACCAAAGCAAAGCATTTCGTCGCCGGCTTTTCTGCGGTAGAACTCAAAGGAACCGCTATAAATAGGATTGGAGCGTGTATGCTTTTGTAACAATAGGATAAACGGCAGGCGATAGCGTATACACTACACTATACACATTGCAACGAAGCTCGACTCTTTAAATGTGGAACGAAGCAAGCTTCGTCTGTTAGTTTCTTTATTTTATTTATTTCTCAAACTCTCTTTGCAGCCACGCCAAACATTCCCCGTTGATTGCATGGCCCACTGGCTGAGAAGTCCGCCTGACTAATTTCGTTCAGTATAGTGAACAAAGCGAAACGACAAGAGAAAAGAACACGCTTTATCTCTTGATCAACTGCGTCGTTTCGTCGTCCCCACGTGATCACGTTTCGGGCCGCTTTAATCCTTTTGGTGCCTCGATCCACGTAGGAAAGTATGCTTGCTGCCACAGCTCGCTAGAACAGTGTTCAGAAGGCTTTTAATTTACTATAAGAACTAATTCTAGATCTACAGACAATGCTAAAGCCACAAGAGTGCATGATGGACTGCACACCTTTGCTTACGTTATTGATACATTTGCGCCCAAAATGCACACCTAACGAGGACGCCATGCTGGAACGCCTGGCACTGAACTGTCGTTCTTTATCATTAATTATGTAGATGATGGTGCCTTGTCGAGGAGTCAACATCCGGTTTGGGATAGAAAGGTAGACACCATGAGAAAAACAACGGCATAACGATAGAGAAGACACTCAAAGACGAATTCCCTCGAACAGTTCAAAAGTCGTCGCACTCAAGCCACAAGTTCACAAGCCAGGTTCACAAGTCAGAACGTAAACGTTATGCAGTCCGTGTGAAAAATTAGGGAAAAAATATGCAGGAAAACCTAGATTTCTACAATACACCTCGAAACTTCATTTTTGAAAAGGGAGAAATGAAACATACCATATACTAAATGTTAATTCCTTTTGTTGATGTGACAATTATGTGACTCTGGAAAAGCCGCGGCGACTAAAGTTGTCATTCCCAAGTAAATATATAAATAAATAAATAAAAGTCAGATCAATCAATCAAGTAAAATCAGATCCATTCAGCGATCAATCACCCGCAGATATATTTCAGGATATGGTCATTTATACATCGCGTCTCCAACGTGCTCACTCGCGGAGCCACATTTATCCACGGACTGAACCAATGCAACTTGCGAATGTACCCACAAAATTGGTTGGGATTTTCTACATGCCCTTTGACGAAATTCCGTTAAACACGACTTTAACGTCTGCATTATTTCGTATTCGACTTACGCGGCTTAGTGAATGCGCTTCTAACGGATCTATGCGTGCGTGTGGTGACTCATTTATGCGAACGAGCTTGCTCTCGCTGCACGACCCCCTTCTTCTGCAGCAACGCACTCGCTTGCTTAATGGGACGGTTCATAAAAACGAGTGTTTCTCTCCTCAGAGCAGGGTCGAGGCAGACGCCAGAGGCTATTCTCAACAGGCGCTCCACGTGCTCTGCGAACGAGCCGTGTGTGTATATATATACAGACAGAGCACCTCTTCAGTTTCCACAGGAATGCGACGTGATTCCCTCGCATGCCTGCGGCCGAGCACGTAGCCGCGCTTGCCGCATTTGCTGCAGCCTGCAACCAAGCGACGCAAGGCAAGCCCCCGGTGTAAACACGCTGCCGCGGAATGCGCGTGTCCATGCAATGCAGACCTTACGGCGCTGTACAGCAGAGCCGACGAGTATGTGGGGTTCCTCTTTTTCTAAGTGCAGGGCTAAACTAAAATGAGTAAGGCCACTCTCGATCGCGCGGCCCTTGGCTCGCTCGCAGATTTATTTTGCCCCCCTCGCGTTTCTTCATTCGTTTTCGAGTCCCCGTTAAGGTCACCGCCTTGCTCGCGCGCCTCTTGCGGCAGCCGCTCATCTGTTTCGGCTTGGCTGACAGTCACGTTGTTTGACTCCGTGTGCACGCTCGTATACATGCACGCGCCCACACGCCTTGCGGCGACGCGCGAACCTGCGACGGCAAAAGCGTCAGCACTGACCGGCCTGCTGCGTCGAAAGCGCATTTCTTCCTTTCTTCCTTTTTTCTTTCTTTCTTTCTTTTTTCTTCTTCACCTCGTACCTCGGCGCTCCATCAGCATCCGTCTTCGCGAGGGTGACAAGCAGCACAGTGCCGTGGCATCCCGATATCTGCGCGGCCAAGCTCAGCGCGGTGAGCGCACCCTACAGGTATACAGAATCCCCGCGGTGAGGCGTAATCAATTCCCCGCCACGAGCTACGCGCATAATAGGTCGTATATCCGCATACAAGAGAGAGTGCAGGGGCTGCGTTTTTTTGTTAATCTACCACGACCACGGTCATCCTATAAAAAAACGTGGCTTCTGACTGAAGCTCGCTCCCTGTCAGTTGCCGTATACACGGGGCGAAGAGTGCGTCGCTAGCCTTCTTCCCACGTGCTTGTCAGCCTTGCGGTGCTGCTCTCTATTATGACGTAATCGGGGTGCGATCACGTGCATACCGGGTATACGTGCGTGTATGCACTATATTACGCACACGACACCGCAGAACTGTCGAGCGATGGGACATGGTAGCCGCCTCACACACGTCTGAGTAGAAGGCGCGTGAACATCAGGAAAGAGAGGGGGCTGGAAGACATCGTTATTGGATCAAAAGCCTTCCGCTCCTCGCACCCACCTGATAGGCTGGGTGTGGCGGTATACCTGCACGCGACGGCCAGGTCTGTGAAAGTGCATGCGCACCCAAAGGAAGGCCGTGTGTGATAGGTCTTCCTTTCCCCTTGCTCTGAGCGCGTCGTGCCGTGAAATTAAGGAGCTCCTGGTGATGAATTGGAGGCAACCGCAACGGAAAAATGTTCACGAAGACACACCTCTGCGCCATATGCAGGCTACTTAAAGATTATGCTCATGAGTGAAGAGAATAAATAACGCTACGTACGTATACAACACTTTCAACTAATCACGCGAACTTTCTCTGACCCACGCATGACGCCCATTAAGCTGATAAACGCAGTGTGTTTTTTAACACTTAGACTTCGAGATAACATCTGCAAAAGTCCCTCGCAAGCTCCTTTAAGAGTGGGCCTATGCTCACAGAGAACATATCTCTCGCATACGTGCATTGTACGTATCTCACATGCGCTAGTCAGAGCTGCAAGAAACTAAAAAAAAAAAAATCGGCTACCTCTCTTAAAATGCTGGGAACCTGTTTCCTTTCATTCTTTAGTCTTACACCCGGATTACGGGTGTTGTCCGAATATGCAAAAAACTTTTTTGAGCGCTACAACAATGAAAAGTAAAGGCATCGGACAGTGGCGAAGAACAGCTATCATAAATGAAACATTTTACTAATCAGGCTCATTTCCCCTAAAGTCAATGAGAAAAACAAAGCAAATAACGCTATTTGAATAGAAATGTTATTTTTTTTTTTTTTTTGTCGCGTAGTAAACTTGCCTTGAGCACGTGTTTGTTAACACGCCTGGCGAAGTGTACATGCATTACTCGGGTCTTGGAAATAAAGACGCTGCTTACAGCTAGCTCAGTGCCTGTGCGTGCGCATGGGGATGCGCATGTGCGTGCGTTCACGTACGGGCAGAAAACTGGAATTTTGTTAATCGCTTTCCTGTAAGAATGCATCGCGCCAAATGCTGCTTGCTGCTTTCCCTCACGACACCGAGCTCGCAACTAATGTGCCGGGGATCGTCGATGAGAGCGGGAAGAAGCAACAAATGGGCGTCAAATTGCCTCTGCTAATGCAATTTGGTCGTATATAGGCGGCAACACGTACATAGAACGACAGGACTACCGCGCGCTCCCGTAATGAGGGGGAGGGCACTAGCCGCCGCTTAATGGTGCCTTCTAATTAACACGACGAGTCGTAATTACGACATTATGAGGCCATTCTATACTACGCCAGATTGACACAGCATGTGCACGAAGGGAAAGCAAGGCAACAGACGTTGTAGGGAAACTTGTATAAATGGAACCATTTCGTATTTTTATTTCGTCCTCTTTAGTTTCCGTGGCGTGACGTTCCCCTAGCGTGGCCGTTGCCACGGGTGCCTGAAGGGTGTGAAGGGTAATCAACAATGTCGGTAGGCGTAAACGTAGCGAGAACACCTATAGAAAAGAGTAAGCGGAACGTCGCATTCTTTCAGAATCGACCTGTTTCCCTGACGATGTGTCCTGCATTATTCGTTCACTTCCGTCACACATCTTTTGATCCGCAGCGTCGTGTGTGGAGAAGGAGTACACCGATGAGGAATCGATGCACTGAGAGGGCACTGATTATGAACGGCCAGACATATCGCAGCATAAAGTGGTAACGCACTGTAAAGAATAAGGGCATTACGATGTTCGTTATACATGCTGATTGATAACGCTTAACTGCGGAGATAAACTGACTCCAACGTGATATCGTCAAAAAGCCAATCAAAGAAAGTTATCTTTATTGAAGAACTGATCCTTAAAGCAAAATACCGGTGAGTTGCGATAGAAGAAGCGTTGATAAAGGAAGTAAATCGAAAGAACTACCCCACTTGCACGAGTGATTTACGGTGTCGTGGATGGCGTTGTGCGTAAGGGAATAATTTAGTCTGCAGCGTATAAAGCTACACAGGTCTCCGATGGATGTGTGCCCTGTTATTTAATTTTTCTTGTAGCATCTGTTTATTCATACCTTCATGCTGTGCTTATTTACAACCTCATCTTATTTATTCAGCAGGACAGATAATTAGGTGAATTGGTTCAGCCTGACAAAAAACCTCGATGAGCAAGTGACGAGTTGCGGCCCATGGTGTACGGCATTCTGCTGTCATGTCGGAAAAGCTACCACGGCCAGCAAGAACGATATGTGACAGAACAAGGAGGGCAGCAGAAAAACGCTATACGAAAGAGAGCAGTCGCCTGTGGACTGCTACGCGTAACGCATTGTTTCCATAAATACTCCAGCCGCGCTCAAAGTCAGGATAAATGAGCAAAAGAGAAAGTCAGTCTATGTATAGATAGGCTTGCTTGCTCCTGGTGTACTTGATAAGAGATTTAGGAAGGGCAGTAAGGGAAAACACCGCATGTACACACACTCACTCACAAACACTCACACAGACATGCACGCGAAATTCAGGAGCACAAATCATTTACAGAGTATACAATGTAGGCCTGTATCCCGCATAAATGCTGTGGGCACCTTGACAGGGACAAAACAATTAAGCCTGGACACTGCCGGTGTCCAAGAACGTCTATAGCCGCTCAAGAGGCGTGTCGCGACACATGTTGAAAGCGCTCATCAAGACAGCTGTCGAGGTTGTAAAGCTTCTGGAAATGCAAATTACGTGGTCCAAGTCCTCGATGGCATCGCAAGTGGGACATAATGGCATGCTGGGCAATTGAATCATAAATAGTGCCTAAATGGGCGAGGTTGATTATTGAGGTCAAGGTGATTAGTGTGTCAAAGTTGAATCCCTCATATTGTTAGAAAAAGTATATTTTTTTTTTCAATGTACAGGACATGATTGTACGTCATATTTCTATCTCGCTCTCCCAGCGTGCGCGTGTCGTGCGTATGTGTGTGCGTGTGTGTGTGCGTGCGTGTGTGCGTGCGTGTGTGCGTGTGTGTGTGCGTGTGTGCGTGCGTGTTAAAAAAAATTGAATTCTGGGGTTTTACGTGCCAAAACCACTTTCTGATTATGAGGCACGCCGTAGTGGAGGACTGGAAATTTCGACCACCTGGGGTTATTTAACGTGCACCTAAATCTAAGCATACGGGTGTTCTCGCATTTCGCCCCCATCGAAATGCGGCCGCCGTGGCCGGGGTTCGATCCCGCGACTTCGTGCTCAGCAGCCTAACACCATAGCCACTCAGCAACCACGGCGGGTCGTGTGTGTGCGTATGTGTGTGTGTAAAGTTGTGCATTCTCTGGCTTTCAAGTTGTGAGTTCGGTAATACACCGAAATATGTACGCTTTGCTTCCTACGTCCGAGAATCGACCAGAGAATCTCCATTGACGTGACTGACGCGTCACAGAGGACCTTAAATCTGCATCGCCTCAGCAGGCGAGTGCTATTCTTTATTCCATGCCCATGATCCATGATGGAGAGAAAAAAAAAAGCACGAAGAAGAGGTAGTCTATCCTGGAAACCTTCAAGCGATTTCAAGACAAATAAACAACAACAACAACAACAACAACAACAACAACAACAACAACAACAACAACAACAACAACAACAACAACAACAAAATCGGGCAGTGTACAAAAACAGTCTGGAAAAGAACGAGACCTCTACTGGCTTGTTCGGCTCCTTTAACCATGTCACTTTCCTGGCATCGGCATACGGGATTTATCTTGCACAGGCGGACTCCAGTCGTCTAGAATTTATACGGACAACACTCGCACGGCATCCTCCTTTGTAAAGATTGTAAGTTCCTCAGGTCGCCACAGAACGCCCTGCGTGATACAGCTCATCCTTCTCGGGCAGCACGAAGCGAAGATGACTGAGCTCCTGTGATATATCTTCGCCCACCAGCGGTAAGAATATGACACGCGCACCATGCTTTACATGCAGGTGACGGTGCCGACCTTTTCTCGAGGCTGGAATGAGTAATGGGTTGCGTGGCGCCAAAACTGGTACACCACCTCTAAATGCAGAGTCTTTTGCTTTGGATCGGCTTTCATCTGCCTAGGCACTGCACTATTATTTTTGTTTTTGATTTGTTTCGTTGCAGCCACCGTCAAAGGTTCGACTGATTAACCGAACCTTCTTGCAAGTATACGTGTCTGTGCGCTTCCTCTGGAACGTGAATGGGAACGCGTAGGGGCACGATTAGAGATACTAATCAGAACAGAGGAGTTGTGCGCAGAATAGAGCTGGACTCGCACCTAATCTTCGGCGCAGAGTTACGGCGCATAATATTCAAAAGTACATGACGTGTAATTACAGATGTATTTGATACATCAAGTCCACGAACGTACTGAATTAAAGAGGAAGAGGCGGAACGAGTTATTTGCGAACTCTGCAGGAGTAACGTGTTTTGTAGACAACAACAACTACTCTTGACAGCGAAATGTCAGTTGACCTCTCCGTTGCGGGGAGAGGTTCAAAAAACGCATCCCACTTTTCGATACGCTGACCCTGTCAGCAGTGGCTGGCGTTGTTGATTTGCTCAACGTCAGAGTTGCATAGGTGCAGTCAAACACCACATAAGACTATTCTCGTTTATAGACCTATACACATTTCTCGCCCTTGCCCTCGCATGAGCACCGTTTTGCATCGCAATCTTATCTCACCATGTTCGAAAGACAGACCTGCGGTTCGCCTTTCAGCAGTACATGTGGTCAGAATAATTGCATTTATACAGGGAAGTTAAAACTTGCAGCTAGATGCAAGTTTCTGTACTCTTTTGGCCACACATTTATTTTAGCTGAGGCATTGAAACGTCCATGCGGAAATTATTATCTTTATTCATAATAATCTTTCTATTTCTTTTCCAAATTTCGTGCCAGCACTGTTTAGACTGTGCTAAACCTATTAACAGGCCACTTTTCGCTCAAGCGAGACAACAGTTGTACTTTACTTCTTGGACTAGGCAGGTTAGAACCGAGTATTTTTGGAGGACCTTGTGGACACAGAAACACTTTCAGCTCCTGGCCTAACGCACGTGGCTGGACGTCCGTCTCAACTACGTCGGCAGTGAACGCCTTCTGAAATTCATGAGCGCACACGCGGAGTAAACCGCGGAAATCACGGCACATACGTTATACGTATGCGAGGCGCAGCAGTCTCGAGTGACATGCCCTGCCATCACGTGCTCCTTCCTAAGGGACTCGGCCGACGAAGTTGCATTTGATGCCGGCATTACCGCATAGGGGCCATTTCTCTACGCATACACCGAGCATTCACGGTGGCGATGCGTACGGACCAGCCTGCGCCACTTACTGTAACAAAGCATGCGTCCTGCATATGTGATCGCCGCTTTGTGAAAACAGCATTCCAATAATCAACCGTACACCGAGTTAACTCAATGCCAATGACTTGCTTTTCCACCTTCGGAGAACTCACAGTCGTGTGTACCGATTTTGAAGAGGTTCTTTCCCCTGGGAGCTGTCGCATGTTGTTGACTCCCGCTCTTTCAAGTGCATGTTAGCAAATTTAAATGTTATTCGTGACAGAGCTGTCTACACGTGACGTGTAGGACAGATGACCACCTGTTACCCGATTTTTTCTTCTCAAGAAAGGTTTCGAAGTGAGCGTTCTGGCTTGTTTGAGTGTTTGTTTGTTTGTATTTTTTTTTTTCATAATGCTGCTTCGCTCAAGAACTCGGTGAGAGGCAGGTATAAAGAGTGGATTAATAGCCAACAATGGAGGCATCAGAAGGGGGCAAATCAGCTTTTAAGATAATCCTAGTAAGGTACTTAAATCATATCCGCGAGTAAACGGATAACTGAAGGGTTAGTCATTCATTTAACCGGCTTACTCTGGCCGAAATCATCACAATACCTGGGCGACACTTTCCTGGCAGTGACACCACGAAAAGCGAAGCTCCTCCTCCTATATCTGAAAATTACTTCCGTCCCTCGAGGCTTTCGGTTACTGTAGGTAGACGCGTGCCATATAGGCACTCATATGCATGTATACGGAGCGCGCCCGGAACGGAGTAAACCGACACCCCCGCTCGCACCGCCTCGTTTTGTTCCGGGCGCGTGAGCGTGCGGGAAGAGCGCGGAGTAAAAGGGCGGGAGGAGAGCAGTAGATGAGGGGTGGAACCGTGCGGGGCGTATGCCGTCGGGACGGCACAATTTGTCTTCATTCCGGATCACCGCACGGGACTTCTTTCCTCTCCGCGCTCGGGAGAAGATGTCCGGGAAAGTGCTGCGATCCGTACGCGCACGCCGACTGTGTGTTTGCCAGCCAATCGTTCACGCGGAGATGGGGAATGAAGCTGCAGCGAGGCGCCCTTGGATCCGACGAGCTCGAAATCGCTGAGCCGCGTGTGGTGCGAGAGCTGGCATATACCTCTCAGTTATAGCTCCCCCGCCAGGATCGCGGAGTGGTTCCTATACAGCCCTTCCGGCTTTTGCTGTGGAGCCCACTTGCTTTGTTGCGCGCCTCGGCGTCGACGGCAATCGGGAATTCGTTTTAGCGTGGCTCGCCCGAGTGTTTAGCTTGTGCGTCTTCTGGGACTGTTGGGTTGCTTTTAATAATTCAGCGCGTGTGGGCATGGCCTGCGCTCACCGCAACACGAGAGCGGCACGTTCGCTGAAAATGCGCGGGCAGCCCGAAGGCGTGATTATTTGATGCTTATACAGAGCAAGCTGCCTTTTTTGGGCAGCGAGGAGTTGTTGAAAAGAGCGCTACAGATATTTTCCTATTGTGTAATATATATGATTCCGTTGTGAACCCCGACAGCTGTCGGGCAAAGCGCCTTAGACTATAGCCTAATAAGTATATTTCTATTCTCGCGCGTCAGCACGAAGTGATCGGATATCTTTCCGATGTCTCTTTTTGGCGGCTTATCTCAAAGTTCGACGGTGCGATATACATCTGAACTTCTCACGCTGACGTCACCTACGCACACGTCGCCATGCCTAGAGAGAGCAGCTGCCGTCCCCTGTCTTTCTAGCCTCCTACCCCCCCCCCCCCCTTCCTTCACTGTCCAAGAGTCGATGATATAGGAACCGGGGTCGCGGCGTCGAGTCCAGAGCAAAGAGACGGCATTCGTCCAGCTGCGTGCCATTCGGCGAGGGCCGCATGCAGCGTCCTCGCCTCTGCTGGGAACGTCTCCGATCTCGATCTGTTTGCGGGTGAATAATTTATGAGCGACACTCGAAAGATGGGGAGAGCGAAAGACAAAAAGAGAAAGGGGGCCTCTGGTGCCGTGTGGTTTGGTGAACGCGGATCAACAGGAGAATGGTCGTTTGGTGGGCGGGCGAGTCTGGTCGCGTGGGATTCACTCGCGGCATGCGTAGTTTCTCTCCTTGAGGCAGCTTGGCGGGCTTGCACATAGCAGTGGAGGAGGGAGGGGGAGCAAAAGTAACAGGGGATGCATCAGGTTTCTTCGCGTCCTGCTTGTCCCCTTCCTGTTCTTCTTGAATACTGCGTGCCCCGACACCGAAGGAAAGGGAGGGGGCGGGGGAAGGCCACCGGGAGTAGAACGCAACAAAAAACAATGAAAAGAAGCACGTGTTTGTCCGTAGATTGCATCTTTTATTCTCTGAAGGCAGGCTCCTCTTCCTTCGAAATCCCTGTTCATTACAGTTCTGCGACTAGGGACCGAGAAAACGTTCACTCTTTCTACAGGCGGACATGCCACGTTGCATTCTGATGCAAGACCATGCGAATAACTTCAAAACATCCCTTGCGATGACGTCTATTCGGTTACTTGCGCTGATATGAACAAGTCGAGGACCATGTTCGCAAAGAGGACGCGGAAATTCGTGAGAAAAGGGGCAAATATGGGCGGTACAAGGCTCTCTATCTGTGTAGCGAGTGGCTACCTTGAATATGCAGCCTTAGCGAAAAAAAAAAAAAAAAAAATCCGCGCATGCGCCCCCAGAGAAGAAAGAAAACAATCTATCAATAGACCATGTCGTAACCAGTGAGGTTCAGGTTATTCTGCATAATTCATTGGTAACGAGGATCGTTTTATTCAAGTTTAGCTGCAGTAGATGAAGAAGGAAACTAGGCTGCGCTTCTGCAAGCCGTAAGTGCGACGCATTTACGTAGACATACCTTCTGAACAGAGCTCCTAATTTAGTTTCTGTAGATAAATCATTCTGTTGGAGCACTTGAATTGTATTTTAACAGGTAAAGAAGACTTTACTATGGTAGTAGACAAGATTTCAAAACTGGGTTGGCTGTATCCGTCCGTCCCTTCATTTATGCTGTCATTCTCATGTCCTCGTCGTCATTCCAAGCCGCCTGCTAACACTCGGCGTCACCATCACCACATGGCAAATAAACACAAAAGTTTGCCAGCCATCGCCACTGGGGATCGATTTCATGCGCATGTGGGAAAGGGCAACTGGGAGTTGGACACGCTATATTCACTAAGCTACAGCGCAAAAATTCGCGCGTGGTGATTTGCGCGGGTTGCTATGCAGCTCGCAAACTCTGAGTGTGGCGTCCGTGCATGTACCGCGTACGACGAAGGTCACGTCAGGCAATGCCGCAGCGGAAGACGACGGAGTTGCCCGCATCGCAAAGAAGGAACTGTTCTCGAGGAGACGGCCGTGCCTACTGTGCACCTGCTGCTGTCGCAGTAAATAATGAGTTACATACCAGAGAAATCGTCGAATTCTGCCGATATTTCTTTGTCTAATGCCCTCTCACGGCACCATTGTAGGTTTGAATTAGATTGAATAGAAATAAATTGATTGATATAAATGATATGGCTACGAGTCCAGTCCCTCGACTCCGTGTCGAATAGTATAATTAACAGTACAATATACTAATGTAATGCCACTGACTGGCTAGCAGTGTGCAGCAACAAACACTGCTAGAATCCTGAAAGCAGTCGCACAGCGACGCAAGAGCACGTAACGCTCACACCAACTACACGCGTGCGAAACGGGATCCGGCGGTGTGAGAATGAGCAGAAGTGTTTTCCTCGGACAGGGCCCTTGCCGAACCCCTTCGGACCACTCACCGCCACTAACGCCGTACGCATTACCGGAAATCGCGCCGTGCTCTCCATTTGCTCCAGAGCCCCTTCAAGACGTGCTAGGAGTGTCTGTCTATACGGGAGCCCGCCTTGAGGTCCTCCTGCACTCCACAGGAGAAGGAAGCGCGGAGTCGGCGCAGCCACACAGAGATTATCCGTTCCGCCGGACGGACGAAAGCCGCACGTTCGGCTCGTACGAAGGGACAAGACTGCGCGGCAATTTGTCATTCGATAGCACCCCGCAGATAACGCCGATGACGGCAGCTGTAGGGCTCGCAGAGAAGCTTCCGCGACGGCTGAGTGCCGAGCGAGAAGATGCAGAGCTATATAGCGGCGCGCCTCCCAATAAGTGCCCGTCTCTGCACCTCAAGCGCCTATACCGCCTGCCTCCCGTCGCGTTATGCCATGCATAGACGTCGAGGTGCGGCCGCATCCGTGTCTTTCGGAAGCTAACAAGACGGAAGAGAGAGGGAGTCCCGACGATGTCAGCGACTGTGTCTGTATGGGCGACTCTTTCGGGAGCGAACATACGATTCAGCCCATTTTGTGCCTTTGTAACCAGTGCGACGTCCAGCGTGAACACTATACCATTACAACGGCTGGACTCGAGACCATTTTTAGAAACAAAGATCCTTGGACCGTGGCCGGGCCCATCGGTGGCGTAGAAAGCAATGAAAGCGTTAATACAGCTTCTAAGAACGGCAGATAGAGAGAGCGAGACGGAAGAGAGGGGAAAGGCAGGTAGTTTATCAAGAAATAAAAATCCGGTTTGCTACCCTACAATGGGGAAGGGGGAGATAGATAGATAGATAGATAGATAGATAGATAGATAGATAGATAGATAGATAGATAGATAGATAGATAGATAGATAGATAGATAGATAGATAGGGAAAGCAGAGATGTTAACCAGTCAAGAGTCCGGTTGGCTACCCTAAGCTGGGGGAAGGGAGAAGGGGAAGAGAGAGAAGGGAGAGTGAGAGGGTATAGCGAGAGAGATAATAAAGTATAGAGAGAGAATGGGAGTGCAGACACACAATCAAAGCGGGTCACTATCACCGCGTACTACGACCGCACAATAGCACGTGCAGCACTAAAAACACCAGTTTAGGCTAAAGGCTCTTGTGCAGGTTTCTAGACATTAAAAACTGCAACAGTCTCCTCAACGCCATCAGCTGCGACGGTTTGTGAGGTCGGCATGCTAAGACGATTTCCTCTGTTAACGGTATTTGACCAAAGCGCGCTACCGCAATGGCTGGCGATAGTCTCTGTGAACTGTAGCGAGGACAGTAACACAGGAAGCGTTGAAGAGTCTCTTCGCTACCGCACGAGGCGTTGTCAAGGCGTTGTCGGCCCATCTGATTCGGAAAGCAAAAACTTCGTAAAAGCCATCCCTAGTCATATTCGACAAAGCAGGGTATACCATCGCGTCGTCAGAGTCCAGCTGGGATGCGAAGGCGGAGAGGTGAGTCCAAGGGGTGCAGCCGGCTGCCTTGAAAACTTGGTGCGTTCAACGTGGAGAACGGGATATCTCGTGCTAGCATTCGAAGTTTTCTAGCGGCATCTGTCCTTAATTGATTATGGTATCAGCTCCTTTTTCTGCTGTGAAGAGCAGACCGAGCAGTCTTATCGGAGAGAGAGAGAGAGAGGAACGAAGAGGGAAAGGTAGGGAGGTTAACCCTATTGGCGTGTTCGTTATATATACCTATGATGTCGCTGTGACAGGGAAGCCACTGAAATGTCACGTGGTGTCCTTTCTCGGGCCAAAGTGTGGATAAAAAATTATATTACGGGGTTTCACGTGCTAAAACCACGATCTGATTATGATGCATGCCGTAGTGGGGGACTCCGCCTTAATTTTGACCACCTGGGGTTCTTTAACATACACCTAAATCTAAGTGCACGGTTGTTTTTGCATTGTGCCCCCATCGAAATGATGCCGCCGTGACCGGCATTTGATCCCGCGACCTCGTGCTTAGCAGCGGAACACCAAAACGACTAAGTAACCACGGTAGGCCACGGTGTGGATTAGCTTTCTAGTCTCAAATACCAGTTGTTGTGGTCCGCGTCGCAGGGTTGAGAGCAAAGGCTTGCAGTGCTGCCTTCGAGTCGCTTAATATTGACCATCTTCGAGGTTGTTGTTGGCATGTTAGTACTTGATGTACTGTGCAATGCATAACATGTTTGTGAAGCCTAAGATATGCGAAGGTTTTTGTATACACGTGGTACAACAATTATTATCCTGCCACGTCGATGCAGGAGGCTGCTATACTATAATCGTGATACACCGCGGTCTTTTCTCTGTGCCTCGTTGTACATGTATAACGCGGTAGAGGCGTCGGTCAGGATAACACGTATAGGGATTGAAATTTGTTCCTGCTAACATTGGCGGGTTTCCTCGTGCCGAGCACGACTTTGCCGGTTCTATAGTCCACCGTGATGGCAGCGTTATGAATGAATCATTTCTTTATTCAATCGAAGAATCGAAGCCGCGGAGTCTTGCTCACCAACT
Source organism: Dermacentor andersoni (assembly GCF_023375885.2). Taxonomy (NCBI): domain Eukaryota; kingdom Metazoa; phylum Arthropoda; class Arachnida; order Ixodida; family Ixodidae; genus Dermacentor; species Dermacentor andersoni. The sequence goes on along the minus strand of NC_092815.1, from coordinate 117,315,444 downwards.
GAAAGACCGCCAATGTTAGCAGCAACAAACAGCATACATGGGAGGCCTGACAAAAAAAAAAAAAGACAACAATAATAAAAATACAGTGAGCTGAGATTTCGGTGCACGCCAGAGTGCTCCTGACTGTAGAAATTAATACAAAATATCTTAGTTTCGTCATTACGCCAGATGCAGCTTTCGAACGCAGAACCTCTAATTTAAATAAAGTTTGCTGGATTGAATCGTCTGGATTAATTGGTTTCATGCGAAGAATGCCGGTATATTCGGAAAATAATGAGATCTTGCTAAATCATACTTCTTGAAATATTGTAGCATAATCGAGAACTCGGGGTTACTTTACTGGATGGTGCACAATGACAGAAAAGGAAAGGCTGAGAAGAAAAAGGCGAGCCAATTATGCATGCAACGGTCAACGCGATGCCGACCATGTAGACAAGCACATTTATGCCACGTCGTAGAATTGATGTACAGTGTATATGTATCGCTTTCTCTCGCCTACGTATTGCTCTCAATCAAATTCCAGAGAAATGTTTCAGTTATATCACAATGTAAGACTTTTTTTTCTTCGTTACAGAGTAGGAAAGTCAATGTAGTTTTTGTGTGTGAAAAGAAAGAGTACCAGTGAAAAAAAAAAAAAAAACTTTAGAAACAGAACAGTGGTACTTACGATTCCTGGTTCCGCGCTCACCCGAGTATACACTGCTGAATCTTTTCTTTTTTTCCAATACCAGAGTCTTAATTTATGCAAGACAGACGCGTCAAAGTAATGAAACTTTGCTCGTGCTCAACAGGAGCGCACAAAGTGAGCAAGAAGCGAGGATAAAAGAGGCAATTTTAAAGGCCAAGGACGTACACGTAACATTGTTATCTCTTCTTTTATCGCAGCGCTCGCGCCGCCAGGAGCCACCCGCCAAGAGCCCGTTCCGCTAGTGCAGTTTCCTCACACTTTCCAGCGTTTCGCGGAGTCGAGAAGTGCGAGTTGAGAAGCGTGACCTGCAACCCGAACACGCTCTACGCGTGCAGGCGCGAACTCTTTCGAACGCCCGCCGCGATACAGGCGCGGCATCGAAACGCGGAAGTGCGTGTGGCGACCGCTTCACTGTTGCGAACACATCGGAGGAACGCTCGCGCTGCGTCTTTTGCTACGTGGATGACAGGGTAGCCTTTAATCGTGGCGTACAAAAGCTGGGCATTTAGTTGTGGGCGTGCAATTCATCTATATAGCATAAACTTCGGTGATTGCGACGAGGCCATGTAGAACAACTCATCATCTGTTGTCCTTCTTTCGATGACAAACGACAGTCCTTGCATGCTCCTGCAATCCGACTGAACGAGAGAGGGTTCGCGGTATAAAAAAAATATCGAAACCATGGATCCTATTGTCACTGGCGCAGAAAGCCTCCATAGCCCTGATGCACTTTTTAAAGACGACTGAGCTCCGCGAACCTCTTTGAGCGTGCAGTGAATGATGCTGTACGTTTGTGCGCTCATCACTTATATTCCTTTTCTTCTCCATTTTTTGCCCCCTTCTCCCTCGCTTAGTGTAAGGTAGTAAACCAGGTGCGACCTGATTAACCTCCCTGCCTTTGTTTTCTTTATCTTTCTCTCTCTCCCACACATATCTAAAAGCTTTTGTCCGCAAGCGGGAACTGCAACTGATAATGCGATGTTTCGTGAGTGGTTATAATTAATTTCTCTGGTGGTTACTCCGCTGTACCGATACACTACAGTCTGTGTCATAGTAATATGGAACTGGAGTGGCAGTTTCAAGCCGTTATCCGTCACTGGAGGGACAAGCGCGATAACATGAACGCAATCGCATGATCGCGCTCCTAGTTGGTCAACGCCCGAGCTATACATCTTCATCTTGAGTGACAAGTTATTGAGAGGCGCATTAACTCTCACGCGCATTAAGATGTTACGAGGTTATAGTATATATATATATATATATATATATATATATATATATATATATATATAGACAAGAAAATGAAACGCTAGACATCAACTGGCCTTAGGGCGCCATTGCGCATGTGCTTCAGGGATTGATCATGTAGCACGCGTATTTTTGCCTATATATTTGTGTCCATCTCAGGATAAAGCCAGTTGATGGCTAGCGTTCGGTGTGTCTTTTTCATGTTCCTGTCTGTGTCCTTTCTTTACGCGCTAGTGTCCCCTTATACGAATAACCACCAACTAGCCCAGCTTTCTGCCTTAAAAGAACATGTTTAATCTGCCCTATACGTGCCTCCTATACGCTTTAACTGAATGTCGACGTTGATTCTCACGGCCACGTTATTTATGACGCCCTCCTCTCCTTCTACAAGCTATACCAGCCTTCTTTTTATGGGCGTGAAGACCTTTTAAGTACAGCCTATTTCGCTCGGGCGTCAAACAAAACGACATAAAGAAGCAAGAAAATTGCGAACCAACTCTTCCCCGCTAAGTATTTAGACGGGCATCGCGCGCGCGCGCGCGCTCTCCTAATGACCGGGCATTTGGCAAATCGACGGCCATCCACGTATCGACTTCTCTGCTTCATATTCGGGTCACTTCCTCGCGAATGTGTTTGGCGCCGAGAAACGTATAGTGTATAGCGCACGGTGCCGTCGGCGGCGGCAGCACAACGTTCATCGCAAACGGACCGACGTGCACCGGTCGGCCGGCTGGCTTATTTTCTCTGCTCGTTAGTCGACCGCCGCCTCGGAATTCGCGGAGGAACGCGAGAGACACGCATACACGACCGACCCATTAGCATCTCGCGAGCCATTAGGTTCTCTCCCAATGTTGAGAAACGACATAGCTCACCTTGAAACGCATACGTGTGTATAGCATGTATATGTGCGCGCGCGCCTTGCCAACCGTTCACTCATTTATTCTCATAGCGGACAGCTTCGTTCGCTTCCGTTTGCCAATGGCGAAGGAGTGGCTTCACAGTTGGCATGTGTTCTTTTTTGTTTTCAAGCGAGGTCTCTTAATTGTTTTTTTTTTTTCGATACCGCAAAACACGCTGCGTGGAGTTGGGGACGTGCGACGTCCTTCGGAACGCATTTTGCACGCCCAGGCGGAACGTGTACACTTAAAAACAGAAGCATAAAACTCGGAATTCATTTTCCTCGGCTGATTTGTTACGGCTATACTACTGGTAATAACGAGGTAGGTTGCATACGCTTGCGCCTTCGCATTTCGAAACGCGCCGCGGTTATTTGTTGCGCGGTCATTTAATACGCGCCGCAGCGCGAGTTGTTCTCGTTCGTTGGAATGAGACGCGGTAAAATGAAGGTGTATCATTTGCATATTAGCCGATGGAAGGCGCGTGTGCGCATGCCCCACGTCGTGGACGTGCGTGTCAACTAGATGAATTGGCTGCGCAGCGTGTGTACGTGCGGTGATTGAGTTATATGTATACCTGAGGCTGGATTGCTCGCAGCGCCCGCTCGGCCACCCGCATTACGCCAGACTGACTGAGTTGTTTCTGCCACGGGAAGCCTTTCCCTCACGTAGCCCCGTTTGATGTCCTTTACGCGGAGCGAGTGCTAACGCCTGTCTGTGCGAGCTTACAGAGCTGAAAAGTGGAAATGAATATGCGGATGCAGAAACACAAGTACACACACCGGAATGTTATAACTAGCTATACACCCAGGCTATTTGTGTTGCCATTAGCAGTTGGCAAAAATGAAAAAAAGAAGGAGAAGAAAATAAAATTGCAGTCTCGAACAAAGATCGAAGCGATATTCGCGACAGTCGTGCACAGAAATATGTACTTTCACTTTTTGGTGACGTTAAAAGTTCAGCGCGCATCTCGCTGGAGCGACGGCCACTCTGTCTGCTGACTTATACAGAGGATCCTCACTGAATGGGACATCCCCGAATATGGCCAACCGAGAATATAACCCCAGCATTGTGGGCACGTTGATTTTAAGTGTTTCGCGTAGTGTGTTACATTCGCAATGGCGTGCGAACAATATGTACATCAGTTGTCTGTTTGAAGGGCGCTATAACGTAAAGCTATTCCAAACGTTTCTATTCCAATTCTGCAATCAGCCCTCCACGATTGCTCAAAAACTTTTTTGGGCCACTGCCGCTTCGCCTGTCTGTCATGCGACGTCACGAATACCACGACAGCTCCCCGTCTGATATGACCTATACGCACTGATTACGCATTATTAGAGCGAACAAAAGAAAAATAATTATTTCTGATTCGACGCCTTTTCGCCTCTGCTATTGTTCAAACATTTTCGGGCTGCTGAAAACCATGAAAACTCATCGCGTCAAAATGACGTGTACGCGTTAAAGATGCATTAATATGCCGAATAAAACTGATTTTCTATTTGTGAATGAGCTGGAGACTGCCCGTTCAGAAAGGAATAAAAGATGGCTTCCGCCGATCACTCAATCACTGGTTACTCGCATATACGGGGGAGCCTGGGTTTATTTACTTAGAATAAAAAGTTTTGCGTGGCCGTGTTATGCGTTATGGAGCACTTTCGGCATGTTTACGACATCACTCTCCCAACTTTGCTGAGGATCAGTTTTCGCGGCATTCCTAAGCTTCCGTTGCACGCAGCCGCAATATTCAACCAGCCACCGCAAGCTAAGTAAGGGAAAGCGGACCAATCGCAGGCGGCGGCACCACCCTCTTCATTCGGTTATCTATATTCAGTGTGCTGGCTCTCCCCCATCGGAACCCCCTCTACTTGAGCGTGCACCTCGCTTCTTTGCAGCCAATTAGACAGAAAAAACCGCTCAATGTAGGCGATGTTATTCGTTTCAAAAGCAAACAAAAGTGACCTCTTCTGATAAACGAGGAGAGCGTTCGATAGGGCGGTTCAGGCAACGCTGTGGGTAACCACTCGATGCTTGCGTCGGCGGTTACGTAAATTTGGCGCCAGGAGATTAGAATAGAAACATATTGGAATAGTTATACGCTATAGGGCTTTAAATCGGGCGTCGCTAAAGTGTCCTTTCGTGCCAGCCGGGCCACCTATACCTCCCTCCCTCACTCCCGGCTCCAACGTCACCCTGCATCACTCTCAAAGCAGACTTTGTTTGGGAGTGATTTATCAGTGCTGTTGGGAGCAGAGAGAGAAAGAGAGAGAGAGAAAGAGAGAGAACGACGCCAGAAAGATTTTGAGGCAACAATGTACTACCTACGACCGTAGCGAACGCAGCTGAGAAGTCGCCGCAAAATATGTCACTGTGATATGTCCTGAAGCCAGAATTCGAACCCGAAAGCACCCAACAAGCGTGGCATTATACGCATGTTGGACGTTGTACAGCACATCTCACAGTAAGGACCATCAAGAGCCCACGAGGGACACTTAAATCCTTTTGAATAACTATAGAAGCCCGTATGACCGAACAGTGCCCAGAAATTACAGTATATTGAGAGGCTTATATTTCCCGGTACGTTATAGGCTGCACTTTGACTGTTACGCTACATGAAATTGAATACTTACCCCATGAAACCGAATGCGTACGTGAAATCAAATACTTATTTTGGGCTTAAACCCAAAGCTTAAGGCACCCAATGCGACATTGCGGACACTCCCAAACAAAAGGTTCCTTTCGCTGTGCTCCTGTTCACTCCGGTAAAATATGGCCTGCAGGTGGTGAATCTGACAGGGCAGGCAACCAGCAATATGGCACTATTGTGGGTGCCGTTATCACTCTGTTAAGATAAGCGACGTTCCGCCGCTTCCTACAAAGTTTGGCCGTGCAGGAAACAAATTAAACCGATGAGACTCGTATCCGCTTCTCAATTTTTGTCCTACCACGTTCGCGAGCTCCATACACAGGCAGTCAGCAGACTGCAGCTCTAAGAACGGCGCTCGTCTCATCACAGTCCGCGACAGTATTTTGCGAATTGAATGGGGCCACACCATTCTCGGGAACACTCATTGCGCGGGTCGGAACCGAAGCGCAGATTCCACCGCCATGCGCACGACGCACGATCGCCGCGTACGCACCGGACCCGCGCGCCTCGTGGTCGCAGGAATTCTCTCGTTCGGCGAAATAAGTTAGGAGGACGGAAGCTGGTGGAGAGGAGGAAGGCGAGGAGGAGGCACGCTGCGTGTGCGCCCCGCTATACGTGACCAGATCGCGAGCGCGCTGCCGTCGTCGTCTTCCCAGGAACCGCGTCTCCGCGGACCACGCAGCGAGTCCGACGCTGCGCGAAAGGCTCCGTCTCCCCTTTGTGTGCGTTTCACGGCGAGGCGCAGAATCGCAGACTCTCGAAGAATGCAGGCTGGCATCAGCCAGCCGGCGATGAATCTGAGCGCCGTGATGGAATGTTGCGATCCGACACAAAATGCTCCGCGCAAGCTCTCGTGTACTGTGTTTTGCTCGTTTCTTTCGTTTCGTGCCCGCGGTACTCGCTTCGAGGGCTTTTTCGACGCGTCGACGGCGATAAGGTGGAACGGCAGCTTACGGGAGCAGAGGAGAAGATACGAGTTAAAAGGAGTTAAATGAAGCGGCGCTTCCTCAAAGAATAATGTACTTAAGTACGCTTGCGTGTTACTTTTGCCTTTGTGTCGTCGTTCGTTGCGTGCGTGCTGCATAGCTATCAAGTCGCCCAACTTTCAGTACTTGTACCTAAATATACGCGAAAAAAAAAAAAAAGAGATGGAGCAGTTACCCTCCAACAAACTGCTCTATGATTTCATATCTCTTTAAATATTTTCTGCGAGGGGTGACCCGTCACGCGCTGAAAAAAAGAAAGCACGTGTGCTAAACTTTACTCCGCGTAACGTCACCTTCTCGCCACGCAAACAAACTTAGCGTCTTTCTCCATATTTCTTTAACACAGCTCGCGTCCCTAAACGACACAATGTAGAGCTTTATATTAGGGTACGCGAACAGCATGCTACTCATTGAGAGAGAGAGAGAGATAAAAGGGAGAAGGAAAGGCTGTGTTGCTATAGCATTGCGGGTACCCATACAACATTGTGCCCACCAGAAACTTCGTAATGTAGGCGCTCTTTCCCCTCTGCCCAAGTGCAGGGCAGTCAACCGGGCGCGACACTGGTTAACCGTTAGTCAACGTTCCTGCTGTGATGTTAACCGACGGTTAACCCTGAAGTCATGCAAAAGTATGTGGCGTCAACACGATCTATGGCTATACACAAAAGGCTGTGAAGCAGCACAGGCGAGCATAGTAATCAGCAGCACACAGAGGCACGTCATGTGAGCAGCTCTTCTCTCTTCACTGTCCGCAACATTCCATTTCCTATGGTAATAACATTTTCCGCCGCGATTCACGGGGGCAAACTTTCCTGGCAAATTTACCTGTTGGCCTGATTCAAATTCCTGGCAAACTCATTCTGCTGAGCTGAATTACGCCACAATTCGAGGAAGCCGCTATTCTCGCAGATTTCGCTTTTCTTTTTCTCTTCCTGTTGTTCTCACTTCCCGCCTCCTTTTCTTTTAAATTTACCATGCAGTGAAACTAAAGAGCGTCAGATATCTGAAGAACTGAACGGCTCAGGCGTGAACGACCCGGGAATTCCCCTTTTGTCCGTATCATCCTTTAAAGAGAGCCGAGCCAAAAGGGTACGTCGCACGGCTTTCCTTTCTTTTCATTTCTTTACTGACGCAAAGGAGAAACGCTGGCACAACCGTTCCGCGAAACAGCCAACGCGGGCCGCTTCCATGCGTGCCCGGTTCCTTTGAAGACCGTGTCGATGTACGAGGCATGCAGAGCAAAAGAAAACTCATGGGAGCGATTTATACCCCAGCTGTCTCATCAAAAGCGTGCAATATTGCGGAAGCTGCAGTGTACACAGCGCGTGGTCTAGCCTATCACAGACCGAACTCACAAAAGCCTATTTCCGCTTCCCAGCGGTTCACTATTGGCTCCTGGTTTTTGGTGTACAGTACCCTTAGTCAACGCTATTGCCCAGTGGTATGTCGCTGGTCAGTCACGAAGGTCGCTCACGTTTGAACAGTTTCGTGTTGGATAGCACGAAGCACGCTCTAACATTATCAGCACTGTCCTGTTCTAGTGAGATACAGTATAATTCGCGTTTTGTACTGCTACGTAGTATGATGAAATGATTAAAAAAGAAGAAGACAGACAAGCGTATTCGGGCGACCGTGAAAGCGAAGCTCCTGAAGACGAATGTCCCGTGCAGTAGCCGTCCTTTGTCTCTGCGACGCCTGTCCGACAAGGAATTTGTCAGGCCTCTTTCATCTTTCCCCTTCCTCCTCCTCCTCCTCGTCGTTCTTCCTTTCGTGTCACCTCGAAAGCACGCGCATCTTGCGTCCGTATATATAACCGAGCTGTGCGGGACGTCTATCTCCGGCAGACCTCCTCGCATGGACGTTTCTGCCTCGTGTGACAAGTCTCGCGATGCGTCCGTGTATACGCGTGTGACGTCGACGCTCGCAACGGAGATCCGGGCGAGTCCGGCCAGCGACACGTGTCGCGGAATTCTAGCACGTTTGTGAATTTAAAACAATCCCACTTACCACGCTATAGGTCTCACATTTGTTCTGTGGTCTACGACATCATACAGAAAGTGAGGACGCATTGCAAAGGTTAAGCGATGCCTGGTCACAACTTGGGCATGCCATCGGGTTTCGAATAATTCAAGGAATCTTCCGCGAATCGATCATACGAAGAGCCTGCGGCCGATTCGTGAAGGTGGTTAAAAAATAACACCTACCACTGGATTACGCTTCTGTGACAAATCACTGAATCAAAGGTATGATACGAAAATTCGACTGTTCATGTGTGCGCGTTGACCATTCGTTTGTATTCGTTTGATCGTGCGATTACGCGACGTGTGTGAGAAAGCGAACAAAATCAATTAGTAAGCGTCTTGACGTGTGCGATTTCGCCAGGCCGAGCTATATGGGCGACGTACAGGACCAGACGCGGAAACCTATTGATGCGAAAGCGTCAAACGGCCCATTGAGCGAAAAAGCCGGCGTCTGTAGTCTGTAGCAGAGAAACGGCACCTAAAATCCCACAGGATGTGACGCCCCGTCACGAGCGCGCCTCGACGGAGCAAGGTGGGCGAGAAGGAACACCTGCTGCCTCGCTAGCGGGTCAGGTGTTGCGCGAGGGGACAGGGCACGGCCGCGACGCCACGTCACCGTCGCACTCAATCTCGGAAGCCTGCGCGCAGTCCGTATCTCTCTCTCTCTCCCCCAGTGAGCTTAGCTGCGGCTCGCGCCTGCCGGGGTTGGTGGCTGCTGCTGCTTCCTCGGTCTCTCGTCGCGCAGGACGTCGGTGGCATGCGGCGTTGATACCGCAGGCTGCTAGCTTGCTGGCTCGGGCAGCACGTATCGCTATGGTACATTACTCTCAGCGCAAAACTCGAAGGACCGTGAGCGGCGTTTAAGTGGACATTCATGTTTTCGGATTCAAATCTCACAAGAAGTGCTTAGGTGTCCTCGGATTTTGGTTTGCACAGTCACACATACGAGTTATTAAATGTGCCGTCCTTTTGTTCACTTTCCTATAAACTGAAAAAAAAAAGATATTTCCTCTGATAGTCTCAGGAAAAGTGCACACAGGAGCAGCCCGGATGAAAGCAGACAAGGCCGCAGAGTCGAGACACCCACAGCGTTAACTTTCGACAGCATTCTTTGCCACGGAAGAACCGTGGCAAAGAGTAAACGACTGAAGCTAGACATTCGCAAAATAATATCATTTCGTTTTGCGTACACTATTCATTTGGATTTGCACGCACGAGTCCCTCTGTGACAGTAGTACGCATCATCGGGACAAACGATCGGAGAAGCAGGGAAGCTGTGTCAGACGAGGTTTTAATCTGATCGCTTTCCAAAAATGCCTGCAGTAAAAAGGTTTCCACACAGTTTGCGATTAAACAAGACAGTTAAGTGCGGGAGCATCTGCGTAAGGTTTTCAGACGCGCAATGAGAACATTGCGTCGGCTTTATGCTTCTCGCAGGCTAGTTCAACGAGAAGAACGAAATTTTCATGTCCTACGCTACACGTTATAGTGAATACGTCTTTTCACATACACCAACAAGAAGAAGCGCGCATCACTCATGTCGAAAGCACGTGAAAGTATGACACTCCGGGTATATTGAGACAAAATTTATTTATGGGGTGATTAGGTGGCAGGGCAGAGGCGTCAAATGTTAAGGCGGTCTATAGTGGGAATCCATGGCACCTCACCCTCCGACCTCCATTCTTATTTTTACCCTCTAAATTCATCGAGTAAGCAGAATGAAGAAGGACCCCACTCCCTTACAACAGCTGCACTCGGCATTCGTCTGCTCAAGTTAGACGTTCACGTATGTAGATGTAAACTCTACGCGCCCCTCTTCCAAAAGTGCTCAGATTGGAAACTCGACGATGACAAACAAAACTTCTTGCACAATTACTAGTGTTTGCTAGCCATTGCTGCAAAGGGACAACGAAAAGAAAGGCAAAACGCGCAATCTCTCTCAGACACCGCTATCGCCATTCTTTCTCCATTACGTCCCTTGCAGCATGCACCGGGAAACTTGCCAGGACGCAGTGTCGCAGCAGCCTGTGATAATGTTTCAGAGGCGCGAGATAATGACTCCGAAATATATTTAGGCTCCACTTGCGGTGCCCTTTATCTGAGACGCCACGCAATACAATATTACCCACGTTTTCACAACAGTCTGAAGGCAGTCAGTTCTAAGACGGCTTTTTGTGTCACATCTAAGGCCCACCTAGATCCTGTCCTGTCGGTTATTTATTTATTTTTATTTTTTATATCTGTCTACAGACAGCAGCGCCTTTCTTTCGGCGCTTTCTTAGAGAAAGAATATAAAGAAAAAAACAGAACGATAACCAACGGAAACGTGCCGCATCGGAACTGCGCTCATCGCGCCAATCCCTCGCCAGGCCTAAGCAGCTCCTTGGGAGGCACTTCCTTCGCTGTGCGGGCCAGCAGCTCGCGGCGACCCAAAGGCGCCGTCACGCGGTGCCTATGCTATACGTTTGTGCGGTCCGAGAAAGCCCGCACAAAAGCAGGCAGCCAAGCAGGCAAACGTACGCGTGGAAGCGCTCGGACCACCCATGGGGTCGGCTTCTCCAGACACTGCATGGAGCGAGCGGTGCAGCCCCGTATAGCGCGCCGAAGCGACACGGGACTCCAAGAGGCCGCGGCTTCTCCGTCGCCACGGCTTCTTGAGCGTCGGCTCTAAAACAGTACAAGAAGGAACAGCGGCAGTGGGGGAAGGGGGGGGGGGGGGGGTATCCATACATCCGCTGGCTGCCTGTCGGTCCGAGCTGCCTCCCGCCTCTCGTCATATCTCGCGCCCCTCTTCCACCGCTCCCCTCATCGTGCGCCGCCGGTCGCCGTCCACGCACTGACACGTCTTAATCTTTTAAACCTTACAAACGACGCTACGACTACAACGCAACCCCCTTTCCTGCCTCCTCCCTCTCCGCCCCTGTCCGACACACAAACAAGCACGCGACGGTGGGGCCACGCGGCAGCCGACACCGCGTCGCTCCCTCCTGGCCCGCATCCTCTTCACGCCACCTCTCCGTCACCTACATGGTATACGTTCCTTTTTTTCCCTCCCGCGTAAGTGCCCATTGCGCACGCTTTATAATATTCTCGCCGAGGAAGCGGACGTCCAGTGGTGCGAGAATTAATTTAGCGGCAGCAGCTGCGGAAAGGAGGGGACGGGAAGAGTCGGGGTGGCGACTCGGCCGGAGGGCTTTTTGCCCCGAAAAGAGACAGCCAGTGGTGCGCGCTGAAGCGCTCGCTGCACGGTGCTTCAGCGTGGGTTTCTGCTTTGCGTGTTTCGTGCATATACCAACGGAACAGGGTTCGCAACTCCGCGGCCCAACGACGAGATGACTAGCGCTACATTTAGTTTAATAAAGACGCGGGAGTGTATCGCAGGTGACAGCTACTAGGTGACCGTAAGAAGCGAATCCTTTACCCATCGCCACCTTCCTTTCTTTTTCTTCTAAAATAAACATTGAAAGAAAGAACTTAAACGGGCGCCAATAAGGAATGTGATTTCTGTAACGCACGTGTTTGTTATCCCAAATAAGGGCACTATAGTTAGCTAAAGTTTCATTGCATAGCTTTTCAACCATGAGGTTAGGGGTTCATATAGAAATCAGGGCCAATAATTAACTCACCAGCGCTGGTCGTTCTCATTAGCACAGGTAAAGGAATTTTGAACATTACCCTTTCGTGTATCTGTCGAGCTTCACCACAGTGCACCTGCTTTACACAGGAGACATCATTTTAAAGAGACTGATATTTAAGAAGGCCACCAAAATTAAAAAAAAAAAAAACTTTCCGTTAGCAACATGGAGAGGGCACGCCCTTTTGTTAACATCAGTATTTACGGCTCTTAGTCGTAACGTCCTTGCTGCGTTAAAACAGAATTTTGGTCAGGATTAAAACACCGCTATAACGCCGCAAATAAGCATGCTATTAGAAAGGCGTACTCTCTCGACATCGCTAAGTGAAATTTGTTGCAATTCAAGCGGCCTTTTAAAATATATATATGCGCGCGCGCGCATGTGTGTGTGTGTGTGTGTGTGTGTTTGAAAATGGTGCCCATTGTGTCACGCTAGTGCATTGCGGTGAAGTTCGAGAGATGGCCTCCGGGCCATTGTACAACATTCCTGGGTATATTGACTGAACTAGCACCACTTCCAAAATTTTAGTACACAAAATGTAGACGGTAAACTAGGCACTCCACATATAATTTTTCCCAAAAAAAGATTCTTCGTGCATTTCCGCATTCTCTCTCCTTGCGTGTGCTTTTCTTTTTGTAGTTTTCTGTCATCCCTTACCCCTTCCCCAGCGTGGAGTGGTAAACTGGATGTTTGTCTTCCGGTTAATATCACCACCCTTTTGCATCTGATCTCACTCTCTCTCTGCGAACTCTACACGGATCACCGTAATGCTCTGCTGCCTAATCCGGAGACCGTTACCTCTGAAACTAGGCTAGACTCAGCGTTTTAAGCAAATGAGCATGTCTTTAAACATTGGATGTTTTTAAATGAGCAATCGGTGCGACTGCTTAAAGTTAATGATTTATAAGTAAACTGGTAGACTTTACTTAACTACAAGGTTATTACACATCATCGCAATATTTTTTACACTCGCTCGATCCCCTTTACAATAGTTTCGTGAACTTTAAGTGCACTAGGGCCAAGATACCGAGCTAGAAGAAGACAGGACGAACGCAATCTTTGTTCGTCCCGTCTTCTTCTACCTCGGTGTCTCGTCCCTATCGTTCACGAAATAATGCCTTACCAACTTGCCTCCCAACACACTCTCCTAGAGTTTAACATTATGTCGCCGATAAAAAAGAAGTACGACAGCTGCCCAGCATTGAATTTGGCGTACACACCTTGCAAACAATGTAAAATCCTTTCTCTAGAAAACGCACGGCTGTTATTACATCATTTTTTGTAATATGTAGAAATAAATGGCATGACCACCATAACAGTAAAACTGCTTATTGATTAAGCAGAGAAAACGCTTAAATGTGCATGTGAAGGTTAACTTTCATGGCTCATTCGCGTACCTGTGCCGTACGCGCAACCTGGTTATTCGCCGTCATCACCGAACACATTTACAGCCCTCCCGGGGCCGTTAGTGGTTTCCGGAATGTGGAAAAGTCTTAGATTTCGCTCTCACAGCCGTCTTAACGACTTGCCGCTCCATTTGTGTTTCAGGCCTCACTGGAGTATACTCAGGCACCCAACGAATTTGAGCGAGCTCATATTACACTGCGAGGCGGCTCCCGTCTCACATTTCTTTCGCACCGTACATTGCCCATTTACTTTTCTTCCTTTTCTTCCCCCTAAGATGACCATTTCATTCCCTTCTCCACTCCCTTGCAAGCAGCCTCACGCAACTGGCTACTATGAGACGGCTGTCATTATGTCAGTGTGTTTTGGCTTAATAGACGAAGAAAAAGAAAGCACAACGACCAGAGATGGACACGTCATTTACACAGCACGATTCGTGTCAGTTTGTCCGCAGCAATGCCCTTGTAGGTGAACGTTATTCCCGCTAAGGAAAAAAAAAAAAAAAGATTTGCGCGCATTCGCGATGGTAGAATGAAGTTGCATGGACTGACTGGCCTTTTCATAATGTACCTACGTCACATTGTCGCCATATGTAGAAAAAATTCCCCTATTACGAATTCTTGGATATAACGAATCAATCCCATTATATGGGTACTTTTGTTACATGCGGGCTTGACTGCAATTGCCGTTCTCTTGGTGCTCCGTCTACATGTTCGTGATGCCTGTATAATAAATGTACTTTCTTTCTACAAAGGATTCAAAACACACCATCGCGAAGGGGCGCTCGCACACACCTTAGCACATGAAGTGAAGACTTGAAGTCTACAGTTATTTGTCCTTTGCAATGCAGCACACACACACACGCACACGCACACACACACACACACACACACGCACGCATGCACATTTGTGTATGAGACAAATTTGAAATTCTCTCAATCAAAATAAATGACCTTGTTCTACTCAAATAAACGGGACATGTCCAAGTTATAACAAAAAAATTGATACAAACAAATGACTTTCGTAACACCACGCTGACGTGCGAGCATCCTGTGCTCGCATTCACAAAACTCTTCTTTCACGTAAGTGCCGGGCAAGTGGCGTTTCGTTATCATGCCGTTTGCGTCACGTGTGCAGGGCACCCGAGCACCAGCCAGCCAGGACGCGCTCCCACGTAAGATAAGGTTTACGAATACGGGCCGTGATAGATGTTAACACGTGTCTCCTCCGGCGGAGTCATACATGCCTTATGCGTCTAACCGTCTCCCACTTGCGCAGCCAGTATTACGCTTCGCGCGCGCCTCACACGCCGTCCGATTCCTCGTATCGCGACGTGCATACAAATCTGCGCACAGCGCAAGCCGGACGCACGGAGCAGAAGCAAGCAGACCTGCCGCAGCGGCGCACGGAAGCCGCGAGCGAGAATTTCGGAGACCGCACTGCCCAGCCTCAGCGTAAGATACATTTCTCACCGCCACAGCCGACACGGCGGCGCGGCTTGTATCTCGCGCAAGCTTGTCGCTCATTCGGCCGCAGTTTGCCGAATGGTCGGAGTCGTAAATTCCCCGGCATGCGCGCATAGGAGAGCCACATAACAGACCCGCTCTTCTAGGAAGTCCGTCGATATTTGCTTCCACACGGGCAAGAACTTTATATCTCTTTCGCGATTTGGCCAGGCTTGCGCGGGAATCGTGGATCCGGCCGGTCGGCGGAGCCCCGGGGAAAGACCCGCGCTTCAATCTTTCACTTCTTCTTATCGTATACTTTGCGTCTTGGCGTCCGAAAGCAAGATAAAAGGAGACCATCGGGAGCCTACACTATGTATATACAGTGCACACGGAGACGACTATATAGTGAGCGTATATGTGCGTCTGTAATGTATGTGTGGGCGTGAGTATCGCTGTACTTACACGAGAGCGAGCGCTCGCTTCACGTAAAGGGATATTATATACGTCAGTGCAGCGAGACAGTTTTACTTCCGCTGCGGAATCGTACGCTGCGGCGCGTCGTCTGCCGGCTCGGCACTATGGGGTGCGCACGTGGGAAACGGCGAGAGCGGAGTGCAGTGACTTCTTTTACGGCCGCGTACGGCGTGCACTTTTCGGCGAGCTATATGCGTTAGCTATATATGTGTATGCGCGCGCAAGCGACGTCTGCTGCCGGATGCGTGCAGACGGTCGCACTGCGAAACTGCCCGAAAGAAATCATTAGGTCGTACGAGCAGTCATAATGCAGATCTAAGCGGAAGGAAGGGATGACTCCGCTGATATGGCAACGAGACGCAAAGTAGCAATCGGCTTCGAGTAAAATAAAAAAGAAAGTGTTACTTGGCGTTCTAAAGTGTAGTTGTGCATGCGGCTATTATAGTATAGCACAGCGACAAGTTCTCGTAAGGGCAGGCCGATTTTGAATCTTCTTGAGCGACGCGCGTTCTATCTGCAGTGCGAAGTTCTTTTCTATCGTTTCTATTTATTTCTATATAAAACTGTTTATTTTGTATTAATTATTCACGAGGCTTCCTTATCGTTAATTTCTTTTTTATTTATTCCTTTGTAACCACTTATGTTTGTACTTTCTCGCATGGCACTACTCTTCTGAAATATACTGATACGACCTATAGTACATTGAGCTTGAGAGAGAGAGAAATACAAAACTTTTATTGTGTCCGTATAAAATAGATAAACGCAACGGGCGATCGCGTGTATCATGAACTGGTTCGATACTTCGATATATGCTGAGACTCGCTGTCTCGACGCGATTAACTGCTGCACGCTCCAGAGCAACTACCAAAAATAGAGAGAGAACGAAAGAGAGAGAGAGAGAGAGAGAGAGGGAGGGAGGGAGGAAGAATACACACTGACGCAATGGTATGTATGAGTAACGGCTAACAGTGGTTAACTAACGTATTTTCCTATCAGAAGAGGTGAAGTACAGCTAAACTCGATCGTGAACGAATTCATGCCTCTAAGTCTACATCGCAGTTCCTGGCTAGGAGAGTGATGTCTGTCTTGCTCACTGAGAACAACTGCCGTATTAATCAGCTGAACAACAAAAAAAAAAAAGAAAGAAAAAGAAGACGACAAAGAAAAAACGACATGACATAACTTGCTAAGAAATAGTATCTGCTATTTACATCGCAGCTCACGGTACAGAAACAATGCTCACAGAGTGACCATCGGAGTCGGTTACTTCACTCGTCGAGGCTGTACCGCTCGCGGGCAACATTAACGCAGACGAAAGGTAGCCGCCCTTAGGCACCTTGCTGAAGCAAAGCAAGGAGTCCCTTTGTACAACTTATGGACTAAGCGGGAGATACAGCGCCACTCCGCATGACAGCGTGCAGGAAAAAATGTTGGTGAGAGAGAGGCGATGCATCGAGTGTACGATGCGCTGCAGCCGCTGTTGCGCGTGCATGCATGCACGCGTGAGGGCCAGCCGTAATTGATGAATGTCTCCCTCCCGTGCGCACAACAAAGCAAACAAAGACGTCGTGAAAAGTCTGATGGGGATTTAAGGCCGTCGCGTGGGCGCAGGCTGAGAGGAAGGGTGAACGGCGAGGGGGGGGAGGGCGTGCGGCACGTCGTGCCCCTGTATATACTATATAGTATAGTGCAGCGAGCACACGTACACGCACGCGCTCTCGTACGGCCATCGCTCGCGCAAGGATGCCGCTGGCTGCGGCGCGCAGTCCATGCAAATGGAGCTTCCTCGGCGACGTGCCGTTGTTGTCGCGGCCAGCTGACTTATGGCGCAAAGCCGGCGTCGTCCCGCACGTGGCTCATTACCACTGATTGTGTTTACAGGAGCTGCCGCGGTCCTCTTACTGATTTACCTGCACGCACGGGTGTCCCGTTGCGCAAGCCGGCTGCAGCGGATATGTGTACACGCTTGTTGGCTCTCTGATATACACACTTCGCGTGCATTTGTTTTGTACGTGCGTGTTTGTGTATATATGAGCGTGTGTGTATAAGTGCAACATGTACGTGCATACGTGTTCTTCCCTTCTTTTTTCCTTTCTTTCTTTCGCACTCTCTTTCTTTCTTTAACCGTCGGCACTGGCGCTATGGTTTCACACTCGCCTGTTTGTCTTTCTCCGTTTGCCTTTGTTTAAGTGTGTCGCGGTGTTCCTCCGCGTAACTCCTGAGTTATGAAGCCTGCGCCCCGGCAACGATAGTGCCATGTAGCAGCCAGCAAACGATGCGTGCACGTCATCATTTCAGGTGGCGTATAGCATGATCTATGGGGGAACCATATGGCAGGGCCCGTACAGTGCGGCTCAAGGTGCCTTTACGGAAACTTCCCTCTTTGACGCATCCAACGTAAGAGTGAAACTCTGTGGCATAGCTGGACCAGTGGCGTACTGATGTATTCGTAGCTTCAAAGCAACCTTATTTATTTCTGCTTCCGAGTCACTCGCATAAGCACGTAACAGGTGACGCTGTGCCAAGTGAGGTTTTTACGACTGTTAGCCACGTGCTTTCTTCTTGGGTTATATCAGATCGTATGTACGAGCACGCCACGGGCTAAGTAGCCCCCCTATCTATTATGTTTATAAACCCACTCGATAAATAAAAAGGCCGATTGCAAACTGTTTCGACACAAGTTACCCAATATTGCTGTGATATTATATTAAGCCAACTCGATGTAGCTATATACGTTCTACTGACGAACAACATATTTTTCTTGTCTAACACACGCACGCAAGCACGCACGAATGTCGCATTGTTCATGTGAGTATATTTCGCAACAAAGTGTAGCGCATAGCAAATGAAATGTATACAAATCAAATCAAATTAATTATAGACTGCTGATCACGAGGAAATCCCGAAGGGCTGTGAGAGCACATCCGTGCTTGGCAGGGCATGCGCATGTAAAGTATATTCTGGTTATAAAAGAAGTACGTCTGACAAATTATTTCAACTTCTCGCGTAAATGGCCGCACTGTTCTTTATATTACGGATAGAGACCATGAGGTATTTCTCCATATAGGAACCTCTGGTGCGTCACAGTGTTGGAAGTTAGAAGGTATCCTCTTTCTCACGCGGTCAAATAGGACGAGTTCCAGGTGGGTGACCAGTGTCAAGCAGTGAGCAGCAGCCAATATTCGGTCGGTTATACCTCGTTTCCAGTTGTGCCAGTATCACTAGAGATCCGAAGAAGTTGAACGTGATGGCGGAAAATGAAGCGACGGTTAATGCCACTGCAGCCTCGTATGACAGCGAACACGAAACAGCACGAAGAATCACATCAAGCCGATATCTCTAGAATGTATACAAGACAACTGTAAATAAATTCGTTGTCAGCAACGTAGCTTCCAGCCCAAAGAATTCCCGGCATTTCTACGTACATAATCGAGGGAGCGTACGAGGCACAATAATCAGCAGACAGTGACACGGGCATCGAGAATGAGGCTCAAAAACGAATGAAGTAGGCATTACAGGTGACAAGTGAATGCGGCAACAGCGAAACGAGTCGTCACAAAGCCGGCGTCTCCCTATGTTTATAATCAGTGCCAGGCGTTAAGCCGGTCGGCGAGCTCGCGAGAGCGTCGCACGCCCGCGACCCGGCTGGCGATTCTCCAAAACGGTAGCAGAGCGCCCGGACGCTCTGCCACCGCGAACCTCTCGTTTGGACGCGCTTTCGCAGCGACGGCCGTGCGGCTGGGAAAAAAAAAAAAAAAAAAGACGACACCGGGCCACCGCTAGACAGCGAGTGAGGCGGGAGAGCAGTTTCGAGGTTGAAGTCCTCTCCTCCCGAGTCCCGCGGGACAGCGTCGCGAGGTGGTGAATCGCCGCGCGCGGCTCTTGTGCGCCGCCTTCTCCCGTTCCTCGCAGGCTGACTCATCGCTGGCTGCTGCGGGGACGCGCCGGCCTTGACGGGGCCGCCGCCGACAGCGTGCACCTGAATCGCGTCTTTGTTCGATCCTCCTTCCGGAGGCATCGCTGGTGCCGGTGAAGAAGCCGCCCACTGCGGGGGAGGCGACGAGCCTGCGGCGCCTTCCGTCCTTTGAAGTCGACAAGGAGTCTTGTCGTTTGGAAGCGAGAACCTGATCGCTTCGCATCTTCCGTGATTGTATGTATGTATGTATGTATGTATGTATGTATGTATGTATGTATGTATGTATGTATGTATGTATGTATGTATGTATGTATGTATGTATGTATGTATGTATGTATGTATGTGGACGGGCGACATCCTGGGGGATGCAGGTGGGGAATACTCTAACGACGCCGTACTCACAAAGCAGTCACATATGTGATACACGTAGACCAACGCGTTTAAAGAACTTCACGTGTCAATGCGTACACATAGCTCGGAATAGGATATGTCCTCATTTTTTATTTCTTACTTCGTGTGCGAGTCTTCAAGTCGCCAGAGTGCATCATTTTTTTTTGCCGTCATCCCACACCAAGTGCACGTGGACGAATTGCACGCGGACGTACTCGCCCCTGTGAACGAATGCTGCTCGGCTAAACGCCAACTCGTATCGCGGCCAGCTCCTCTTTTTGGGCATCCCTAAAGAAGCCAGAACATCTCGCACGTATAATCACACAGCCCTTCATTCACTCGCGCGCGCGCGTGAAATTGTGAAGGACCACACGACCCCCCACGCATCACCCGTTAGCGTATACGCCTGCTTGGCTCTACCATTCAGACATTGCGTGGAAGCAACGGCTCGGCGAGAACAACAACATGAGCGGCGTGGACCATTAATCTTTTCCGAGTCCGTCGTTGTGCTCCGCGAAGAACGCCGGGCTTCCCTGCCTACGCTCGCGTTGAACGCGCTGCCGAGGGCAACAATCCAGCGTCGTGGTCGTCGTTAGGAAACAAACCGTGCAAAACGTACTCGTGTAGCGTAACTTTGGATCTCTCTCTCTCACCGATGCACTTCTCCTCTCTGGAAACAGATGAAAACGGCACCTCCCTCCCGCTTAAGCCGAGTAGATATTTAAGGCACTACGAGCGGCTCCCTCCTGGATAAGTGGCCGGCGGGAAGGCGGCTTGCAGCGCTCTTGCAGGTGGGTACGTGTACCAGCATGAACTGGAGACTCGAAAAGAAAGAAAGAAAGAAAGAAAGAAAGAAAGAAAGGAAGCGTTCGAAAGTTCGGTGGAAAGAAAGTGGTCGAGGGAGAAAAGGAAAGGGCCGCGGGGTTCGGGGGGGGGGGGGGGGAGCTAACCACGACAGTATCATTAAATGCCCGGCCACTCGGTTGGTTCGGCCGCTGCTCAATTGCTTAGTGCGCATCGCACAGCGGTGCGTGAGTGTGCGGAGCTCTTCGACGGCGTTTTTTAGGTGCGCGAAACCGGCTTACGCCCCGCGTGCCTGGGTATACCGCGCGTCTGTGTACTCCAATGCCGGACCGACAAGGCCGTGGCGAGGTTGCTCTTTTGGGCCGGGCTGCCGGCCGGTTGCTCGAACCGGGCTACGTTCTCTCTCTTTCTGTCGGTGTCGGCGCGTGTGAGTGTTTTGTGTGTGGTGGGGAAGGGAGATAGAAAGACAGGTTAGATGTAAGAGTGATGTCTCCGTAAGTCCCTGCAAGCACGCGGCTTGACTGTAAACGCTCGTTGCCGCCGAAGAAGAGGAGACGAACAGATGACAGTGAATGGGGAGCCTCTCCCCCCTGTCGTCGCACATGCGTGTTCGGAGCGGTAATAATCGAAGCAGCGTTTATGGACGGACATATATAATAGCGGGTGCCGCGAAATTCCGAGTGTTCTAAAGGAGGGCGAGCTGTTGCTGTAACATGATCAGAAGAGTAGCAGTAGCTCCCTACGGGAATATACGGACAAAGAGAAAATACAATAAACGAGAAAGGTTTAGCGGTCTTTACTCGTACTTGAAGCGCGAAAAGCGCGAATACCATGTGCACATAGCTATTGCACAATCTCAGCACTCATTTTCTTCGCCAACATTATGGTTCTCTGAAAACGTGATGAACTGCGAAATTAATAATGCTTTAGAACTTTTCAAGTCACTTGCGACCTTTCCTTTCCCATCTTCGTTTCCATTTCTTTTTTCTGTTTCCATATTGTTTAATGCATGTTTTGCGTTATCACCTCTAACATACGACGCACGCTCAAGGATTCTCAGTGCTCGCTCTTGTATAGCGTGCATAAATTTCTTCGTTTCTTACTGCAGATAGCAAACTAAATAAGAAGTAAGAAACAGATTCAACCGATCAGCGATACCCGCTGAAAACGAAGCAAAAAGGAAGCGTGATTTGTGCAGGCAGTCATCAGGGGCTTTCTAAGCAGGGACATAAAGAAAGCAAGCAGACAAGCTTTCTTCAGCCTTTAGCCGCTGATAGTTGCAGATCCCGAGTACCTGTGCTTCGCCTCACGGCGTTCCCGTCTCTCCGGGTCTGCACATCACCTTGCGTACATGCCGTTATAGCTGACACCGTGGACAGCCTGTAATGACCGTTTTTCCGTGCTGAGTTATGAAACGTAAAAGGGCGCGAGGTGTCTGAGAAGGAGCAATGTTCGGCGCCGCCCGTATAGTTATAGCTTATGGGAGATGTCCGACAATGCCGCCCACACCGAAAAAAAGAAGAAAAGGAAACTTCGCAACGGGTTCGCAGTTTCGTCCCGGCGTCGCTGACTTACGAGTGCTTCTGCCCGAAAGAGACAATGCGAGCTGCTGCTGTTGCTCGTAAACTTGGCACCATATATACTATTCGTTATCTGCACAGAAACAGCAGAGAACTGCGACGATGTTCTGGTGCGCGCGAATAGAAACGTGAAAAAAAGAAAAGAGATAAACAGACACACAAATAGAGAAAGCAAATGAAGAAGAAGGAAAATAAAATAAAAGCCACTTGCGATGGTGGCACCGCGGTTTGTGACTCATATTTCTGACTCCAAGTAGCAAGTCATAAAACGTTGCCCCTGCAGAAACAAACGTTCGCGGGGCAGAAACGGTCGTCTCTTATATACGCGACGAGGAAGCGCGGTAGTGAGTGATTTATCGTTACGGACGGCGAACATAACCGTGTCCCGCGACTTCACGGAAGCAGTCTGTGTGGTTTGGGCACTGACAGAGACAGTCTGACTCTTTTCTTCTCACTACATATCCTGTAGCAGATACGATAAAAAATATCGTAGAAGGTGCTATAGCTAGAAGCTTCATCGTACACAGATGACAGTGAATGAGAGAATGCTGGTTCTTGGAAAGAATAGCTACATGTAGTCATCTATAGCACTACTATTCGGGAATGAAGAGTTGAGAAACAGGTAACATGTACAGTAGGGAGCACTTGGGAGCGATTTACTGTTGCTCATTACATTGGAATTGCGCTGCTTATTCCTTGATGTTATATTACGTTGCATGAGTAGAATACATTAACAGAAGCTGCGCCGGCCTGCGTTCCGAACGAAGGCTGAAGTTGGTTTAGTTGGCGGTGACTGTACGTCGTATATGTACATAGGAATAATTCGACAATGATGAAACCTTGCACCTTGCTTATACTTGAGCGAATTCAAATTTCGAACGCAATAAATTCAAAGTAATAGCAAAGCTCCGTCTCGTAGACACCGATTTCCCAGCTCGAATGCTGCCGCTGCGGGACAAGTAACCAATTAGGAAAGAGCAATTATACAAACCCAGCATACACCGAAGCCAAAATAAACCTTCTTCCTTTAATAAAATGCGTGAATAATCGCAAACTTTCCCTCCTATTCACTTACTGGATACTTTAGACGATGAAAAGAAGCTAATGTTCCTCAATTTTTCAGAACGTTCCTTACTACGGTGTCATATGGCTTTGTATCCATGGCCTTTACTCGATTAAATGTATTGGGACGCCTTCATTTCCGTTAATTCTTTCCCGTCATTTACTATAATATTTTTTTGGCGCGTTCGTTCAGAGCGACAAGCAATTTAAACACGAGAATCGTGGCATACGGAAACGCTATCGAGTCCGGTTCTGCGACAAGGCGCAGCTTATTTTTGCAGGCGCTTTATTGCTTGTTCAGTGGCGCGCTCGTCCTTACGAAACGCGTACAAGCTGTTCAAATTACGAATAACCGTTTCTAAATAGAATTTGTGTTCCTTTAATGAGCTTTAATAATTGCCACAGGCTTATCTAATTATGGTCGAAGCTTCCAGCTGTTTGCAGCTATGCCACCTTCGCTTACATACTTGATGCCAAGCTGTCAGAACAAGATGAATGAAGGTGATCCATTTCTCGCAAGTGTCACAGAGCAATTAGTCGCGCTTTAAGCGATAATTCTTTAGTGTTTGTAATCAACGTGCAAGACGCCTGCAAGACGGATCGGGAAAAAGCGTGGCAGGTTTTGTGATCACGCATACATTCGATAACGGCGAAGATTGAAATGCTGGTGTGGGCGCAGAAATAAGAAGTCAATTTTCAATTATAATCGCTGGTGCTCATTTGTATTCCTAAAGTATATTCGTTATTTTTTTGTTAAAACACGTGCAATAAAGACTCGGTCAGTTATAAGTTCATTATACATGTACTGACGTCATTTCCCAGTCCAGATTGGAATATTCCTTTTAATTTCAGTCATTAAATGTCCTTATAGGCATTTCGGACTTTTCACTGCGCTTTCCAAGCATACCAAGCGTTGTCTAAATTTCCTACAACGAACCAGAAAAATGGAAGCATTTTATGCCTCGAGTGTGCCAGACTGACGACAAGCTGCTCTGACGTAAGACAAGAAGTCTGAAGAAGTAAATAATAACTAAATGTTAGGTGACAAAATAAAAAAACTAGTGACATAGCTGCGTATACGCAGCTATGTGACTGTATCTGTATATATTGTACTGTAAACTGTACTGTATACCGTGACTGTATGCGCAATACTGTAACGCGCGTCCGACAACTGTGATTAGCGTTAAAAACTAAACTACCCTGTCTATTTACTATCAATTCGGACGTGGGCAGCCTGGACCCGGGTTTTCAGCTCAGACATGTCTGGCTTGTGCTAAAGATATTCAGTAGAGTGGACAAAAAAAGGCTCGCGTTTAAATTTGTGCGTTTGGGTCCACGGAAAGAAAAAGTTCTAGCATCGACAGTAAAAGAACAAGTTCCTGCAGTTATGTTAATAACACGGTGACTATTATTGTTTTCAAAATAACAGCTTATTAACTTAATATGCGGCATTAATGTAAAGCGTAAAATGTTTTTTTTTTTCTGTTCACCAGTTGCTGCGACGTCACTGACAAGAATCCTTATTGTATATTGTTTTTAAAGTTTAAATTTTCCGAACATCGCTTTAGTAACAATCTTTAACGTTGCAAGCACGGAAGTGTGCAGTAAGACACCCTGTAATCCTACAGGACATGCCCCGCCGACAGTGAGCGGAAGCGGATAATCGTGCGCAACGAACGGTGCATGTTGCTTGCAAATACGTGCCACGGTAGACATACGCGACATAAGCAAAAGGGTTTCCTGTCGCTGCATAAACATAGTGCGAATTGGTGGACAGTTGAAAAGTGACTGAACAGTTCTGCAGTCAAAGCACAAGCAGAGCACTCATCCACTTGCTTACGCTATTTTGTTGCTTTCGATTAGTCTAGGAGAGAGAACGGCCGTGTGAACTTAGTGAGGTTATAAGACAGTGTCTGTTCATGCATTTCGCGCGCTTCGCGTGCATCTTTGTGTTGTTCATCCCTCATTAACGTCATACGTTGCAGTGTGCCAAGATGACGACTTTGCATTCTTCAGCATCATTTTGCTCACACCTCGGAAGAACACTTCGGGAAGAACTCCCACATCAGTGAACGGAATCACTATAACTCGCACACAAACATTCAACAGTTCAAACTTCATGCAGCTCTTATCGGTGGGGGTTGAACGGCAAGGACACATTTACATGTAAAGAAAAGGTGGCGGGAAATAGTGCTTCGGGTGAAACCGTGCTGTTGCGTGTACTTACGGACGCACTCGTGGGCGTCGTGCGCCGTGGCCCTCCCCCACGGCCGGTCGTAGTAGAAGGGCTTGCACTTCTCGCAGTCGCGGCCCGCGGTGTTGTGCTTGCACTCGCAGGCCAGCTGGCCGTCCCTGTTCTGGACGCAGCGCGAGCCGTGGCCGTTGCACTTGCAGCGGCCGCCCACGGCGAAGTCGGACACGGCGTAGTAGTAGGAGGCGTCGCGCGCCGGCACCAGCGTCTCGTTGTCGGCCGAGGCGGGCTCCGGCAGCGCCCAGTTGGTGAGCCGGTTGAAGACCACCTTGACGTCGGTGGCAGTGACCCACTCCTGCAGCACGGGGCTGCTGTCGAACTCGTAGGCCGACGGGCGCCCTTCGAGCGTCGAGAAGGCGATGCGAGCGCCGGAGAGCTGCTCGGTGCTCGACTGGGGGTCGCTGCAGAGCGGCTCCTGCTCGTTGGCCTTCGTGATCAACGCGCGGTTGGGGCGGCCATACATCTTGCGGCACTGCGACGAGTAGAACTGGAACGGCTGCCACGAGCGGCCGTGGTCGGTGCTCTTGTAGATGGCCAGGGAGTCCGGCTTGGCGCCGCAGAACTGCAGGCTCACGTAGGTTAGCTCGTACTTCTTGCCCAGGCTGAGCACCAGGGACACGTTGTGCAGCGGCTGCTGGAACGGCTCGGACATCCAGCAGGTGACGTTGTTCGGGTTGTTCAGGTCGGTCAGGTAGGCAGCCGGGTGCCGGCGCTTCGGGTTGCCGGCGTCGCAGATCTGGCAGTTGCGCACGATCTCGCCCTTCTCGTCGGTGGCCGTGGCGCAGTAGCGCGACGGCGGGTTGCCGCACTCGGAGCTGACGCGCACCTCCTTGCCGAACGCGGCGTTCACGAAGTCCGGGATGCACCGGCGCGGGTTGTTCATTTCGTCGAAGCACGGGTCCTGCTGCGTCTGCGCGGCGAACATGGAGCTCAGGAAGGCGGACGAGGAAGCGGCCCTCGCGGCTGCCGTGGCCGCCAGCGCCAGGACAAGCAGCAGGGCCGGCAGCGGCGGCCCGCCGCCGGACACGAGCGCCGTGGGGGCCCCCATTCACAGGAGACAAGCGGCGTGCCGCGCTCTCGGCGCGCTCCTCATACTGCTGCCGCGGACGCTCTTCTCCGGCCGCTTCGAATGGGGCCGCCGTCCCGTCCCGTCCCGCGCCGCCTCCCATTGGTCGCGCGCCGCGGCCCGGTGCGCGAGGGCGCTGGAGCGCGCGGGTGCGCTTCTCCCGCGCGCACCGGAGGGGCGTCTTCCCCCCACGGCACGCTGCTGGCATGGACCAGGTGCCCCTCTCCCGCCTCTGCCGCCTTCGTTTTGTCGCGCCCCGGGGGAAGAGATACGCGCTGGAGCACGCTGTTGCGCGCCCGAAGGGAACGGGCACCAGAGCTTCGAGGGAAAGTAGCTGCAGAGGCTCGACGACAAAAGGAGTGAGCCGAGGAGTTGGCCAGTGGTGGGTTGTTAACGGCGGGAAACATTTTGTGGCTGACTCATTTTTTTTTCTTACGAAAAGAATGCGCGACGAAAGGTGTGGCTACGAGGAGGGCTTTTGCGAAGTTGGGACGTAGTGCAAAACCGCTAAAGCTTTTGTGTGTGTGTGTGTGTTTTAATGCTTAAGTTTTGTTTAAAGTATTTTGTTCTACCTCTAATTATCGACACTCATCTAGTGCATTTTCGACAAAAAAAAAAGGAAAGTAGTAGCTGTCGCCACCGTAAGGCTACAAGCTAATCTCTATTTGGAATAAATGACAAATCACTTAGAGCACTAAAGGGTTCATACCGTTCAGCGAGGCAAAATATCTGGAGCGTAATGCTGCTGTGAAACAAAAATGACTCGCGACAGTGCATGTTGAATGTAACTTCTGTTTTCAAATCTGGTGTGCTTGTAAATGAGGACAGCGACTTCGGCGACTCACTATTATGATTGCACTCGACCACTGCGGCCGCAGTGAATGTTAATCGCGTGATGTATTCGTCCTGTTGAGAAGTACCACTGTGTTTTCTTAAATATGACACGTTTTTTCCAATTATGACATCTATGGGGAACAAATAAAATACACATTTCTCTAAGGAAGCTTTCTCTTTTGCTACACAGCAATTTTCAATAAATAGAGATATTAATACAACGTAATGACATCATGTTACCCTCCTCAGGGTACTGAAGGACGGCTTGCCTGCAGAATCAATGTCCCTTCAGCTACCATCGTGGTCTATTTGAACGCTAACAAGTAAATTCACATACAAGTTAAAAGTAAATCACGAATAAATTTTCTACAAAGCATACTAGTATGTCGCATGCCTCGAGCAAGGCTTTCAAATACTGCTGTTCTTATTCAAAATTTCCCTTTCGATTTTGTTTTGTCCACGATATTCCAGAGGTCGCACAGTGCAGCTGCCGCGGTGTCAAATTATAAGGCATTTCCTATGTCCCAGTGTATAACACTTAGTGCCGCACTCTACTGATCATCCATGTCCATTGTGTTTTTCCAGTGACAGCGTAATATGGAAACAAGATAAAGAAAGACAGAGTGCTTGCCTCTCTATAGAGCTGCAATCCTGTATAGAAGACGGGGGCCGGCACCAGGTGCATCTTTGTGAAATCCGGCAGGATGACATCGTTTCCGCTTTGAAAACACAGCCACGCAAATAATTAAACGCCCTCATTCCTACGAACTATAAATCTTTCTTATAAGTGTCAGTCTGGTTGGTCCCCGGTGCACAATTGGTCAAAATTGCACCTCCACCAAAAACGTTACGGGGATATTTACAGACGCCAGAATGCATTTACAGGCGCCGTTAGTATGGTACAACACTCTATCCAAGGCTAAGGTCAGCACGGCCACTGCGCGGCAGTCAGAAACATTGTCGTTGTCTTGGTCGATGCACAAAGCGCGCCACATTATATCGGTTTAATGCATTGTAAAAATGATTGTGCTCTATGCCTTGTTCCTGTTCTTTTTGTGCATTTATTCCTGTCGTATTTAATGCATGAAAGCAAGAATAACGAGTGCACTGTGCAACAATTACCATCTTAACAATGCATTAGCTGGATGCCATATTTTGAGCAGTATAGCATTGCAAGAAAGCCAGCTCTATGCTATAAAAAGTATGTATCCATAATTAAACAACGGTGTCTTATTGTATGTGTTTCTCTTTTACGACCGTAGGTATAAGCATAACATCGTGCTTCTATCGGCATATATTCACGTCTTACACAATGACTTGAGCACGCGTTCATCTTATTGGTATCGCTGCTGTTGTCTTAGCAATCGCCGTTTATAGGGTGTCCCAGCTAGCGTTAGCCAAGTTAGTCAAAGAAGATGACAAAAAATTAAGAAAACACGATGCGATATACCATCTTAATACGGACGATGTTCGGTCGTCGGACATCTGACGACCGAGCACCATAGGTCATTTTTCGAAGGATTCGGAGGATTCTGCCGTTAGTACGTGTGTACCATGCATTTGAAATTCCGTTGCACCAAAACTCAGATAACGCAAACGACAGTGCTTCTCATATTCTTATAGACTTCGGAGCTCCCGTTGTGCTATAGGGGCATTGCAACAGGACTGGGCGACATATCCTTACAGTTACGGGGTGGTTTCATAACTGAACCAAGTGGCTCTCAGACGCCGCGTAAAGAGAACTTTAAGCACGAACGACGATTGCTTGCAGTAGCTCGATGCATGCTAGCGTATCATGTGTACTCTACCTGGAAAACAGCTGAAATTCTGATTTGGCATGTTTTCTTTCTCTATTTTTTGCTTACATTGTGAACGAATAACTTCAAATTACGATTTCTGTACGTTCTTCGCTTTGTCTTGTCTTGTTTCTTTGTCTTCTTTGTCTTGTTTCGGGGGGGGGGGGGTTATGGGGATGAGGTAGGGTAGAACTCCACTGACTTCATGCAGAGTGTGCGCTCACGGTGAAACAGTTCACACTATCACAAAATCATTTGGAAAACTTAAGATGGAGCCTGTATACTGCAATCATGTCAGAAAACACGAAGATGCATTTCCTTCCACTACCTCCAGAAAACGGTAAGGGCGATGAGACTGAGGGAGCGCCTATAGTGTCAGCGTTGCCAGTGAACGAGAGAGTGACAGGAGAAAAAGAAAAAAAAAAGACAAGGAAAAGACACCGAAAGAAAAAAAATGCGAGTAATGATTAATAACAAGGAAAAGAAACAAACTAATAGCAAATTCTGATGATGTACCCAAGGGAAACGCGCGCAAGTAAAGAGCTTCCG
This sequence comes from Dermacentor andersoni, assembly GCF_023375885.2. Classification (NCBI taxonomy): domain Eukaryota; kingdom Metazoa; phylum Arthropoda; class Arachnida; order Ixodida; family Ixodidae; genus Dermacentor; species Dermacentor andersoni. The sequence continues at coordinate 117,285,752 of NC_092815.1, read as the reverse complement.
GCCAAACTACGTAAAGGACCAGGCGAATAATAAGAAATAAATAAATAAATAAATAAATAAATAAAGAAAGAAAGAAAGAAAGAAAGAACGGAAAGAGAGAAAGAGAAGGAAAGAAAGAAAGCTGTCTGAGAGAAGCTAGAAAGAAAAATGCAAAGACACTAAAAGGCCGGGCAGTCGGCATCAGTCAAAAGGAGGCTTCTGTTGGTTATTTGTCTTTTTATTTGGTCTCTCGTTCGTCTTTCCAACGAATAACACGCGTCCAAAATGCGAATCGTTTTACAAGTTGGTTCCGCGACACTTCGTCGTTTTCTAAGTATTGTATGAGTGACGAATGGCGTCTGTACTCACGAGGCCTGAGAACTGTCAACCGGCGTGTCGAGGTTTATTTACTTCTTTTTTTTCTGTTGTGTTCGGGGTTATTGCTACAGTATAAAAGAAAACCACTTACTTCTTTTTAAACTGTGCGCTTGGCCAGAAGGTTGCGAGCCGAATTGGTAAACTTCACGCCTCATTATGTTCCCCCTCCTGACTGTCTCTTAAGTCGGCGAGTTCCTAAACATCCTCAGCTCCTTGTGGTGTGGCCCACGGCGAATTAGACGAGCAGTCGAGTCAGGATACTGTGGACATTTCTTTACCTAATCGAATATTTCTGTGGCACTTAACGACTCATTCACTAAATAAATAATCTCTCATTAAGATATGTTGGCGCAGTGAACGAAGCGCATGAAAGCGAAATTCCGAACGCGTCTTTCAGTTTGAAGTAGTATAGCTAATAATATTTTAATCAAATTTTATTGCCTTCAAGGCGGTCAAGTGTCGTAGTAGAAGCGCCGTCATATTGTCTAAGATGGTTGCTTTAGTAAATTTAGCAATTTCGTCGCCCTAAAGAGCATTACGGAACAGATTATGTTTTTTTTTTTGTTAGTATGATGATGAAGATATCAGACTAGTCGCACCCAGTGAATATGTCCTTTGGCTTAACGGAACCTTGTCATTGATTATGGTGAGCTCCAGTGAAATAATTTTGACGATTTGCAACTGTTGCTAAAGCCAGTCTTCTTCCCTTCCGCGCAAGGCAAAGAAAATCCCGTTGTGGATTGTCTGCTGCGAAAGTGAGGAGAAATGGCAAAAGGGACCAGGGTCAAATTCTTTTTAATTTAAATTAAATTATGAGGTTTTACATGCCAAAACCACTTTCTGATTATGAGGCACGCCGTAGTGGAGGACTCCGGAAATTTCGACTACCTGGGGTTCTTTAACGTGCACCTAAATCTAAGTACACGGGTGTTTTCGCATTTTGCCCCCATCGAAATGCGGCCGCCGTGGCCGGGATTCGATCCCGCGACCTTGTGCTCAGCAGCCCAACACCATAGCTGCTGAGCACCCACGGCGGGTTAGATTCTTTTTGAAGTCTGACAACGAAAATGTAGGAAAAGCGACCATTTTGCATGAACTTTGCGACAACTTGAAGTGTAGTTTGGGGGTTGTTGCATTGCCAACTGAAAAAGAGTACTAACGGGGAAATGTTGTCTAAATTTAAATGAGATAAACGAGTCTCGCAGTAACGTTAAATCGGGTCTTAGCGAGCTTGAATAGTTTATTTACTCAGAAGTGGCCAGCAACTTATGCCGCAACTGTGTCTTCGGCTTCTCTACAAAGAATATATTGATAAATGATTCAAGCACGTACCCAGGGGAGGGCTCGGAGGAGCCCGCACCCCCCGCCCCCTTCGAAATTGAGCGGCATAACTCCCCCCCCCCCCCCCACCCCACCCCTCCGACTTTCACTCGACCACTCCTCAGACACATTCCTAAAACGCCGCCAAATCAATCTTGAGACTTGACAGCTATTCTGCGGTCAACATTTTGCTGCCTTTTTCATCCTTGTGGATGGTGGTAGTTATCGCCATATCCTGGGGTGTGAAGGCCAGTTTTCTCATCGATTCGGTGCCCGCGCGATTAACTCGAGATGCGTTCAGTTGTCACCACCCATTGCAACGGTCACACGCATCTCTGTTGCTTCGTTAGTTCAACCTTCTTTGTTTAAGCTGATCCAAGGGCCAGGAAAGAAATTCAATTTGTCGTCAGCTGGTCTTATGCTCGTGGAATGAGTTGCGGCCGTAGAAAACGCTAGTTGCATTTAACTTTCCCTTTTGCTTCACTATTTCCACCAGTGACGGCTAGCCGCGATGCTGGCAGATCCTCGAAACCATATACCCGTGATATGGGTTAGATTAGGTGGGAAACAAAATCATAGGAAACTGTGTCCACCGTCAAACCCTGCAATAACCGTTAAATCCCTAAGCAATATGAATGTCATCCGTTACCTCGTCTGGTTATTCCCTAATTGTACAGCACTTTTCCTGCAAGATTGGTAAATGGAAACAAGAGTCGCAAGGGTTGGAGAAATTAAGCGACCTACTAAGGAAGACAGCCGAGACAACATCCAAACAGCAAGGAAAATCGAAAATTAACAAAATTAACCGTTGTTTGTGAAAATATTCATGGATCAACATCTTTTTATTTAAAAAGGGAGGTAGAGACAACGCCGCCAGAAGTTGAGAATGATTTCGTGTGTATTGAATGACGCTCCTACGGTTATCAGTCGAGCCGCCTGACGTAGCCACTTCTCTGCTGTGCTTATGTGGGTGTTTTTCTAACTTTCCGCGGTGGGCGCAGTACGTCTAGAACCGCACTGTCCTGCGCTCTGCGCGGTTGTACATGAATGGCAGCCACGAATCGTTACGCAACTTCTCAAATAACAATGCGAGTCGGTTTTGGCACTTAACTTGGCAGAGCAGTAAACGACTGATTCAAAAGAACTGTGATTGTTCCGCAAATATATATTTCTCTATTATCCTTTCAGAGGTAATTCAACAAACGCTACTAGAAATCTTTTATTTTACACTTTCGCTTGCTTGTTGTTGGCAGTGTTCTTCCTGCGCTTCTTTACTGCGCCGAATAGCAGATCAGAATATTGATTCAGGCCGACATCTCAGCTTTTCTCTAGTAATAAATACCTCTTTCTTGCGCTAGTCTTTTTAATGTGGTTCCTTGTTTGTCAAGTAAAGGAGAGGCTACCTCACAGGCGTACCTGTGAGATACACCCTTCTCTTTTGCGGGTTTACGTGTGTTTATGGCGAATGGTGGGCATTATTCATATTTGTGCTAGTAAAGGTACCCCCCCCCTCCTCCCCCTAAAAAAGATCCTGAGTACGTGCCTGAAGAGACCACGTGATGATAACAGGAAATGACGCAGTCATGAGTTGTCTTTCGAGATTCGCCGAAGCGCCATGCCTCACGTAGAAGTGACCAAGTTTGAAGCGCGCTTCTCACAGCCATAAAACTAACTTTTCAGGTCAGAGATAGTACCTCTATCTATATAATGGAGTCTCAGAGCCACTCCATTATAGTGCGTCCGCAATCCGCGTACTTCTCGCACTGATCGAGCCGACATTTGAATTAAGCAGCATAAAAAATGACGCGCGATTGTACAGGGTTTATGCATTTACCGTGACTATTTCGTAATCAAACGATGCATTGGCAGCCGAGCCCAACTAAGAAACTACTCGCTTAAGAGTAGCTTCAATTTTAGCTATCGAGGCCAACTCATATTTGCATAGTCATGCAAATTACATCTAAAACACAGAAATGCTTTCATGAGACAGATATTGAATTTGAAGGAAATTTCTTGCATTTTAGAGACAAAAAACTTGGAGCACGCTTAAGCTTCGCCTTTAAGAGTGGAACACGATATCATTCAAATACCTCTGAGTCAGCTTATCGCACTTCCCGGTAACTTCAGCGTATGTAACCGTAATGTTTACCTGGAAATGCTGGTGGCGACCGCTATGCACGAAGACAAGCCTTCTGGTAGAAACGCGGCCTCTTGCGTGAGCCGATTGCGGAGGTAGTGCACTACCGCGCCAAAAAAATTGCATATTTTTATGGCTTCTGTTATCGTTTAGCACTTCTAATGTTGTTACGGGGAGAAAAGACGATTGACAATATATTTACAAGATATATACAATGGGCAGAAGAGAGGCATACAAGTTGGAGCCCGTGAACGCAAGTATCGGCGATCGTCGTCTTCGTCAGTCCTCTCATCATCATTCGCTACTGCAGCGCCTCGTAGCATGACTCCCGGCGGCGAAGGCGCTGTCCCGGCGCTTGGCAAGTTTGAGTGATATCACTTCAGTCGAGAGACGTGAACGATATCAGAGGAGGATCGCGGTTTGGAGGTATCGAGAGGTTGTAACTCGCAGGTCACGCCTGTCACTTGACGCAAGACACGGTATTGGCCTGAGTAGGGCGAAATCAGCTTCTCACGAAGTCCAACTCACCGTGCTGGTTTCCAAAGAACCACGATGTCAGGGTTGAAGTGGGCATCGCGGTGACGAGCGTCATATATGCGTCATTGCTTTTCTTGGGAAGTGGTCACACGCAGGCGTGCAATCTCGTGTGCCTCGGTAGCTCTAGATATGGCATCTCGGGCATATTCTGGCCTTGTATCGAGGACGGCTGAGGGGATCGTGTCAAACGATAGTATAGGGTCTCGTCCACACAAGAGAAAAAATGGAGAGAAAGCAGTATAATCACGGCGGGACGTATAGTAGGCGAGTGTGACGAACGGCAGAGCGGCATCCCAGTCACGGTGGTTGGTGGAGACGTACACAGCGAGATTTTTGTGATCGTTCTATTAAGCCACTCTGTGAGGCCGTTGGTTTGAGTGTGATACGCCGTTGTAAACTTGTGCTTTGTAGCGCAGGTGTGCAAGATGTCCTGGACAACCTGTGAGAGAAAGTAGCGACCCCGGTCGTTAAGGGGTTGTCGGGGAACGCCGTGGTGAAGTATCACTGCGTCGAGAAGGAAGTCAGCGACGTCGGTTACACAACTGGTAGGGAGAGCCCGCGGGATCGCGTACCGGGTGGTGTTGTCCGTAGCAACTGCTATCCACTTGTTCCCACTAAGCCATAGAGGAAAAGGGCCAAGGAGATTAAGACCAACTTGAAAGAATGGCGCAAACGGTATTTCAATGGGCTGAAGACGGCAAGCTGGTAGGGCTGCTGGTTTTTTGCGGTGCTGACAAGATTTGCAGGAGGCGACGTAATGGCAAACGGAACGATAAATACCGGGCCAAAAGAAATGACACCGAACATGGTCATATGAGACTCCCAGATGATTAGTGACTGGGACATCATGCAACTGTGCGAGCACAGTCTCACGCATGTGCTTGGGAACGACCAGTAGCAGTCCAGGGCCATCAGGGAGCATGTTGTAACGGTACAATATGCCATCTAGCAGCACAAACATACGCGAAGAGAGGGAAGTTGGCAGGTCCGTCAGGCTGATAATGATGTATCGCAGGGAAGGGTGGGTTGTTGCTCATCGGCGATGTCACCAAACGTGGTAAGCGCGAGGACGCAAGTTGATTCGCCGGTCTCCGGCTGGTCTGGTGGGTCTACTGGATGACGTGACAAGCAATCAGCGTCCTCATGGAGTTGGCCTGTCTTATACACCCCTCTGTAAGAGTACTCTTGGAGCCGTAGAGCTCATCTACCGACACGTCCTGCTGGATATTTTAAAGACGAAAGCCAGCATAGGGCGTAGTGATCGGTGATCACCGTGAAAGGCCGTCCATAGAGGTAGGGGCGAAATTTACCTACTGCCCAAACGAGGGCGAGGCATTCACGTTCGGTGATCGCGTAATTGCGTTCAGCTGGCGATAGAAGCCGGCTATCGTACGCAATGAAACGGTCACAACAGTGCTATCGCTGTGCCAAAACAGCGCCGATACCATGGCCGCTGGCGTCGCTGCGAACATCCGTTGGGGCGGACGCGTCAAAGTGGCCGAGAATCGGTGGCGACGTGAGTCACGTCGTCAGCTCAGCGAATGCACTAGCTTGATCGGGATCCCAGACAAAAGTCGCGTCTTAAGAAGTTCCGTTAGAGGGCATGCGATGTCAGCAACATTTATCATGAATCTGCGGAAGTAGGAGCGGAGGCCTACAAAGCTTCGAACGTCGGTTTCACAGTTGGGCACAGCGAAATCCTTGACCGCGCGAACTTTCTCCGGATCGGGACGAACACCGGAAGAGTCGACGAGGTGTCCGAACACAGTAAGCTGCCGGCTGCCGAAGTGACATTTCGTCGAATTGAACTGGTCTCGCCTTGTGGAACACTGAAAGAACTGTCGAAAGACGCTCGAAGTGTGTGTCAAAAGACGGCGAAAAGACAATGACATCATCGAAGTAGCACAAGCAGATTAACCACCAAGGAGGGCGTCCATCACTCTTTCGAATGTTGGCGGGTGCACTGCATGGCCGAATAGCATCACCTTAAACTGATAAAGCCCATCAGGTGTAATAAATGCCGTCTTTTCATGATCCATGTCGTCAACTGCAATGTCAGTACCCGGAACGAAGGTCTATCGAAGAAACATATTGGGAACCACAGAGATAGTCAAGGGCGTCATCTATCCGAGGTAAGGGGTACATGTCTTTTTTTTTGTTACTTGGTTAAGAGTCCTGTAGTCCATAGAGAAGCGCCAGCTGTTGCCCTTCTTTCTAACGAGCACTACAGGTGACTCCCATAAGCTTGAAGAGTGTTCGATGATATCATGGGCAAGCATTTTGTCAAGTTCATTTGTATAACTTGGCGCTCAGTGGAGGAGACCGGATAGGGACGTCAGTGTATGGGTTTGGCATCGCCGGTGTGAATCCGATGCTTGACAACAGTTGTTTGGCCCAGTGGTCGGTCACTGAGATAAAAAAATGTCCTGGTACGACATGAGCAGGCCCCGACGCGCGTGTACGTATAACTTGGCGCTCAGCGGAGGAGACCGGATAGGGACGTCAGTGTATGGGTTTGGCATCGCCGGTGTGAATCCGATGCTTGACAACAGTTGTTTGGCCCAGTGGTCGGTCACTGAGATAAAAAATGTCCTGGTACGACATGAGCAGGCCCCGACGCGCGTGTACGTGTTGGGCCGGAAGGTCAATGGCGATCATCTTCGTTATGTTATCTAACATCCTGGGGTTCGAATCAATAACAGCAGGAGGCGGTGCAGCAGGCTCAGTTAAGACGGAAACATGATAGTCGGAGGCTGAAGCTAGGGTTACACGAGAGATACCCTGGGGTATCACTTGAGGGCATAGTCCAAAATTCACAATAGGGTGACATGCGGTATTGCCCTTCATACTGATGACCGAGTGCGGGAACATGACATTCTGCGAACAGAGGACGGTAGCGTTGGGCGACAGGATGTAATCGCCGCCGTCCACAGGAGGATCAGGAGAGACGTCGATGTACGTCGCGGCTTGATGTGGTAGACGAATGTAATTCTTGTAGCACAGCTGACTCGGCGCAGGATCAGAAGGCTCAATGGCACGAGGTTAAGGCAAGCTGGATAACCCCTGCAGAGCAGTCAATAAGAGCCGAATGTGTCGAGAGAAAGTGTAGTCTAAGATATCGGCACTGATCCAAGACGTAAAACTAAACTGAGGTGTGGTGGCCTGCAACGGTGGCACGGGTGGTACACAACCCAGCAAATGCAGTCGCACCGTCGGCTACGCGGACTACAGCCATCGGAGCAGGGGTAAGACCTTTCTTCATATGAATACGGATGTTTGAGTTCATGACCGATATGTGGGCGCCGGTGTCAATGAGTTCGATGACAGGTATACCGTCCATGTCTACGTTGATGAGGTTGTGATGTCCAGGTAGTGTGAGCAGAGGAATTATGGGTCCGGTAATCGTGGCAGGCTTACCACTCGGAGCTGCGCCCGCCCATTTTCCGATAAGCAGCGGGAGTATGAGGGAGGAGCGCGACAACGCAGAGGTGAGCGGGGCAGGTGTCGGGATGACGAAGGGGAACGGTTTGATCGTGCTGGCCATGATGGCCGAGCGCTGTCGTCGTCATTGGGTACCGGCACTCGGAAACTACCACCTGGAAATCGGATGTTTTGATAGCTTGGCCAAGGCTGCGAGTTCCAAGAACTGCGACAATGGCGCCAAAGGTGTCGAACGCGTCCACAACAGAAGCAAATGGGCCTGCCATCGGAAGTGCGCCATTCTGCGGAATTCTGATAACGAGGACGAACGGTTGGGCGTCTGTATAATTCAGGCGCGGCGGGCGGGCGGTAGTTAGATCTGTTGACTGGCAAAGCATCTGTAATCCTGCGTTTGCTAGGTCTTGACGCACAGCGGTTTCATTAAGGGAAATGGTTGCATGGGACTCATCGGGGTTATGCACCTGAAGGGGGACTGGGGAGGCAGCTTCAATCTCGCGACGGATGATGCGCACAATATTGTCGGATGCAGCAGGAACGGGTGGAACGGGTGGGAGACGGAGGTCCTCGCAGTAGAAGTTTGGAGAAACGCGGCGACTCTTTGTTTCTTCAAAGCGTCGGCATTCATCGATGACGTCGTGCATTGTGGATGAGTTCTTAAAAACCAGGAATGTAAACGTGTCATCCGCGACACCTTCGAGGATATGCGCAACCTTTTCCGTTTCCGGCATCGTGTCATCGGCTTTGGGACAAAGCGCGAGCATGCCATCGATGCTAGTACGTCCTCGGTGCTAGACATATATGACTCGGGGCTAGTCTGAGGTCGGCATGCAAGTTATTTCTGCGCAGCACGACGGCGTCCGATGTGCTTGCCGAACAGATCGATGAGCCCCTTTTGCTTACATACCTCCCAGCTCGTAAGTTCCTATTCGTGGTTCAGACATCACACTTGTTCCGTGCCCACCAGGTAAAATATGATGTTCGCTAGCATCAGAGCCGAGTCCCAGTTGTTGTTAGGGCTCACCCGTTCGTACAGTTGCAGTCAATCTTCGACGTCGGTGTTGTCAGAGCCGGAGCACGTACCTGGGTCACGCGGTTGTGTGAAGACGACGGGGTGATTGGCTGCAGACGGTTGAGGCACGGTTGGTGACCTGCGCGAAGCATTCTCGTTCCCACCTTGCGCTGGCATTGTAGATGCCGCCAAGGAGCGTCTGATGCGTAAATCCGTCTTGAAACTTCAAAATCCCGCACTCTCCACCAAAATGTTACGGGGAGAAAGGACGATTGACAATATATTTACAAGATACATACAATGGACAGAAGACAGCCATAGCAGATGGATTTGTTTGGTTTGGTTTGGTGCCTGTAGTTATAGCACAACCCACTACGGGGGATTGGCCATGAATCGGGCGGCAGTGGGTCGAAAAAGAATAAATACTTAAATAGGATTTTTTTTACTGAAAATGAGATATTAAATGAATTCTAATCGTTAATAATAATTTTCATGCTATGGTCTCTTCAGACGAATAGCCCGTGCGCGCTACTGTCGGCGATCATCGTCTTCGTCGGTCCTTTCATCAACGTTCGCTGCTGCACCGCCCCATAGCAATATGTATATTTTTTTAAATTCGAAAGCATGCCCTTAGGCATAATACGCCATAATAATATTTAATTCTGAGTCGATTTAACATAAAAGGCATGCGCTGTCGGTGTTTTGTTTCATAACATTTGTTTGTGGGCTAATAAATGTCTGCTTCAACTTTCCTTCATGAAGAGTGGTCCTTATAGCTTCAGAACTTCAGAAACGACGCGGGTATTTTTCAAAGCACGTTAACGCCCTGAAACGTCCACTGTGCACTGGAGCAAAATTTTGCTGTCACATTTGGCTGTTTATTGGGATTAGTGAAATCGATGTTGTTTCAAGCATAACTATCGTTGATGGTTTCACAGCACTGAATGTTAAACGCGTTGTCTCCATAATCTAAATGTATTACATCTTTAGAAAACAAATTTACGTAATAAAATTGCATTCACTTTGCATACGTACGGACGAATGCAAGTCAATATTTGTCGAAATACAGCAATGAACGGTATATTTCAAGTTGCACCATATTTTGATAAATGTGTGGTAATCTGTGGGACATCTCATTTTATCTATTTCCAGATTTTGTCGAGAGAGAGAGAGAGAGAGAAAGGAATTGCGGGAAGAGAAAGGTGTAATCTGGCTCCGGAGGCTGGTAGTTAGTTGGCGAGCAAGGTCATCGGCATGTGATGGGGCATCGACAACTCCGATGATTTATCGTGAGGTCGCAGCATCCGCCTACTTTACCGATTGAATTTAATGTACGAAAACGACGCTGGTGCAATAGTAACGCCGTGGGAAAGGGCTCCGGGTTAATTTGGTTCACTTGAGTTTGCTTAGAGTTCACGCAAATGTAAGTGTAGGAGCGTTTTTACTACAGCTCTCATCAGAATACGGCCGCCTAGGCCAGGAATCGAATCTATGGCATCGTGCTCAGATTACAGAACATCATAACCACTGAGCCAGCATGGCGGGACGTCGGTCAACTTAATCCCCAGCATCCGTAGCGGCACCGGGAGAGAATACACAACATGTCCCTGCTAAATTTAGGCGAGGTTCTGAAAGTGTACCGGTGCGTATAGCATGCACATGACTGTTGGCCACTCTGTGGAGAAAATCACAATTATTTTTGCATTACCTAAAAGAATGCATGAAATATTGTGAAAAACGAATCAACAACTTCGCAATTCAAATTAAAGAAAAACGAACAAGCAAACAATTGTCTAAAGAGCAACTTGCAGAACTTACAGGAAAATGTCTGATTCAGCACTTTTTATCTTTCCACTTGCAGAAAAACTATTGTGCGTGAAAAGCAAGAAGAAAATAATGCAGTTACTCTGCCCTGTTAAAGTCGGTGTGAACGAAGCTTGGATGAACGTCGGCATTCATGCCAGCCTGTGAATATTAGAATTCGTAAAATCCCGAACTAGGTGGGAGAGGGTATGGGAGAGGAAGGCGGAGGGGGAGGGGAAAGATACCACACATTTTGTTTTTAAAGCTTGCCCTGAGTGCACGTCCTTTCGGCCATACATACGCATGAAGTAACGATTATTTACCTTCAGACGCATCACACCGAGTAGCAACAAACTTGAAACAGCAGATACTGACAAACAACGAACTGTTTCGAGATCACTGTGTCGTTTTCGATCACTTAGCTGTTGCCAATTTCACCTGCTTTAAGAACTTGTTTGTATAAATTTACCCGAGGAAAGTATCCCATTTTGCATCCTTTCCCCACGAACATACTCACGACGAAAGTTCTGGGGCCGACGTAGGATACATTGTCGCAAACATAATTAACTTCTGCTGAAAACTTAACGCAAAATTCGTGAAATCGTAAAGATTGTCAAAATTCGTAAATGTTAAGAGAACTTCCGGAGCCTTGGCAGGGATGCATCAGGCTTCTGCACTGGGGCAAACGCTTGCGAAATCAACCAACAAGCACGTAATTTTCTTTCTCCCTTGAGCGACAGTTTCTGCTCGGCGAGACAGCCGATGGCGACGACTGGCCAAATCGTATCATGGGAGGTAGGCAATGAAAACGTCGATTTAAAACACATAACTAGCCACTTCCAGACAGTCACCGCGGTGCTTTGAAACGTACTGTACATGAGGACTAGCGTTTTTGACTTGGTGTCCTGGCGCTGAGGAAGTGACAGAGCATTTGAGAGCAAGAGTGGCGCAGGCATTTGCAGCGACCTTCACGCACGCGATCGCTCTCGCTGGCAGTGACAAAAAAAGCAGGTGTGACGGTTCATGATAGCGATAAGCGGACTGAAGAACACGAAATCATAGCTCCTATTTCACTAACCTCAGCGGCCGCGGACTATGTTTCAAGCACCTTTTCTCCATACGCACTGTGTTTGAGAGTATCGTGATCGCAAGGAGGTTGACCAGGGTTGTTCTTTTTTTCTCTCTCCCTCGCGAGCTTCTTCTAGTACGCGGAATAATTATTGTGTAATAGGCAGCAGTAGAACTTTTCTGAATTAGATGTTTTCTAAAATGTTGTGTATAACTTTGTAATTGGAAGCATTGCCCTAGATTTCACACTTGCAAAGTTGGTTAACCAATCTTCCCTAACTATGCATTTAGACAAAATACAAAACTAGTGTGACTTGACCCTTACGGTGGCCCAGAAACATTCTGTTACTCGCGTACTTCTATAGTCCACTGGTGTATTTCAACATCCTGGCTCAGGTTAGCTGGGACACACTGCACATATACAATTTTATGTTCACATAGCGCAGCTTGATGTGACTGGTGTCTGGCACAGCGCCCGTGTTGATACAGTGTAGTTGAGCAAAAAACCTGTTCCACGGTGAACTTCAATTAGTTAGATGGGGTAGGTGAGTAAATGAAACGTTAAACGAGGGGGTCAGTGAATACGCGTCGAGGCAATACCTAGGTATCAACACTAGTGCTACCGCATGACGTACCCTTGGGCAAAAGTCAATAAAGTCTCACAGCCATTTATGACGCGGAATGGCGTTAAAAGCAAGGTTTAAGGGCATTTCTGTTCGCCCTCTTTTCAAGTATTAAAGCCCATTTGGCCATGAAGTCAGATTATTTCGTTTTCTGTTCTTTTCGCCCTGTTGGTGTTCTACGCTGTGGTAAAATTTGCGTTGAACATATAAGAATGGCATTGTCGAAACGCATGATACTTATTCCGACGTTTAGAACGTATACCAGTCATTCTGTATAGGTGTCGCTCATATGACAAGAGATCTTACATCATGTCAAAACCAGGGTGCTGGCTTCTCTGCTCTAAAACTCTAATCACAGCAAAGCCAGCTTTACAGTGAAAGCCGGCCAGCCTTAGAAATTTTGTGGATTGATTTTGCAACATAAAAGTGTTGGTTGTTTACCTCAGTTTATTCAGCAGCAAGTTGCCAGCAGTTGTTTTGTGTATGATGGCAACACATTCTTTTTTCACTCCTCCAAGTTGATAAATACGGAACTGGGGTAATTTCTGTATGTTTGAAACAAAAGTAGTGAGTATGGTCTGCCTAAAAATAAATAATTCCTCCAAGTTAGGGGGGAAAAGAAATCTAGCTGAAGCCTTTGCATGGCAAAAAGGATAGCGAATATTTGCTTTTTTGTCGATGTAGTAGACAGCGTAAAATATAGATTTACAACTACAATATGGACGTTCGGGCCAGCTGGGGTAAACTCGTGTTTCCTGGAAACGAACGAGGCACAAAAACAAATTGTGCTATATACGTTGATAATCTAGAGGCGTCTTGCGTAATAGTGTTGTTCTTGACGTAAAACTCCATTAAAATTGGTCACAGGAGGTCGCTTGCTAAAACTGCATGTAATGAAAACGTGGTATACTATTATCGCCTATATCTTTGAAAACCGACCTACGCGCCTTACTTTGATATTGTTGTGTGAAGGAAAGAAGCCACTACTCGATCATGTATGTATATATCATACACAAATTGCGTTGTTGTCGTGCCACGAAGGAGCCAACCTTAACCACATCCTCGGCGTTCAGATTTAGGCATAGCTCAGGAGTAGGTCTGTTCATCCGAGCGTGGGTGGTTACGTTTGAAAGAGACTCAAAACGTGCTCATCAGGAGATATAAGTCTTACAAGTGTGCCTTTTATTGCAGAAATGTGACGGTTGCCCGGTCGCATATGGCACCCCCGCGTTCGACGCGTATGGTCTAGAAATGGTGCGAAGGCTCGGGAAGCAAGACAGAGGGATGCCAAATCGTGCCCACCCCCTTTGACCTCGGCGCGCCCACTACGAATAGGGAGAGAACACGATTGCAGAATTAGACCATAAGACCCCCCTTAGATGTAGCATAAGCTAGGCATGTCATATTTCTAATACATGAACAAATGTAACTTGTGTATTTGGTTACGTCATTTTGGAGGTTACACCCTCTGCAGCGCGCACAAGAAATTTCTCGTACCCTTTGCGGATCGAGGCGTCCTTGGTACAGCCTATCCGACTTTGGTTGCTAGGCTGGTTTGTTTAATAGCATCTGGGACTGTGGTGCCTCTCGTGCATGCGTCTATAACTCAGTTCTTAGTGATTTGTGTCTTGATGACCAGCTCGTTTATTTATTTCTGGTTGTTTTTATTATACTTCATTTTTTCATGTGCAGTTCGGCCCTTATTTTATTATGTTTTCTGTTGTTTACGTTACATGTTGTTCTAATGTCGCTCTGCTCTCCGGGAGAGAGACAGAGAGAAAGCAAGGAGAGGAAAGCCAGGCAGGTCAACAGACGAGCGCCCAGTTTGCTACCCTACACTGGGGTTAGGAAAAAAGGTGAATAGAAAGAGGAAAACGAGGAGAGAATGTGCACTGCGCGCATGCAGTGGGATACAGCGCGCGCGCAGCGGGATACACAGCAGGACAACAATCGGTCACTGAAGCCGCTGTTCCTCAAAAACTGCAATAGCGCGCGAATAGCTTTCTGCGTCATCGACGGATGTGGCCACGATCAAACAATTTTTGTTTCAGAAAATGTTTTGCTAGAGCCCAGTCGGCTTAGTGTGGTCGGTAAAGAGATGCGCTGGACGTCGCACTGAGGTCAAGTGCGCAGCAGGTGTTCGATATATTCTTCAGAACCGCAGCTGTCACACGTTGGTGTACCGGTCGTTCCAACACCGAAATAACACGTGTTCGTAAATGCCACAACAGGCCATAGGAGGTAGATCAGTATTGAATACCCGCGGGATGGGCTAGCTGGTATTTGAAGCCGTAACAAAGGATCCAGAATACGGCAGACAATTGGATACACTCGGAGAGCTCTACAGAGCTCGCGTCCTCGTGCAAAAGAGCAAGCGAATTTATCTTGCAGCGTCCGTTCTTGCTGCAGTGGAATTTAATTAGACTGCGGCTGCCTCCGTGGACACACCGGGCAGCCTTGTCAGCGAGGCGATTACCGACAACGCCACAATGCCCCAAAAGCCACTGATATCTGACATGGTGCCCTTTTTCCAGAGCACGGTGTTTACTTCATCTTATTTCAGATATCATCTGCTCACATGTACTGTGACGTAAAATAGATTTCACGCTCTGAAGCGCGGCTTTTGAGTCACAAAACACGATCTGTTTCTCTGATGATTGTTCAGTGATATAGTTAACAGCGGTGCGGACTGCCTCAAGTTCTGCCGCCGTATACATATACTATATGGGTTATGTCTGACACCTCTACTTTCACTGTTACCTGTTTTGCTAGAGATGAGCAATGCATTTGTGTTTCCGGAACGTTGTTCCCAACAATAGCCGGTGTGCTGAAGTAGACTTGGTGACCAGAGTGTTGTCCGAGGCGTCTTGGCTCAGACAAATGTAACCCGTACCGACACGTCACCTTCACGAAGACTAGGAGGAGAAGGGGAAGAGAGAATCATTATGCAAAAAAAGAAGGGGGGGGGGGGGGGGGTGAGGCGTGCAGACAGGACACAAGAGAAGTGGACAACACGAACGCCGACTAGCAACTGAAGGGAGCTCTGAGGCGAAAAAAGAAAGAAGACACAAAACCCATCTGCGCAAGCTCTGGAATGGTATCACCACGTGTCAGTCGGGTACATGAGCCGGTCTACGTGAGAGATAACTGTTAAGGCACTTAATCTCTTCCTTATGTAATGTAATCGAAGGCTGACTCACGCACACACTTACACAATTATAGATATGCCATGCCTCTGCCATAAGACGCGTATCTTCATTCTTATGCCTGTACAATATCGCGCATTCATCTAACTCTGACGTGCAGTTACAATTTTGGCAATGAAGGGAAAGATTAGAAGGCGATGCACCGGTTAATGACCTTTCATTTTCCATTAGCCTCTGACTGATACACCGCCCCGTTTGTACTACGTAGTACTGGCCACAGCTAAAGGGAACTTTATAGACCGCACCCGTACGGCAATCAGTAAAACTGTTGTTCTTATTGTGCTTCACTGGACAAATATCTGTTCTTTTTTTTTTTTTTTTGCCTTTTACCTGCTCCTTTTTTCCTCTGCACGGCAGCGCATATCTTACCTAACTTATTAGGAGCAGTGAAAGCAACATTAACATCATATCTATTTGCAACTTTTTTAAGCCTGTGCGATACTGAATGAATGTACGAAATAGCCACTACTCTTTTTTTTTGCTTTTACTACTTTCTGTAATCACGTCCGTCCCTCTCGAAACCGACTTCTTTAGGCGCTCAGCCACAGTGGCCACTGCTACACTAGGACAACCTGCTTCTAATAGGCGCCGGAACTGGCACTCATTTTGGGCATGCAGGATCTGGTGAGAGAAGACTTAAGGCACGACATGACAATTCCGTTTTTTACTACTTTGGAATGCTTGGATTGAAAGTTTAACAACGGCTTCGGAGATCTTGGGGAGTACTGTCAACAAACGTGATTTTGTTCGAAGACCAAGGAAATGACTAGAAACTGAATTACGCGTCGCTGAGGAAATTCCTTGGTAAACTTTAATCCTCCTCCATAAAGTTTAAATTGCTCACTTACTGAGGTAGCAGCGGAATCGAATTCTTCCCTATTGCAGAAAATCATGTAATCATCAACGTAACGAAATATCTTGATAACGCAATCACCTAAGGCTTTCTCTAAGCAGTTGTCAACCTTACTCAGGCAAATATCGCTAAGCATAGGGGCAACCTTTGAGCCAATACAAATGCCTGATTTCTGCATAGTCGGCGTTCGTGTTGGCCACTTCTCTTCTCTTCTGTCCTGTCTGCACGCCTCGCCCTTTTTTTTGAATAATGAATCAGCACCAACTAGCTCAGCTTTCTGTCGCTCTAAGGAAGAGAGAAGTAAACTTTATCACAGGCGTATTAGTTAATGAGACCCTGGCAGAGGAGCTAGCGTGGAGGCCATGTGGCCGCGACGTGGTTAGCCTACTTCGCATTTTGTTCGCTCCCAGGCCTCGAGCGTGGGAGCTTGCCGAAGGATCGGGCTTGGTGGGGGGTGAGGGTGGGTGGGATGGGCGCCCCCAAAGCATGTGATCGTGGTGAGAAGAGGAAGAAGACATGCCACGCACACAAAGAACATTGTTCCAAACGGCATGTCAGCCTGATGAGTTTCCTCTAGTTTATATAACGTCATTTTGGTTCAACTTTATCACCTTGAAACCTACTATTTGCATGGCAGTTGGGTGCCAGCCACGGATCAATTATAGCAGCCATCCATAAATTCATTAATGCATTCGGAAGGTTGCGCTTTTAGTTGTGGCAATCATGACGTCCTTTTTTTTTTGTCTTGGGTGCCAAATTCAAGTTCATTGTCGTTGTGTCACGTCATGCTTAATATAAAAAAAGATAAGTATTTTTTTGGCTGCATGTGGTTTATATCCTCCTCTGTCTGGGCCAATTTGCCTCGTGGGTATTTTCAGGTATAAGAACAATGGTGGCAGCCTCACTAGCTGCCGCACGCTTTGCTACGCTGATAACAAAATAATTGTGCTAAAGCCAAACTACATAGTACCAATAGAGTCTCTAGCGCAAATAATAATCTCGCCAATAATAAAGCGAATTATATCGAGTTACCTTTTTCCTCCCATAATCACAAGATGAGTGCTGTATTCTAGGACTTGAACACCGGTGTATCTTTACGGAATGTTATATTTAGGGCATGGACATGAAAACACCGTGTTGATGTGCGTGTTCGTGTACGTGTGTTTCTAGATTCTATAAATTTCTTTAGCTTCCTTACGGAGTGGATTAGGGTTCTAATTTTGGCTACGCCAAAGTATGCGAAAGGGCTGCTGCTGTGATTTCCTTTCTGGCTGGTCACACGAGAAGAGCAAGAAGTCGGCTAGAAGCAGGCAAACTCTTTGCGCGTTGTACAGTAAATGCCAGCCAAATCCTGCACTGGAAAGCGCAAAGGATGTTGAGAAGGCAGCAGCTGTTGGGATTCAGCAGTCACAGTGCTTCCGACTAGTTGAAACACGATATTCGAAGCTCCCAAATGTCTGATGCCGCCAGCCTCTTGACAACATCCGTAGTGGTGCCTGTTAATTCCTCGGTGATAAGCTGTTGCGTTTACACCCCCCAATGCGCGGGAATTAGTGCAACCCAGCACTTCCCCGATCCAGCGTTTTCTTTGTCTGTTACATGCGTCTCTATGCTTTCTTGTTTTTCTGCACACCTCGCTAATCGCGCTAAAGCTGTTCAGATTTCGACTGCTTACAGTTTTTTTTTCTTTTTTTTTGCATTCCAGGTTATATGCACTCGCGCGAACGCACACACACGTCGATCCCCCTCTCCCCACGCACACACACTGAAATAGAAGTTCAGAATATTTTTGTGCAGAGGGAGCAATTAACCGTCTGGTTCGCTTAACACAACCTTAATTTCTTTGTTTCGCCCGCCTGTTTATTCCACGAAGAATCATAAGTACTCCCCCGCCCCTTCCCGCCACTATGGCAACGCCCCTTCCAAAACCGAAAAAAAAAAAAAGAAACAGTCGATTTTATCAGTGAGGCTTCAGTGGCACGCAGTTGTCACTATACGACGCATAAACCGCTCCATATGCTGTTGCTACCGTGAAACCTGTTGCGATCACTTAAAACAGATCACGCAACTGTTTCCTTAATTGAGAAAATCGGCCTGTTTCGTAAAGCATCGCCGCTCGCGGGCGGTATACTTATGAATCGTTCAGAATACGTTCTGCAGCGACAGTGATAAATTGGCCTTTGTCTATGAAATGAATTCACTGCGGTAAGCTTTCAACGTTCTTCAAAAGAACGGCTTGCGCGTAGTCGCAACAAAAAAGATTTTGAATGTAAGGTATTGCTGTCTTGAAGGATGGAAGGAAATTTCTGTTGTCCACACTGCAACTGTCTACCTTAGCAGCTGAACGGTGGCCTGCAGAGGGGAAGGAAATGTCAAGGAAAAGTGATAAGTGAGAAGGTGCATAAGAGATAGAAAAATGCTATATTTAGAACTGTACACTGCTACGCCTCTAGCTTTCCCTATTAGATCGCGTGTTGTGCCGCACGGAGTACTTGTTTCACGGTACCGCGCCCCGTCTGCGTCGGTAGAGAATCCTGAACTGCTCTAGAAAGTCACAGACAGTTCTGTGACCTGTTTCCTGCGAGCGCGAGGAGCCGCTTGTCCGGAGGAGCTCTCCAACCAGCTTCAACCACTGATTTCCACTATATAGAGGGAGCAATTTTAGTGAAGATCAGTGGCTTCGCAACGTTGCCCGAGGCCAACGTTCGGAGCAAGTGTTCGTGGGTCAGTTAGCGTTCGAGTGCACTTTGCGATGCGTGCGAAGGTATGTGAACAGTTTGTCCCAGTTTACGCCATATAGTGGCTATACGTTTCAGGTAATGCTACGTAGGACGTAAACTCCGCTCACGGAGTTACAAGTAACATCACCCTAAAATCAAGGTTTCAAAAGTTCCCGCCTACTAAAGACGGCGCTACTTGTCACACCGGATTCAGTTGGTTTGTTTACTACGCAGCAGCTCCACGTGCGTTGTTCGCTTCGCTGCTTCTCGTGCGCGCGCCAGCGCCAGTCGCTCGAGAACTTCCTTGTTGTAAAAATGGCGGATACCGCTTCAAAAATGGTACTTCGTACAACCTTTAAATATACTACGTTACGGGACAATGTGTCTAGTTTTCGTCCGTGACCGTCTTGTGTCCGAACGTGACGTCCTGTGTTTGTCCGGGTGTTGGTTACAGAGACTGTCGATACGGGTTTTCCTTTGATTCGCCGAGTTACAGTAAGTATGCATGATAAACCTCTGACCGATCAGCTGTAAACGTTGCATGACTGTGTACTTGCTCTATCGCACGCTTTACCCTTGGTATGAAGATCAATCGCATCAGTACATTTACTACCATGGTGTAGCGCTGCTAACAAGCCCTCGTTGCATTCGTAGGTGCTGCTACGAGAGAATGCTGCTCCCAATATCGGTGGCCTTGCTCTCGGTCGAAAGCATTGCGAGATTATCTGAGGTGTGTCAGCTCTTACCAGATATTTTATTGTGTTCTGCTAACCTCTTTGATTTTATTTCGAACGCTCTTTTCCTGCTGGAATTTTGAGCGACGTTGGAAAAAAAATTTTGTCGTAACGGAGAGGGATCTTGCTGATGCAAGAAACCGGGATTTCAAGCATTGAAATCTTTCTTTATCGTGGTCGGTTTTGTGCTTGTGTTACTGGCATCAGAAGGTTACAGGACGCGGGTTGCACTAAAAAAGCTGAATTCCATGTCCGCGGATTTGTGTTACTGCGATTTGAAATCTGTAGGGGATAGGTGGCAGGAACGGGACAGTTCTTGCGTTCGAACTTCTTGCTCAGTTTATTTGACACATAGATACAGGCTTAACTGGTCTAAATTTTCACCAGAAATTTGCTTACAATAACACAGAAACTTTATCTTCCAAGGTGTTCTGAAAGTTTGCAGAACAATATTGACGAGCAATCAAATGTAACCCATTCCACCCTTCCTGTTGGGAGGAGTGGGACATCCTTGCTAAAGGAATGAGTCACATTACATATGACCCTAAATGTTGTCTACACGACCTTATTTGTGGGCAGGTCAACACTGCACCAACAAGGACCGTTGTCTTTTGCACCCCCGGCCGTTTGTCTCTCTGACAGCTTTAGCGTAATGTCCTTGCTTAACACTGAACATCAGTCCAGAAGGGCAGGAAAGAAGAATGTCCATGTTTGCTTTTTCTTTCATGACCTTTGCAACTATATCCATGTCATCAATGCACGTCCTTGCCCTCGAAAAATGATGACTTATCTTTTTCTTAATCATATAAGTATGTACAACCTTACAAAAGATCGTGTTTTTAACCTGCTCTGGGGCCTCTTGATGGTCTGTTGCTGATGTGCTTTGTGGCTCATTGTCAGCGGTTAAGGCACTGTCAGATTCGTCGGACGGTCCTACCGCTGTCGACCAGATGTAGGAGTCGTCGGACTATCTCGCCGCTGCCACCATTTGAAGGAGATGAAGGTCGTAGACAGGAACTCGGTGAACAGGATTTATTTACATATTAACAGTTTAAGCAAGATACATTGGCAGACTAGCGCGACTCCCATATGGAGCCCGCAAAACTAACATACAGCAAACAGTTTACGAGCACACAGCTCACTAGTACATTTCTAGTATGACAGAGCACTCAGCTCCCGACAACGATCACGACACGAGCACTCCTAGCAGCCGGCAAACGCTGCTTATAAGCTCTCCGCTTGACGTCATAGTTCGACGTCATCATTCGGACGAGGACGGAGCAGGAATGGAGGGTGAGGTGTGCCGGCTTGGAGGATGAGGTGGGTCGGAGCAGGAATGGTCGGGAAGGTTCGTCCAAGCATTGTAAACTTGTCGCCGCCCCGCACTATCGTTTATCGCCCAAACACACGCAAACACACAGGTGCGAAACCATACACACAAAGGCTCCGGAGTCGACGACCGAGGGCTTCGTAGAACTGCTCCGTCTGGTGTGGCGCGGTGGAGTGCCACATGCCTGAGCTGACCGCGCGCCACGTGGCTGCCGGTCAGCCACAGTTCTCGGTACTGCCCAGCTTTCAGTGCCGACGTCAGAGGGCCTCGTAGAACTGCTTTGTCCCGGGTGGTGCGGTCAAGTACCAATTTCCGGAGTTGATCACGCGCCTCGTGGCTGTCGGCTCTTCGCAGTTCTCCGAACTGGTGGGCTTGAAACACGTGCAGCGGGCTGAAAGCTGGCACGTTGCCACCCCGTATGGCCATTCTTAACAGCACTCTCCAACTCAGTTTCTTCTGACGTCATGGAAACGGACTTGTCACTTGATGTGCTAGTTTCTCGAACGTCTAGGTTCCCTTGCAGCACCTTACCGTTATTGCTATTCTTTATCCAGTTAATTTATCCTTTTGTATACATGCTTACATCTTGTAATTGTGTTCTAAAACTGATATGGAGAATGAATAGGTACTCAGAAAATTAATTTGCAATGAAAATAACCAAAACACGTCACACAGTTCAGGAGAGGTGGGGTAGACATCCTGCTAATCTCTGCATCATGCTGCCTCTTGCTCACAAGGGTACAGGATAGAGCAAAATCACTTTTCATGTGGAACATTCTTTGATTAACACAGTGGCAGAAAACACTCCAGAAATACATGTTTTGAAGGTTTTGGTTCATCCCTACACATGCCCTGCTGCTGTGTTGGCTTTAAAGTGTTAACAAAACTGCAAATGATTTTCTGCTGTTGAAAAGGCAATTTTTCACTCAATTTTTCACTCACTTGCACTTCTCCACAATGAAGCGGCGACAAATTACTATAGAAATTATAAATATGTCGGTGCTATCTATAACAGGCTTCCTCAACTGCATAGCTCAAATGGTGTTTTGAGCTATGTAGTTTATATTGTTACGCGAAGGACGAGTCAGTAAGACGAACAACTATTTACAGGTTATATTTACACCAGCGGTTGCAGCGCTGACCGGTTAGATTCATAGGGCGAGCCCAGTTAGTTATTCCTCCTCTTTTCTCGATTGATGGCGCCCATGCGCCTTGTTCAAACAATCAAATGCCACACGCGTGTAGCATAATCCCTCGGCAGCAGAAGCGACATCCTGGAGCGTCTAAATGCCATCACTGGGAGGGTGATACTGCTTCAGTCGTATAACGTGCACAATATCACTGGACTGGGACGCAGATGGGGTGTCAGGGGCGATCTCGTAGGTGACAGGAGTCACGGCATGAAGCACTCGGTATGGGCCTGTGTAACAAGACAGCAGTTTTTCTGACAGGCCGACCTGACGGGACAGAGACCATAGAAGCACTAAAGAACCAGACGGGAAGTGCACGTCTCGGTGTTGCCGGTCGTACAAACGCCTTTGACTCTCTTGGGATTTCAGAAGGCAGTCACAGGCAATTTTCCTTGCGTGGACACAGCAGGTGATGGCGTCAAGTGCATATTCACTGGTTGGTGCGCCGTGAACAGGGAGGGTTGTGTCGAGAGGCAGTGCTGGTTCTCGGCCGAACAGAAGGAAAAATGGGGAATAACTTGCTTTGTTGTGGTGCGAGGAATTATAAGCATATGTGACAAACGGTAGAGTGAGGTCCCAGTCAGTGTGGTCTGAAGAGATATTTCACGAGCATGTCTGTGAGAGTGCGATTGAGACGCTCCGTGAGGCCATTTGTTTGTGGATGGTGTATGACGTGGATAGCTTGTGCCTCATGGCACAGGACTACAGGATGTCCACGATAACTTTTGATGGGAATGTCCAGCCACAGTCTGTGAGAAGTTGTCACAAAGCTCCATGTAATAAAATCACGTCGCGTAGAATAAAATGGGCGACATCTGTGGCACAGCTTGTAGGAAGCGCTAGGGTGATGGCGTAGCGCGTGGCGTAATCCATGGCCACAGCGATCTACCTGTTCCCAGAGGTAGAAAAAGGAAAAGGGCCAACTAAGTCCAAACCAACCCGAAAGAATGGTTCCACGGGAATGTTGAGTGGTTGAAAGTACCCAGCAGAGAGCGTCGATGGTATCTTGCGTTGCTGGCATTTCTCACACGCAGCTACGTATCTTCGAACGGAGCGAGCAAGCCCTGGCCAAAAGAAGTGGCAGCGGATCCAGTTGTAGGTACGTGACACACCCAGGTGACCGGCAGTGGGGAGGTCATGAAGTTCGTGGAGAACAGCCGAGTGAAGGTGTTTAGGGATCACAAGGAGTAATGCAGGGCCATCGGGGTGAACGTTGTGGCGGTAGAGTACGCTATCTTGAAGTGTGAATAAGTGAAGGGAACTGTCAGCAAGTGACAATTCCAGGCGGTCAATGATGATACAACGGATGGGTCACGGCACTGCTCGTCGGCGACATGGAGCAGTGGAAAAACAGAAAGAATACAGGCGTCGGTGTCATTATCAGACGTAGAGGTCGCGTCTTCGACTGGGTGGCGAGAGAGGCAATCTGCCTCCTGGTGTTGGCGTCCCGACTTGTAAGTAGACCTGTAGGGATATTCTTGTAGGCAGAGGGCCCAACTACCGAGCCGGCCAGTAGGATTCTTGAGCGATGAAAGCTAACAGAGCGCATGATGGTCTGTGATTACTGAGAAGGGCTTGCCATATAAATATGGGCGGAACTTTGAAACAGTCCTGCGGGTAATCAGGAGGATCTGGAGACGTGTCGGCTGCAAAAGCAGTGACGTGGTCGTCTGTCACTGACCTGAGCGTGGCCACTGCTATGCCTTCAGGTAACACTTGCTTCGTCAAGCCAAAATTGATAATGGGAAGACGCATCTGATTAGCGGCAAGGGTTACGACGGAGTGCGGCACAGATGTCGCGCGCCAGGAGGACATCATGAATAGGTGCGATGACATAGTCGCCATCAGGCACGGTTGCCGTTGAGGTCAATTCGACGAAGGTTTGGAGGTAAGCGAACAAACGCTGTAGTGTAGAGGGTGTTCGGTTGTTCGAGGCGAACGTCTGAAAGAAGAGGAAGCTCGAGGCACAGCATACCAGTGGAACAGTCGATGAGGGCAGAATGCGTCATCAGAAAGTCGAGCCCGAAGATTAGGTCATGAGGGCAACTGGTCAGCACGGTGAACAGGACTGGAACTTGGCAGCCAGCAATTCCTGTGCGAACAGTCCACATACCCCTGACTGCAACAGTGGTGTCATTGGCGACTCAACCGGGTCGAGTGATGGCAGGCGTAAGAACTTTTTTGAGGCGACGAGATAGGTTAGCACTCCTTATGCACATTGGGCTCCAGTATCAATTAATGTTGTCAACGGAACACCATCTACGTCTACTTCAATTAGGTTCGTGTTGGTGAGGACCGCCGATGGAGGATTTGGACAGCACGAACGTGATGCAGCACTACCTCCGAGCTGCATGGCTTAGTTTTCCGTGCGTCAGTATGGCGAGAAAAAGCAGCGAGGTTAGGGTGATGGGGGAGCGACGGCGTTGAGGCGACGGCGATCGCACAGAGGAGCGGCTGTCAGGGGCATCAGAAGTAGGGTACAGACGGCAAGGTGAATAACGGCGAGCGTCTGCGTACGGGTGAGAAGTGGGGAATGAGCTCCAGTACGGCGGCATCCAGGTGGTGCGGCAGTGGCAGGATACATGACCAATGCAGTGGCAGCGGAAGAAGATTGGTTTGTCGTCTGGGGTTCGCCATTCAGCAGGATTGCATGGTCTGGGAGCGAAATACTGGTCATTACAGGTTCTGGACATGGGAATGGGTGCCGAATCAGGTCGGGAGACAGAGCAGGCAGTAGGGATGCCAAGGTTTGCAATTTCTTGCTGCACAACTGCTTGAATAACGGAAATAGTGGGGGCTGCTTGGTCAAAGGTACTGTCAGGGGGTCGTTGATAAAGGGGGGCCGGACTGACCCCTTCAATCTCATGGCGAACTATACGTGTGACATTCTCTTGAAATGGTCATGTGGCGGTAAGAGCGCAGCAAGAGGACGTGGCAGGGGTGTTTGGGAGCCGGGAAAACTGTGGGACGGCGCGGCGGCTTTTGGCTACCTCGAAGCGGTGGCATTCTTTGACGATGGCGTCGACGGTAGAAATGTCGTTATAGACGAGCAAATTGAAGGCATCATCCGCGATGTCTTTTAGGATATGGCCCACCTTGTCAACCTCAGTCGTGTGCTCGTCGACTTTCCGGCAAAGCACGAGCACTTCCTGTATGTAGAAGACATACGTTTCGGTCGACGACTGGACATGAGTGGCAAGCTCTTTCCGCGCAGCCTGTTGGCGACCTGACAGGTTGCCAAATAGGCCGCGAAGCCACTCTTTGAAAATGTCCCAGCTGGAGAGCTTGATTTCATGGGTGTGAAGCCAGACCCGCGGTGTCCTGTCCAAATAAAAGATCACATTGGCAAGCATGATAGTAGGGTCCCAGTGGTGGCTTTGGCTGACACGCTCATATATGCTGAGCTAATTGTCGACGTCATCATCATTTTGGGCAAAGAATGTCCCAGGATCACGGAGACTAGGAACCGTAATGTACGTTGTGGTTGGCGCCGCAGGTGTAGGTGGCGACGGCGTGGTTCCATCGTCAGCCACGGCTTAGAAGACGACGGTGCGGCCGCTTTGGAGCTCCGTGGTGAGGACGGGGAACGTTCCACCTCCACCACAATGTTACGCAAAGGACGAGTCAATAAGACGAGCAACTATTTACAGGTCATATTTACAATAGTAGTTGCAGCGCTGACCGGTTAGATTCACAGCGCGAGCCCAGTTTTTTTCTTCCTCCTCTTTTCTTGAGTGATGGCGCCCACGCACTTCGTTCAAACAATTAAATACCACACACGTGTAGCAATATATTTATATTTGGGTTGACACAGACGTCCAACCATCCCTCTCTTTCCGCCTCTCGCCTACTAGTGTGTGCAAACAGCATAATGCTGCGCAGTTTGACTCAATGTGGCCTGAACAGTTTGTAGGTTCAACTTTCACACGGAACCTACACCACGTAAGGATTTAATGCCGGCTATACAAATTCCCTCAAACAGGCCTGGAGCGTGGCCTGATCGCGGTGACCAGAACCGGTAACGCACTCCCTCACCAGAGCAGGATTGGCCACCCTGGTGCAGTACTTGGCCACAACCTTCTATATGAACACAACAATCAAACCCCGGCCCTCAGTCCCCAGCAGCTGCGAAGCAACTGACCACGGCGGCGGTCAGACCTGCGACGCAGCAGAGGGTGCTAAGAATCACTGGCTCCGGACAGGCCGCCATTGGAATATGAACCTGGCAACGTTTAACGGTAGAACGTTATCTAGTGAGGCGAGTGTAGCAGTGCTATTGGAGGAATTAGAAGGCAGTAAATGGGATATAATAGGGCTCAGTGAAGTTAGGAGGCCAAAAGAAGCATATACAGTGCTAAAAAGCGGGCACGTCCTGTGCTACCGGGGCTTAGCGGAGAGAAGAGAACTCGGAGTCGGATTCCTGATTAATAAGAATATAGCTGGTAACATACAGGAATTCTATAGCATTAACGAGAGGGTGGCAGGTCTTGTTGTGAAACTTAATAAGAGGTACAAAATGAAGATTGTACAGGCCTACGCCCCTACATCCAGTCATGATGACCAGGAAGTCGAAAGCTTCTATGAAGACGTGGAATCGGCAATGGGTAGAGTGAAAACTAAGTACACTATACTAATGGGCGACTTTAATGCCAAGGTAGGCAAGAAGCAGGCTCGAGACAAGGCAGTGGGGGAATATGGCATAGGCACTAGGAATAGCAGGGGAGAGTTATTAGTAGAGTTTGCGGAACAGAATAATATGAGGATAATGAATACCTTCTTCCGCAAGCGGGATAGGCGAAAGTGGACGTGGAGGAGCCCGAACGGCGAGACTAGAAATGAAATAGACTTCATACTCTGCGCTAACCCTGGCATCATACAAGATGTGAACGTGCTCGGCAAGGTGCGCTGCAGTGACCACAGGATGGTAAGAACTCGAATTAGCCTAGACCTGAGGAGGGAACGGAAGAAACTGGTACATAAGAAGCCGATTAATGAGTTAGCGGTAAGAGGGAAAATAGAGGAATTCCAGATCAAGCTACAGAACAGGTATTCGGCTTTAACTCAGGAAGAGGACCGTAGTGTTGAAGTAATGAATGACAATCTTGTGGGCATCATTAAGGAGTGTGCAATGGAAGTCGGTGGCAACTCTGTTAGGCAGGATACCAGCAAACTATCGCAGGAGACAAAAGATCTGATCAAGAAACGCCAATGTATGAAAGCCTCTAACCCTACAGCTAGAATAGAACTGGCAGAACTTTCGAAGTTAATCAACAAGCGTAAGACAGCTGACGTAAGGAAGTATAATATGGATAGAATTGAACATGCTCTCAGGAACGGAGGAAGCCTAAAAGCAGTGAAGAAGAAACTAGGAATTGGCAAGAATCAGATGTATGCGTTAAGAAACAAAGCCGGCAATATCATTACTAATTTGGATGAGATAGTTCAAGTGGCTGAGGAGTTCCATAGAGATTTATACAGTACCAGTGGCACCCACGACGATAATGGAAGAGAGAATAGTCTAGAGGAATTCGAAATCCCACAGGTAACACCGGAAGAAGTAAAGAAAGCCTTGGGAGCTATGCAAAGGGGGAAGGCAGCTGGGGAGGATCAGGTAACAGCAGATTTGTTGAAGGATGGTGGACAGATTACTCTAGAAAAACTGGCCACCATATATACACAATGCCTCATGACTTCGAGCGTACCGGAATCTTGGAAGAACGCTAACATAATCCTAATACATAAGAGAGGGGACGCCAAAGACTTGAAAAATTATAGACCGATCAGTTTACTGTCCGTTGCCTACAAAGTATTTACTAAGGTAATTGCAAATAGAATCAGGCCCACCTTAGACTTCCATCAACCAAAGGACCAGGCAGGATTCCGTAAAGGCTACTCAACAATAGACCATATTCACACTATCAATGAGGTGATAGAGGAATGTGCGGAATACAACCAACCCTTATATATAGCTTTCACTGATTACGAGAAAGCGTTTGATTCTGTCGAAACCTCAGCAGTCATGGAGGCATTACGGAATCAGGGTGTAGACGAGCCGTATGTAAAAATACTGAAAGATATCTACAGCGGCTCCACAGCCACCGGAGTCCTCCATAAAGAAAGCAACAAAATTCCAATAAAGAAAGGCGTCAGGCAGGGAGATACGATCTCTCCGATGCTATTCACAGCGTGTTTACAGGAGGTATTCAGAGACCTGGATTGGGAAGAATTGGGGATAAGAGTTAATGGAGAATACCTTAGTAACTTGCGATTCGCTGATGATATTGCCTTGCTTAGTAACTCAGGGGACCAACTGCAATGCATGCTCACTGACCTGGAGAGGTAAAGCCGAAAGGTGGGTCTAAAAATTAATCTGCAGAAAACTAAAGTAATGTTTAACAGTCTCGGAAGGGAACAGCAGTTTACAATATGTAGTGAGGCACTGGAAGTGGTAAGGGAATACACCTACTTAGGAAAGGTAGTGACTGCGGATCCGGATCATGAGACTGAAATAATCAGAAGAATAAGAATGGGCTGGGGTGCGTTTGGCAGGCATTCTCAGATCATGAACAGCAGGTTGCCATTATCCCTTAAGAGAAAAGTTTATAACAGCTGTGTCTTACCAGTACTCACGTACGGGGCAGAAACCTGGAGGCTTACGAAAAAGGTTCTACTTAAATTGAGGACGTCGCAACGAGCTATGGAAAGAAGAATGATTGGTATAACGTTAAGGGATAAGAAAAGAGCAGATTGGGTGAGGGAACGAACGCGAGTTAATGATATCTTAGTTGAAATCAAGAAAAAGAAATGGGCATGGGCAGGACATGTAATGAGGAGGGAAGATAACCGATGGTCATTAAGGGTTATGGACTGGATCCCAAGGGAAGGGAAGCGTAGCAGGGGGCGGCAGAAAGTTAGGTGGGCTGATGAGATTAAGAAGTTTGCAGGGATGGCATGGCCACAATTAGTACATGACCGGGGTTGTTGGAGAAGTATGGGAGAGGCCTTTGCCCTGCAGTGGGCGTAACCAGGCTGATGATGATGATGATGATACAAATTTCCTGATGGGGAACTGTGGAACGACCGTTTGTCGCCACTTAGATGAAATAAATTATCCTGCTAGTACCGCTTTCATGAATCAAGATTGCAATTCCATTTGTTTGATATTAAGCAGGTGTAAGCTCTCATCATTTAGCCACGGCTGTCAGTATCTGCATGTGACATAACGGTGTTGTGAGATCTTGGATTTCTGGTTCACTCACTCAAACTTGCAGAAAATATTGTAGGAAAACTGCTGCAGTAAACGCTTCTGCCTCTTCTTTCAGGTTACAGTTTATTTAGGAATGCTGCTATTCATAATCTTCCTCATATGGAGGTGCTTTAAGAAAGCTCCTGTCTACGAGGTGCCAGCATGGGACATCACCAAGGGTCACCGTTGGTCTGTAACGGACATCCTTAGCCGCACAGGATACTGTAGCGTCTGTGAGAATCTCATTGTGGATGGCCTCTTCTGCGACTGCTGTGGCATGTGTGTGGATCACTGCTGTCGGCGTGTAGCGGACAAAAATTTCGGATGCAAGGTTCTGTCCTGCGGCGGCGATTCCATCAATCATCATTGGGTAAAAGGTACGTTTCTAGTTCCACATTTTGTTGCACTTTCAGTCATTGTTTACATATTGTTGCTATTGTCAGTGCATTTATGTAATTCTTACCTTGATAGAATGGCAAAGCATCTTCTTGGTACTTTTTAGAACAGGATTCGCAGTTGCTACAAATGGGACTCGCCTGATAACTGCACTCTGTTTCAGTAGTTCCTTGCAGCAGAGCCAAGGCTACAAGATTTGCTATTGCAGATTTGAGCAACGAGATCAGCTATAGTTTAGAACCTGTTGCTATAAGTGATCTTGTAGGCAGGTGTTTACTAAGAAGCTTCTCTGCAAGTTGCAGCTATGGTATATTGCGCATTTTTGCCTTGTTCTTTAATAAAATATTTATCGAGGCTTGATACTGATAATAGAGTTCTCCACTTGTTCGAATGAAATCTTTCAAGGAGCAAAATAATTATTGTAACGGTGCCACATAGATATTAATTTGCATATTAAAAGTACAGACAATTAATTTCTTTGACAGGGGTTAAATTCATACATGTGGTCGGCACAGCCACAACACTGCGGAGGAGTCCTTCCTGGGTAGTGCTTCGTGCTTCACAAAAAATGACACCCACAGACTCTTGTGTGGTATCGTTCCAAGCTGCTCTTTTAATGAAAGGAATGACAAAGTCGGCATTGAACATTCTCGGAGTTGTGTGAAATGGGTGCGCTAAATGTGCATGAATTCTAATTAAGAAAACAGTTGCACTTACGAATGTCAGTGTGTGCACCATGTACAAGTGGGTGTTAAAAGAGGGGTTAAGAGGTGGCGCCACGATTTTTTGCTACACTTGCACAAGTGCTCCATCTGAATTCTCTGCTTCTGTGTCCCTGCAATGCTTTGTGATGCGTTACTACCTGCATTATGGCTCACACCTGCTCAAAGAGGGCACCACAGTCTTGTAAGAAGTAGGAAGAAGTGCTGACAGTGTGTTCTCTCTTTAGCTCTTGTAAGTGTGAGTGCCTGTGTGCCCTAATGAGTCCTTTTTATTTTTGATTATTGTTCTTATTTCTAATCAATTTTAGCTGTTACATGTAAGTGAAATGAAGTAGCTAGAGACGTGCTGCTTCCAACCTCTCCAGTTAAGCCCCATTTAGCACTACATAGCTAAGTCCACCAGCAAGTTATGCAGTAGGAAAGTACAGTAAAATTTTCCAAACTGAAATTTTCCGAATTTGAAAAATTTTAATGCAGAATAATTAACTTTTTATTATCAGTGATTGGCTACAGTTTGCCAGTTATAAATGCAGGCATCGTGAGGAGCTGGCACTGTATTTTCACAGTGGTGTTACTAGTCCTGTGTTCATGAAATCCATTCTCGGGGAAAACGTGCTGCTTTGGAAACAGTGGAGAACTGTCCTATTGGTACAGCTTAACTTAAATATTTGCTTTTAGTGTTCCTTCAAGGGCATTCAGGACAGCTCTGGTTCTTATCTCACTGAACGTGCACAGGCAATACCTCTCCAAACAGCCAGTGTACGGTGTGTGACGAGCTGTGTGGACTGGAGGCAGCCCTGACTGACTTCCGGTGCTGCTGGTGTCAGCGGACGGTGCACACCGGGTGCACGGGCAAGCTTGCTGAGGTGTGCGACCTGGGGCGGCACCGGGCATGTGTGGTGCCACCATACTGCGTTCGACTGCGCATGGTTGGCTGGAAAGGGAGGCGCCACCTGGTTGTGCGCGGCGTCAGCCCTCCAAGCTACAGCCCCTGGAGCCCGCTTATTGTAGTGGCCAATCGTCGCAGTGGCAACAATGATGGCGAGCATGTGCTCAGTGCCTTCCGTGGCATCCTCAATCCAGCACAGGTCATTAGCAGTTGCTTGATATGGAAAGTTGGCATCCATTCGAAAGGGAACATTGAAACTTTATTGCGAACTTGAATGTATGCTCTGAATTACCATATGGAGAAAGCAGACAGTGAAGCCAGATAAAACATAGGGGAATTTATTCACGTTTAATTGAAACATAAAGATAATAAAGAAAAGAAAAATGAAATTGGACAAAGAACTTCCCACAAGTGGGAGAAGAACCCACATCTTCCCTATTACGCATGCTGTACTTTATCAATTCAGCTTTTGTAATGGCCATCTGCCCGCCCACTTTCTTGGGTGTTTGTGTATGTGTACAAGATTAACCCTGGGAGTGTTAGCCGCCACTGCTCATGGCCATGGCAGCAGATGTGAAGTGTCTTTTTAACCATTGGTGTCACATAACAGATAATTTCCCCTGTGTTTTTCGTAGCTTCATTGTCTGGTTTTCTCCATGCAGTTCTAATCAAAAAGAAAATCTGACCCCTCAATTCCCCTTATTCTTCTCGCTAAAAGTTTATAGTATTTTGAGCAAACACTGTCCATTAAATTTCAGTTTTCTTTTTCTTTTTTTGAGGTGAAAGGAAGGT
The DNA here is from genome assembly GCF_023375885.2 of Dermacentor andersoni. Classification (NCBI taxonomy): domain Eukaryota; kingdom Metazoa; phylum Arthropoda; class Arachnida; order Ixodida; family Ixodidae; genus Dermacentor; species Dermacentor andersoni. The sequence continues at coordinate 117,253,379 of NC_092815.1, read as the reverse complement.
CAAGATTTAGGCCACTAAACAGTCCCTAAGGTAACGGCTTTGCCTTGTTAGTAATCTATATGAGCTGTAAATGTGGCATGTTGCTAACAAGAATTACCGAAAAGGCAAGAGGACACTTCTGTTACCTCTTTATTCACCCTTATCTGCAATGTGCTATGTTCATTGCTTGTATGGCCCACAAAAGTTGGAACTCCAGTGCCACAGGTAACAGCAGTAGCTGTTTCTCAGCTTGGCTTTAGCAACAACTTTTTCTTTGTCATTTGTTACTGCGACCTGTTGCTATAATTACCATGTTGTTGTGTTAACCTTGTGCAAAACTAAAAGCTGGGCATTGCTTTAACTATAATTCTTCACCATTACTATTTGTCAACATTGTATGTTTTGAAGAAGGTTAGACAGCCTCTGTGCAAGCACCTGATGCAACCACATAGGTTGTGTTCGGTGCACCTGGTGACAACTTAAGAATTTATGACAAGCTCAATCCAGAAAGCCACTTATGCTTGCTAATTGTGCTTTCGTGCTCCAGAACATAGTTGCTGAAAGGTGTCACTATTGAAGGAAGTTAGTTTTCACAATAATGTCACACAAATGAGTTACTGCAATCATACAGCTGTCCAAAGTCTTCTTGTGTTGAACCACACTGTATTTGCGGCTGCATTCTAAGGTTGTTTGTGAACCGCTGTTATGAGTTGTAGTATTCAGCCATTGAGAATATTTGGTGGATAAATGCCATCATGATTAAGTGATTCTGTGAATTCTTTGTGCAGGTGGTGGACTTGAATGATTTGCCACCAGAATCGGCACTCAAGTGGTGCCACCTGATCAAAGGTCACACATGTCGGATCATCGTGGCTGGGGGTGATGGCACAATCAACTGGATTTTTACTGTCATAGACAGGCTGAAGCTAGAGGTATGTTCTCATTGCATTTGCTGTGACTGCATGACCGGCATTTGATCATCCTTTATAAGGTACAGTGTCACTAGCAGGCAAAACTTGTGTGGTGTACCACCGGTTGCGAAATATGCACTGAGAAATTTGAAAAATGGCAGCATTTCGTTGGCATATGGTAAATGGGCCTCAGGGTTATTTTTTCTGGCTTACAATGTGCCATGGAACTTGGAGCTTAATGAAGGACAGCTTTTCTTTAGCATTGTTGCATGGACCAAACATCTGATTTCTCTCAGAACCACTGCTATTTGTAGCATAAAGAAAAAATGCAAATTTGGCAGCTGTCACATGGCTGCCTTGGTGAAAGAGACACCGGCCATTGTAGGGTTGCAAATGCCTGTAGATTTTGTTGTTAGTGTGGCTGTACTTTTGCATTTTTACCACGTTACAGTCGACTTCCGTTAATTCGATCCCGACGGGACCGACTGGACTAGATTGATTGTATTAGCCGGCAGATTGAATTAAACAAGGTGCAGAAAAATGCCATAACACACTATTGATTCATTTGGCAGCATTTGCCCAACTCTAATACGTCCACGAATCAAACATGCGCTCACTTTCTGTGTGTCCAAAGTAGCAAGCCAATGTAGAAATGACAATAAAGTTCCTTTCCTAAGTCAGCTTCTCCGCAGTACATGTTGTGCGGCAGAGCATGCAAACATTGTGAAGGCGTTTTTGGTTTCGTGACCAACTGCTTTGCGCAGGCCATTTTCGGTCCAGTTTTCTTTCAAAAAAGAAGCTGCATGTTAGAATCGGGTGAATACTGCAGTCAAACATCATAATCAATGATTATTGCTTGAAGGTCTTCCTAGGGCAGGGATAGCCGACACAGACTCTGACACTAAATGGGTCGCTAGAGGGTTCACCATAGGGATCAGGTGCATGGGCCCTGGCTGGTCAAGTTCTAATTATCTGGTGAAGGCCACTTTTGGACCAAAATAATGAAAGTTTGGGCCCATAGAAATGCATGGGCACTGGCTGGGACCTTTGGCCAGGATTGGATTAGCTGAGAAATCTAGTTATGTCTACCCATTTCATTTCCCACCCCCACACACACACACACACACCTTGAAACTTTGCAGATGTGTCTGCTGAATCTTTATGAATTTAATGTTGACAGGCAGGCAGTGTCACGTTTCAACACCACAAAGACGTTTATTGGACGTTTGCCACAAAGCATGCACCCGCCCATCCATCAGCGCCTATCCAGACGTCAGTGCAACATGGATACTGACTCTTGACGGGTCCCAAAAAAGGCCGCAACCCCACCATTACGTGGCAGCCTGAGCTAAGGATGAAAGGGTGGCCCCATCCAATGCTACCAAACAATGACGGCGACCCTGGATTCGCAGGTTGCGATCTTGCCTTTCGAGGCAGAGTTACTGCGGAGTGTTTCGAGCATGGGCGTGGTATCGCAACAGAGTCGACGATTGTGATTTGCTGCTGGACAGTCTTCAGATTTCCTAGGCAAGCCGACTAGGGAAGACAACAGTATTAAAAGCTGAGACTTTTCGAGCAGTGGACAGAGGGTCCCGATGTGAATTCGGATGTTTAACTTGCCCCTGCATGGAGTGGGCTTCCGTAACTGGAGCTGTAGCCGTAGCTGTAGGTCTGTAGCAGTCAATGGGCTTGGTGGATTCCTTGCCCTAACACCACCCTAGGCTGCAACAGCAGATATCTGTGAATGGAAGCTTGATTTACAAGATGTAAAATAGGAACCCAACTGGCAATGCCACATTGAAGTTATTGCTGCAGCATTCGGTTATGTCAGAGATTTCAGCAGAAGAAAGAAGCTGAGACCCCATACGATTTTAACTTTTGGCGTCATTGCATCTGCCTTCTACCACACATCTAAGTGACTGGCCATGGTAGCTCTGTAGCTATGACATTCTGCAGCTGAGATCAAGGTCATGCTTTACACAGTCGAAGCCCACAATAACGAAATTCCGAGAATGAAATTCTCGCCACAACAAAATATTTTTGTGTGCCTGGCGAATGGCCATAGGTTTCAATGCTTTTTGTATCTTTCAACGACGAAACATCACTAAACTGAAATCCTGCATCAACAAAATCTGCCACTACATTAGATCCAATATTGTCTACACAAAAGTACGCAAAATTACTTTAGTACCAAGCTTTGGGGCATGTTGAAGAACCCCTTGTCGGAGACCTCTGCTGTGGTGTTTCTAGCACCTGTGTTACTTGGGGACATTAAATTCCAATTCAATCAAACCTCTTAAGTGCACAAGTAATTCCATGTGGTAGGGAGAAGTGACGCCATTGCATTGCTTGGGGTTTGCAGCCTCTTCCTCCTCTCTGCGTCCTGCCACTGGGCACTGGCAATGACTTTGCACGGGTCTTTGGCTGGGGCGAGGGCTACAGCTCATCAGACATCAATGTCATCGACGTCGTGGACAGCATTAACCAAGCTAAAGTGGAGAACATTGACCGGTATGTGAATTTTATGCAGAAAGTAGAAGAATGTTGCCAAGGTTGTGGTATTTTGGAGAGTCTTTCAGATAGAGGCTGACAAGATTGAATTAGAACTTGAAAAATGAAAGAAGTAGTTTGATGTTACCTGTAGACAAGTTGAATCTTAAAGTACATTTAGGTACTTAAGTGACAGTGACCATAGCAACTACAATGACGATTGTTGAGATAATTTTGCTGCTCAATTGCCATGTTTATCCTCTTGGTGAATCACTATGAACTCATGTTAAAATGTTTAACATAATGCAGCGTGGAGCCGATTACTGCAGTGGGCACCTGCACAGGTCATGGCACATTTTGATGAAAGCATGCATCATGGCGATTAATCAATCATTGCTCTATGTTAAAGGCCTTAGTTAAATATAGTAAATACTGTATTTACTCAAATCTAATGCGCACTTCTTTTCTGATAAAACAGGTCCAAAAATTGCATGTGCGTTAGAATAGAGTACGACCCTAAATCTGCGTTACCATATCGCCATTGGCATTTCAAAATGGCCGTCTCGTACACGCTTCAAGCCTAGCTGCCGTAGCTTTCTCCACGTGCTGCAGTAGGGGTGCTTAGGCATTGCTTCTTTTGGCCTAAGTTATTGCACCATCCGTCTTCCTGTTTTCTGCGTTTGCTCTACCATCATGGAAGTGCCAACTGCAAAAACATGCGGAGTTCATCGTGATGCCACAATTAAAAGGAAAGTGATCATGTGTGCAGAGACAGATGGAAATCAGGCCGCATCACGGGCATTCAGAGTTCCTGAAACTTGCGTGCGGGACTAGTGCAAACAGGAAGGGTGTTTTACACCGGCGGCTGCTACGTAAGGCGCGACTGCATGGCTCCTATCTTGAAAGTGATTTGCGGCGGAGACAAGAGTCTACGCATCTAGGCGCACCGCACTGTGTTCTCGTCGCTCAGTTCACGTTGAAGGGAGAGGCTGCATAAACGTCAATTCCCTTGCTCCTGCTACCGCACTTCCTCGCTCCAGCATTTTGATAAAGAGTTTCCGCTGTCATTGAGTGAGACGTGTTCATGTTTGCTTGTGTGTGCGTGACACCATGCTTGTTAATTTAGCTAGTAAGTGAATGTTTAAAGGGTTGTATGGCTGATAAAACTACTATACTTACTTTTCGTATAGCTGTTGCTATTGCTATTGCTATTGTAATTGCTATTGTAATTTGCTATTGTAATTGATGCTTTGCCTTTCGGATGAAACTGACTTTTTTTTATTTATTGCAACTTAAGTGCATTGGGAGTAAATCTTTGTTTTTTACAAATGAGAGAAAGTTGTATTTCTGCATGAAAGCATAAGGTGCACGGTACTGTAAAGGAGTTTTCTTTCTTTTTAGGTCATGGCAAACGGGTACGCGTTACAATTTAGGGCACTTTACAATTGAGTAAATACGGCATGGTTTCTTTATGACATTGTTAATTTCAGTGAGAATCATTACACCGTCCTCTGTTTTCAGTAGTTTCTCCTTGCATTCTGTTCATGCAAATGTATTTTACTTCCCATGAGAATGTCTCTAGTGAACAAATATGTTGTTTCTTGTACATTATATAACCACACTCTTAAAAATAGTCTAGCTTCTTATTAAGGTTTCTTAGACAGGCCTAATTTATGTAGTAAATATGTTATCTGCATAGGTGATACGCAACTGTCATTAATATATAACTGAAGAGCCTCACCTCTGGGCCTGCCACTGCATGCGTAAGTAAAAAACCAAAGTAGTACTGACGCCGTGCCTGCGTGTGGCCTTCGACGTTAATAGTTCGGCACATTATTTTTAATCGTAAAGGGCATCGCTCTTGATGAGGAACTCATGATAATAGATCGAAGATCTTTTTTTCCATGCCGCTCCATGCACCGTAATGCAGTGTGTGCAGTCCGTACCGCTACTGTAGGCATTGGCTCTAGCCATTGTGCTCCATAAAGGCGTCTTGATGCAAACGAAATGTCAGATGCACAAAAGCTTTTTTTTTTTTTTTTTCCACACAAATGCTAGAAGTCATGCACACTGCAGAATGGTCTTCAGTATACTGGTTGCAACAGTAACCCCAAATGCCTGTGTTGCAGTGTATGCAGCGCAGCTCCTTGCGTGCATCAAAATGCTTGTGGTGTGCTTTTATTTTATACGAGATGGAAACTGGCATAGTGCAGTAGAAAACCAGCCTCTATCGAAACTGCACCATGCTGGCACCAAAGCATGAGCCTCAGTGTGCCCCTTGTATCCATTATAACCAGTGTGTCGGAATGAAAATTAAAACTAAAAATAAAAAAAATGATAGGTTTTACGAAACCATAACCGAAATGTTATTTATTATTTTGTTTCGGAGTGAAACTAAAATATCTTTTTATCAGATTTTGGTTCAAGGGGAAAGTCGGCGACCTGAAACAACTGCCATGAAGCATTGTCATAATTAGCGCTTATCTTAGGGGGTCTGCATAAGTGCGTATCTCAGGCAGAGATAGTGCAAGCGATAGCCGGTTGGAGCGCTCTGCTAAGCTACTGCTCAGTGCCCTAGCAGATCAATGTCATGGCAAAACCCAAAGCTTGTGGGCTGAAGAGCTTATTGTTTAGTTTTCTGTGGGTACAATGCTTTGTTACCAAAGTTTTATCACTCGTTTAAGTTCCCTTTATCGAAAAAGGCGTTCTCAAATTTTGACAAGTATACCCGATGATGGTGCCACTTCTGAAATCCTGCCCAGTGCCTTGACTCAAGACATTGAGCATGATCTTAGAATTCATAATTTACTTATTGAGAAAAATAAATACTATGTTTTTATCGTTACATTGCTTTTAAAATTTTTGCGTGTAGAGCAAAACCATTATGAACCTCTCGGGATAATTTTTTTTTCATTCTGGAGCAGAGCCGCAACAGAGCTTTTTTTCAGTGGAACGAAACTAAAACCAGAACGAAAAGCATTTCGTTCCAACTCCCCAGTTATAACACATTTGAACGCCTTTACAACCACTTTCAACAACTGGTTCTACAACGAAATGACTTGCATAACGAAATATTTCAGATGTTCCAGCTAAATTCCCATCTGCCATGTGTATTGTGAACACCTCTATAGTAAAGATCACCACAGCGAATTTGCCTTTACAATAAAAGAATATAGGCATCTCTGAGGGCTGATTTGTTGCTTTACAACGAATGTACATAGCGGTATCACCATATCGCTCCGTAGCCACCACTAAATGGTAGTACATAAAGTAAGCTCCACCATGCCGAAGAGTCCAGATATTACAGTAATGGTAGCCGTTCTCCCCTCCTCCTACTTTCAACTGACGTGTTGACCTGCTCGGAACTAACGAATAACACCCTCGAGGCCATGAAGAACAGAATGGGGAGGTGAAAGCCAATGAAGGCAACAGTGATGAGCCTGTAGACTACCGTAAAAACCCACGTATAATACGAACCCGCATGCAGTACGAGGTGAAATTTTCGGGATGCAAAATGGAAAACAACGCTTTATCCACATATATTGCAAGTTAGAAAAACTGGAGGAAAACATTTACTTAAATTGTACTCCGCACTTCAATCGCTGTCTTCCTCAGCTGCGCTCTCTTTGGATAGTTCCTTGTCGGACATATCTTCCCAGAGGTACTCATCCTCTGTGCCATTGAGTGCGTTCGAGATGCCGCACTTCTTGACCGCGCGACGCACAAGGTCCTCTGGTATGCTGGCCCATGTGTCCACAGTTCACTTGCATAGCGTGGCTAGCGAAGCCCGCTTCAGCCGCCCGGTCGGCGTCACTACAGGCTCACCTGAGCGCATCCAATCTGCGTAACACCACTTGACTGCATCCTTGCACAGCTTGTTCATGCAAACGTCTAAGGGCTGCAGCTGACAACAGTGCGCCGGGCCGCCTACACTAGACGGACTTTATCCAGTCGAGCACAAGATTCTCGTTCATCCAGCCTTTCTCATGGCATCTCATGACCACATTTTTTGGCAGCTCCTCACCTTTAGGCACTGTCTTGAGCTTGAAGACGATATAGGGAGGGAGCTTGCGTCCATCTGCCGTGCACGACCACATGACGGTAACTCACGTTTTCTCGTTGCCAGTGCACGGGACATTATATTGTTTAGAGCCCTTTTTGTGCATGGTGAGGGGCGATGGCATGTCCAGATAAACCAGCATTTGGACAGCATTGCTGATTTGCCCTAGCTGGAAGTTCCTGGACTGGCAACGATTCTGGCAGCTTTTGCGAAATCGAAGTTCGGCGGTTTAAGGAAAATCCAGTATGGCACATGTAGCGATAAATCCAGTGCTTGCTCGCTTTGAAAGCGGAGCTCAGTAGCCCTTTTTCTCTTACAAGCTCTTTAGGTTTTGCCTGCATAAACTCTACGCTTACAGCTAGATGCACGGCTCGCTGTTGGCCTACGAACTCGGTCAGGGCGAATTCGATGTCTGGGAATGTCTCGCTCTTCGGGCTGCGAAAGCTTCTTTGCCTTCCGCTGCACGCGAAAGGGGCTTCCTTCTGTCGACGCCATCTGCGAATGCTTCCCTCGTTAATGCCAAACTGCCTCCCGGCCGCACTGTTGCCGATGTCCTGTGTGGCTAAAATAACCTTTCTCTTGAAAGCAGCCGAGTACTGTTTTCGTGGTTCAAACGTCTTGGTCCTTCAATGAGGAATAAAAAAGATGCACTTCGCAAAGCATGGTTTGCACATGTGCAGCCAAGGTGCGCACTCAACAATAAAAAATAATCCTGTAGTCACGCAGCAATAACGAAACCAAGCCGTGGCCACTCAGCAATAAGGAAGCCAAGCCATAGCCATGTAGCAATAACGAAGCCAAGCCATAGCCACGCAGCAATAACGAAACCAAAACTTCTAGCCCAAATTTCTGACTGAAATTTTCGTTTCGATACGCATATAGTACGTGGTGAAAATAAGGGACGCTAATAATAGGAAAAAAACTTTGTATTATATGCAGGTTTTTACGATCACCAAGAATTTTGACAAGACAGGCAATCATGGCACTTGACTCTCTGCAGATTCACCTTGCGTTACTCCTGAATTTCACTGCTGAGCAAGTCACAAACCTTGTTTCCATAGCGTTGCCTGCAGTAGCACATTTCGTTGAACGAGATATGAAAAAAATTAACTATTTAATTCACTAACTAGAAGGTTAGAGCACTTTGTTATAAAGCCGTTTGTATGCTGTTTAAATGGCCAATATCGTCATCTGTTGGCAACAAAAGCTGACCAGGCAGGTTTCGCTTAATTCGGAAGTGGCTCTCAGCTTACAGAACCCTGCTCACTTCTCACAAACCGCCCTCGCAAGCATGAAGGAAAAGGGCTCAGCACGGAAATTGTGGGCCCGCAAGTCGTGCAGTGATTAGTTTTGCGCACCTGTCACGTAAGTCTTTTGAGCAAGTTACCATAGTGCGGGTATGACGTGTTATGGCTTCAGTAAATCCAAAGTCCAATGCAAAATTCTTCACTAAATTGAGAAATTGTGGAACTGAATGGGAAAACAAGATGGGGTCGGATTTGTTCTAATCGCGCGTGGAACCCTGAAATGCCGTTCACAGAGCCCAGTTTGAGAACTTCAGCCCAAGAGAAAATATATTACATAGTAAGAGCTCGCTTACTACATGATGCCTATGGTTAAAAGGATGCATCCACTGCAGTGGGTGTTAGAGGGTGCTGGGGTTTACACTCCCGAGAATATCCAAGTACAGTGAAATTCTAATAATTCAAAATATTTTCTTTCGATTGGATGAATAATTTGGACTGCTCTGTTGTTCCCAGCAAAGGCTTATGTATTTGACTAGAGAAAAGCTTCCAAGAATTTGAACTCTCAAAACCATGCAACAGTTATTTTGAACAAAATCTCTCACTCCCATACACTGCTCTTCGGACAAGGCCAAGCCAAAGGCAAAGGTTCTATGCGTCGCTAGCTACCAAGATGTTGCGTGCCCTAAAAATGATGAAGGATCTGTGAGACGCCGAGACTCAACCAGAGCAAGCAGAGCAGTGTGTGCCATTCTTTCCCATCAGGCTTAAAAGGTGCAGGAAGGATTAAGCACGCACTTGCATATGCATCTTCCCTCCTTCCCCTAGAGCACACTTGATCATGCTCCTGTGCACTCTGCTCCCTCCTCCACCCTCCCTACTAGTGCGTGCTTTATCATGTTACTGTGCACTCACCTACGCCCCCCTCCCAGCATGTGCTTGATCATGTCATCTCCAACATTGGGCAGGCAGTAGCATGCACGGGTCAACCCGCTATCCTTCTTGGTTCACCTTTACACATTTTCCCTTGTACCCACAGCAAATGGTGCACGAGGCATGATCTTATCACACTTCGGCTTTATACGGAACCTAGGCTTCTTCCAGCACATGTTGCATGCTGATGGAGGAAAGATAAGACTTTTTCAATGTGAGCTCAGTGGCAGTTTTGGTTTTGCATGCTGTAATGCACAATTGATCAGACCTTATACAGTAAACTTCTGTTATTCGACTCCAGTTAATTCGATGTTTTGGTTCATTCAATTCAACCCAACGTCCCAGCCGGTGCCCATACATTTATTTTTATCTGCCCGAACTTCCGCTATTTCGATCTCAAAGTTGGACTTTGCCGGATAATTGGAACTTCACTGGTCATTTTCGCCTCAGTACAGCTGTATTATGCAGTGAAGCTTACAAAAAAAAAACATGCAGGAGGGTCACTGTCACAGCACATGGTACATGCACAGTCTCCGGTCACAGTATGAGCACCTAGACGTCTAATAAGCATATTGGCAGCCATTCAGAGCTGTCTCTGACGTTGCTGTGGTGATTTGAGCTCTTGTTTCGCTCACCATGCATGTCTCATAAATGAGACCATTAGCGGGACCTTGTAGGCATTCCTTAATTATATGCGTGCACATGCACCATGCACTGATAAGCGTAGAAAGATCATCTGTGTTTTGGGAAAGCTAGTGAAAAGGAAGGCATTAAATGAAATACTTGAAAAAGTCGAGCGGATATTTAAAGCCAACAAAAGAGTGGGGTCTATATAAAACTCTGAAAGCCTGCCATTAAACTTATTAAGCGTCTTGGTGCTCATACTTCGACAGGAGATAGCACATGTGCGGGTGTCAATTATGTCCCGTAATAGTGGCACCCTTCCTTGCTTAGTATGCTTCACTGCATAACACACTGTATTCGTTGCAGATGCTGTATTCCGCACATGTAATGCGGAATATGCAGGTTCATTCTCACCTACTGCAAGTTGTCTTTTTGTCCACTTTCATTTCTCTTTACCTTATTATTTCTACATTTCAATTAAACATAACAAATGATTTCCCCTGTGCTTGCTCTGGCTTCATTGTCCATTTTCATCAGGTGTTCTTTTAATGTTTATATGCAATCTACTAAATTTGTTCTGAGTGTTAGTGTTATAAGTGGTATCGACTGCATAATGGGACCTGACATTATACACTGTTAGTTAAACAAGAAATTATGTTCTCAGAATACTCATAAATGTATGCGTCTAAGCACTTTGAGCTATCATTTATCTCTGCTAAGCTCCTGCTTACGTACTGTAGGCAGTGCAACCTGATAAATGTTTAAACACCCGTCACACTGTGCTGCCACTGTTGCATTGCACTGCCCTACTACACACCATAGCTGTGTGGGGAAGTCTGCTTTCCCATGTATTCATTGTTACATTGTTCATGTGCTTCATGTCAGAGGCACATGTCACCCGCCATGGTTGCTTAGTGGCATTGGTGTTGCACTGCTAAGCATGAGGTCGCGTTATCGAATCCCGGCCACAGTGGCCGCATTTCGATGGGCGTGAAATGGAAAGACACGTGAGCATTTAGATTTAGGTGCACGTCAACCCTTTCACTACCACAAAAAAATAAAAAGAAAAGAAAGAGGAACATTTTACCAAATTTACCAGAAATTTTTTCTTCCAGTTTGTAGAGACATTACTTCTGAATAAAACGGCACCATTATTTCAATTCAGTGAGTTTCCTTTATTTCACAAATTGCATAAAAAGATAGCCTGAAGAAGGATTCACTGCAGGGCTCTAGTGTCTTGCAAAAAGCATTTTGCAGGGCTCTATAAAACTATGAAAAATGATAATACAAAGAAAAAATAACATAAACAATGCAACGACATGCACATGAATAGTGGCTACTTTTCTACTGTTCCTAAACCAGTTAATAGGCTGTCTTCATATGGTAGACTCACGGGCAGCTGCAAGGTCCTCCGGTCCATCGACAGAATCGTCATCATCGGACTCCTCAGATGAGAACACATCACTTTCCGTTCCCGTACAAAACTCTACAGAGCTGTTGTCTAATGAGGAGTCGTCAAAATACGTCCTTTCACGCATGCTTCCATTGCCTCGTTTTGAGGAGGTAGCCATGCTTTACGTGACGATGTCACAGGCGGCAATATAATGAAAGCCAGGACAGGAATTGCAACAAGATGCATAGCATGGGTATAGTCATCACAGGTTCACTGTGTGACAAATTTTTGTTTATGGTGATTATAGTCGTCATTGATTACATTGGTATAAAATTTCAATGACTATACTGGTCAACGGAATGGAAAGGGTTAACCCCAGGTGGCCAATTTATTCCGGAGCCTCCCATTACGGCATGCCTCATAATCAGATCATGGTTTTGGCTTGTAAAACTCCATAATCTAATCTGGAGGCCCATGTTACTGTGCACAGAAACACAAAGCAGCAGCGTCTTTTGCACGCTTTTGAATCTAGTGTGAGGTTCATTTTTAGACATTATAGAAAAAGAAACCCTCATTTTCATTTGTGGAAATGCATTATGTGTTTTTTCATAGCAAGCTTACGTGGAACTCTGTGCGGAATTAAAGAGAGCATTTTATACTTATCCCATTAATAAAAAAGGCAATAGCCTCTTTACAAGCTAGTTGATGCTCACAACACTCACAATGAGCTTTTTGCTTGTTTTTAGGTGGAGAGTCCACATATCTCCCCACCGGCGATTGGGATTTGCACCACCATGTCAAGCAAGTAGTTTTATTCTGTAGTTCTGCAGTTTCGTATATACAGTAGAAGTATTCGAATACATTTTTCGTGTTATTACAGATACAGCAAGTAACTGCTGCATTTGAACGTTCTCACTGCATTTTTTATTCACTAGCAAGTCCCATCAGAGGTATTTCTGCTGTGCAGTATCAAATATATAGGGATTTGCTTTATAATTTAGAGTGCATGTTCTTGTGAAAAATTGATGCAGGCAAATAAAGCTCTGCCAAATCAAGTTTATTTATTCATTTTTTTAATATCTCAATGGTCCTATCAAAGGGACATTACATGAGGGTTGGGTGTAAAAAGAGCTCGATCTACAGCAGCGATATTTATGATGGAAATTAGTCTGCTTCCTCAGTAGAACTTTTGAAGTGCGAGAGATTGTTAATTAGTGCTATTTCGCTTGGAAGGTCGTTCCTGTCCCGCGCAATGCACAGAAGGAAAGATGGCAGAAATGTGGTGGTGTGGGTACGGGGCGTTATCATGGGGGTGGGATGACCTTTGTGATAGCCTCAGTGTACTGGTTGAATGAGCTGGTTGTCATGTGGGGTGGAACAAAAGAATTTGTAATCTGAAGGAAAACAATAAAAGACTGAGGCATGAAAAACTATATAAGGGCAAAAAAAGTATACAGCTCAGTCTCAACCTATACTGCGACAATGGAACTTGGTCAAAAGGTTAATTGGCTGCATACATGTTGACCATGCGAGTTTTTGTTGCTGCTAAAATTCTCATGGGATTTCAGTACTCTTTAAACCTCAGAGTCACTAAGAAGGCGTGGCAGGTGCCTAAATGGGCGAGAAAGGATGCGAGTGAAATTATTACAAGCAAGCTGTGTGTTCTATCTTTTTAGTTAGACCCAATTAAAGAAAAAGAAGAGCATACTGCAGTTCAGTCTGTTGACATGGATTACCCGAAGAGGTGGACATTAGCACAATAACTTGCAATGTTGAGGTGGGCAGTTAAAGACATTCACTACTTGGCTTTCTAACTATTCATTTTAGGGGACATGTGCGATTGCGAAACTGAAGACGAGCAGTAGTGAAGTCATGTTGGCCTAGCAGAAATCGAAAAATTAGCATCACTTTCGAGATATCCTGAGTACTCTGCGCAATACATTGGTATTCCAGGTGAAAGGTTCCCAAAAGTGTGGTTCAAGCAGTAAAAAATGCCATTGCATGTTTAAGCAGATTTTTGGGACAAATGCATTAGACTTCTGTTAATTTGGCTCCGGTTAACCTGATTTTTTGGTTAATCTGATCCCGACCAAAGGTCCCGGCCAGCACCTATGCATTCTATGGGCCCAAACTTTCATTATTTCAATGCTAAAATGGGTCTTTGACGCCAATGACCTGTTTAGTTGCAGTGCCTGTCTCAGCAGAGTTTAGAGTACAGTGAATGTGTTGAACACCCATCAATCTCCTTTCGAAAACACCTATTTTTGGCCTGTCCTAGGAAGACTTTCATTCAATATCACAGCTCACAATATCTGATTATGGTATTTACCCGATTATAATGGACGCCCCCATCTTTTTTTCTTTTTTTTTTAATTTGACGGAAAATTTCTTGTGCGGTGCAATCAGGGATGAAACCAAAACTGCCTTCGAAGCATTCATATTCTTACTGCATTACATGGCTGTATTGCAGCGAAACGGACTTTAGGAAACCAGCCACCATTGTGCGACACATAAACGCTTGACCACTTTTCTTGCTAAAAATATCGTGCATGCATTAGATTTATGCCATTTTTAGGTTTTTAGGGGCTTTAATGTCGTTTTTATTTTAGTTTATTTTATACACATAGGAAATGGGCATGGATTTGATTTGGGGGTGTGTTGGAAACGGGCATATAGTACTGCCAAATGAATTAGCAGTGTGTTCTTGCATTTTTTTCTGAGTCTTATTTACATCTTAAGTTGACCTAACGGATAATTTGACCTATTTTATTGGTTCCGTTGGTGTTGAATTAATAGAATTCGACGTTATCTTAAACGTGATGCAAAATATTAGAATAGTTCTGCTAAGCAGGCATGACCTCACTACAGCTTGGCTTCAGTTTCACAATTGAAACATGTGCCCTAAAGGGAATGATTAGAAAGTTAATTAGTAAGTCTTCTTAATGAACCACCTGCACATTGCAGTTTGTCACACAAGTAACACCTGCCTCTTCCTAAAGTAGACTTAAATAGATGGAACAGTGCTATCTGTCGTTTGCGATCTTTTTAAAATCTGTTTCTGATGAAAAAAAGAAGAAAAAAACAGGTGGTATATCTCGCTTCTGCATGCATGCTTCTTACTTTCCACATCAGTTGAGCATTGAGATATAGATCTTTGTTCATTCTGTGGCAGATAACAGTCTGCACAGTCAGTTTACAAGTGATTACAGAGGCAATACCTTCCCACTTCTCTATGTTTAAAATAAGATAATGCATGTAGTTTAAGTTCCCTTTCAACATATAAACTGGAGAACAATATTCCATTATTGATGTCTTCACACTTCTATTTCGATTTCTGGAATTTCTTATGCATTTCTCGTCCTGGTTAAACCTTTGTTAAAAAGAACCCACGAAATTGAATTATTACAGCATCGCATGCAGCATCATGTTGACAGCGCCGCTAGCTGCTGCGCCAGTATATCTCCCCTAGCAGCGTGTGCTGATCACAGAGCTGCTGCTACTTGTAGAAATGTACAGTGAAACCTCGTTAAGCTGTAGTTGACTGGAGCTCGGAAAAAGTATGTACTAGACGGTAGTACTGCTTAACCGAAATAGCATGAGATCGCCCACTTACCTGTCATAAACGAAACTCAGAGAGAGTGTGATGAAAGGGGAAAAAGACATGCAGTAGTTATTTACTTCACGCGACAAAAGTGTTATTCTCTTTTGATGCCACGGTGGCCTAGCGGCAACCACAGCAGCCTCAAACTTACTGAAGCTGCGAGCCAGCGACACAACTTCTCAGCAAACACTCGCAAAGCAGATTCCCCGTTGGCGTTACGTATTCTTCGTGCACACACGCGGTAGCGCTGCAGAAGTCGCGGGGTGCCTTTTTCATTGCGGGGTGCTGTTCTCGTCGCGATGATTGCATTCGTGAGGCTGATTTAACGTGTAGCTTCTGCCACTGTCGGGACTGAATCGCCCATGCTGTCACTTTCCGTGCTGTCCTCATCACTGTCGCTAGTCAACACTTTGGCAACGATAAAAAGTCGAACCTCGTAGCCGATATCTCTTCGCGGCCACAGCAGTGCTGCCAAGCAACTTCTTCGCATTCCAAATGCCACCCACCGTAGTCAACAGCAGATCCCTGTCGCGTGCCAGCACTGACTTCTTTGTGTCACGTTCGATAGCACGAACCATAGTCATGAACAATGTCTAATTTTTCTTCTATGCTGAGCACCCGGCGTCTTCTTTATCCGAACTTCGACATGACGCGAGTCTTTGGTTGCACGACGCCACAACGCTCTCTGGCATGGCCTCCAACGCACAGGGTGCTTGGAGGCCGTTGTACCGATCTCTGAGGCTTGTTCTGCTGGGCCGCCTGATGGAGACGACGCACTGTTTGCGCGACGAAAAGTGGAAACACTACGTGTTAACCGACACGTACGCAATAAGCTGGTACGGTTTATGCGGATACAAAACACATTATTAACCCGCCGTGGTTGCTCAGTGGCTATGGTATTGGGCTGCTGAGCGCGAGGTCGCGGGATCGAATCCCAGCCACGGCAGCCGCATTTCGATGGGGGCGAAATGCGAAAACACCCGTGTACCTACATTTAGGTGCACGTTAAAGAACCCCAGGTGGTCGAAATTCCCGGAGTCCTCCACTACGGCGTGCCTCATAATCAGAAAGTTGTTTTTGCATGTAAAACCCCATAATTTAATTTAAAACATTATGTTCAATGGCCACTGAGTTGAGGATTTGACTTTACTACCTTTAAAATGTAACTACTGTTTAAGCGGGTACGGTTTAACGAGGTTTTACTGTACCACACTTTAGAACCTCCCCATTCTAGCCACCCAAACGTTATCACAGGCAACTGCAAAAACTTGTTCTGTCACTTTCTTGTGATGACAGTGGTGGTGACGTCTTTGAAAGTAGGCTTTTGAATGGCTGTTACCCATGCTACTTCTGGGTTTGGGGGCTGTTCAAACACAATGAATGCTTGCATTTTGTTTGGTCATCAACATTTTCTTAGTGTCAAAACTCACAGGCATAGCTCTTGAGTGATATCTTTTTCTCTGTTGGGGGCGGTGGTAGTTTCTAAAGTACACCCATCACAGTTAGCTGTGGTGCATATTTTGATGCATTAAGTTCTATTGGAGACTGATGTGGAAGAAAACTTATTTGTTGTGTAGGGATTTGATTGTATGCAGAAACCCCTTCATTTGAGTAAAACCTAGCAGTCACTTTTTGGATGTGCTTCCTTCTTTCATATTGCCTGGGATTGCAATTTTCTTGCAGGAAATGTACATGACCAACTATTTCTCTGTTGGCGTTGATGCCCTGGTTACCCTCAACTTCCATAAGACACGGCAGTCCTGGCTCTACTTTTGGAAAAATCGCCTTTTCAACAAGGTAAACAAAAGGCGATGACACTGTTGCTATGTTGACTGGGAATTTTGCGATTAGTACGCCATAACCATTTCGTGAAATGTCATGCCGATTTGGTGTGAGACATTTGGTGGTGTGTTTGATAAAGGACTATCAATGCCGAAAACTTACAGGAGACAGGTTCCAAGACAAAGCTCAGTTTTGCTAGCCTGGGCATGAGGCCCGTATTTTCAGAGCATCGCATTGCTTGGATGCTCTGCAGACTAAACCCCAAATCAGTGGCTACATTCTCAAGCTATTCAGCAATTCAGGTTTTCTTGCATACCCTGTGAACTCCTGTGCTGGTACATTCTGGCACGTACGAATTCCTGAAGATGCAGCATAAAAAATTGAAAAATAAAGTGCACGAGTTAGGAATCAATGTAAGGAATATGTGCTTGGACTGTACTCATGAACATATTCATCTGGTGATTGTAAAAATTGACAGGCTGGAAGGCTGGAAAAAAGGAAAAATCCACAGGTGCAGCTCATATATATACAGTAGAACCTCGTTTGTAAGCTTTAGAAAAAGAAAAAAAAATTCTAGCAAAAACACACTAACTTAGACAATGTGGGATCTGATGTCACTAAACAATTTGACATACTCAACTGTAATTGACATCTATGTAATGCAGAACAACGTTGCGATAGTCATTGTAGCACAAGACGTTGATGTGTGTCGAGCTGGAGGTGGTTGATCGACCCGATGTGCACTTTGTCATTTTTCTATTGCGTAGTGTTTAATGTGGCTATGGGAAACTGAAACAAAATTGAGCTATTCATTGATGGCACAATACGATGCCACCAGAGCAAAACGTGATGCTCACTTTGCAGCACCTGCAGCAGGAATTGCGGCGCATTTCGGTTATCACCTATTAAAAGCATGCAGTACGCCTTCAATGGCGCTATGCCACATATGCTGTGACACAGATCGGTGAAGATGTTTATTGCAATAAGGTTGGTGTTGATGGCTGTGAATGAGGCTGGTGACAGACCCTGGAGGTGATTTGCTGGTAATTGAATAGAAAATTGGGTGCGGTCCGGTATTTTCACGTAACACAGGCGAGTGAGTACTGGGGAGGTGACTACAGTTCGTGATCGCATGTGCGTTCTTGTTTACATGTGATCTAGTTGTAGGAAAATGTGTCGTGCGATTGTAGTTTGGCAATGTACTGAATGTTGGTGCCAAGAGATGTATTTTCCAGGAACGTATCAACCAATAAAAGAGAAGCGTAACTGCATTGGGTCATTTCCTGTGTGCTTGATTGTGAGCGCTGGGACATCATAAGAAATGGGATTGTATCAACGAGGTTTAACTGTACAGTACGACCTTGTCATTGTGTACCTGGCAGTAACGTGGAATAGCTAAGCTCCAACTAGCAAGTATAAATTTGCATCTCTTGTGCTAATATGAACAAAAATAGAAATGCGACACCATAGTAGATGCTGTCTAAAATATGCACTAAGAGGCTTTATAGCGAAGCTTTCTTTAGATACTCTGCCAGGTTTACTTGGTGGTTTTCTGGCGCATCTCAAGCATTGTGTACACAACGTATAGTACAAGAAGTTCATGCAAGAACACATCACTCATGCCAAGCGATGCGCTCACATGGAAGTCTGGCGTTTCTCAAACACAATGCACACAGCACACACAACCCATACAAAACTACTCAAGCCGAGTGCATCGCTCGTTAACTCATGCCAAGCAACATGCTCACATGGAAGTCTGGTATCTCTCATGCTCACTGCACACAATGCATGCATCATGCAGTATGCTAACTTGGAACACTATATACTATAGGTGTATGAATACTGGGGATGTATTCTGTAAGAGTCCACTTCGTGGACATGTCCATTTCGTCTGCTGCTGAAGTGCTGATTGGCTGTGGTGCTTGGTTGCTGCGGATGCAGAGCGCAGCCCTGCGAATCAGAACTTCAACTGCAGACGAAATTGACATGTCCACCAGGTGGAATATTACAGAATACTTCACCTGGAATATCACTGAGTTGAACTGAATAGCGAACGTCGAATAATTTGAGTCGCGAATTGAATATATGCTATTAGATTTTTCGAATATTCTATATACACTTGAACCCACTTATAACAATATTCAAGTGCCGCGAAAATTCCATTGTTATAACCAATAATTGCCATAACCAGGTTGCATGAAAAAATCAAAATAGGGGGATGGCAGAGCTGATGTGAAAAAACTATATAGGCGGTGTTGCGATGCCTGTTTCTCGAAGCTTGACTGACGTTACAATTGGGTAGCGTGGCGTTGTCGCCAGGCAAGGACCAGACGATTTCTAGTGCGAAACTTGTACTGTTTATTCAGTGGTTGGTGAAGGATAAGATGAAGAGAAAGATTAAGTTAAAAGTACATTGCGGGGCCCCTTAAATAGGCCCCCTAAAACCGTAAACGGGATCTTGCTCACGTCAACGTCATGCGACAGGCACTGAGTGTGGTTGTGGATGGGCTGCTGATCCCTGTCCCATTTGATGTTCGTACGTACTTCCCTCCACTGGCGGCGACACGTGGGTCGGGGACCGTCGTAGGCGGCTGATCTTTTCTTCTAGGCGACGTTGGTTCACAGAAAGCGTTCTCCCTTAGAGTTGGACAGTTCGTGGAAAGGGTTCTCCCCTTGGTCGCACACACAAAGAGGCCTGTCATCACTGCGGGGCGCCTGCCAGATCGGCATCCACATGAGACAACCACAGCAAATTAGGAATCCATCTTCCGTTTCGGTTGAGCAGGGTCTTCCGAGCATCCTTTTTGCCCAGGGTTTTACACGCCAACCGTCACAGCGGGGAGGCCAGTGCCCCTCCCCACATTGTGCATTGCCAATGATCAGTGAGCGGATCAGCCATATTCCGTTTTGGCGGCGAGTCAAGCGAAGGTGACAAGACGGGTGGCCAGGAATGACTCCGACGCAGCCAACAAAGACGAACGCGAGCAATTAAGCTGTTTGCAGAACTGTGCTGAATGACGAGACAGTGAGAAACTTGCGAGCAATCTGCTTGTGGCACAGTTGGCACGGTCCATTTGTGTATGAGAGGGTGGAGCAGCATAGGGCTATGGGTGCAACCCATTTGTGTTCGGAGGGGTGGAAGGGCGACGGGAGAGAGCTGTGCGGAGGTGGCTGGAAAATGAGCGTGTGGCGGCTGTTGGAACAGCGGCCCATCATGCAGCGGCTCGAATTTCTCGTTTTCCTTTTTTCTTTTGAAGGATTTCGCATTTCAATACCTTTCGGCTCGGACACCCAGCAGCCAGACTTCATCGTTATAACAGAGAATGCGGCATAGAGGTGTTGTAGTACGTGGGCTATTTCGCCATGGAAAACATACAAAAGACGACAGTGCAGCAGCTTCTCATTGTTCTAACCGATATATTGTTAAAACTGGTATCGTTATAAGTGGGTTCGACTATATTCAACGTAGAGACCTGTGCAGTGCCACATGTTGGATGTGCCGTGGAGCCCCTCGTGCTTGATGACGTGCAAGCGAGTGTTTCGCTTCGTTTTCAGTGCAAAAGAAGAGCCGAGCGAGCTGCGGCTGGGCCAGCCGGTCTGCTGCAGTAGCAGACTTTGTGAATGCTAGCGCTCCTTGATGTCGACCTGTTGCAGGGATCGCGCACAACAGCGCTGCGTTGACCGGGGCTGTCTCTGTCGGTACAACACGTTCGGGTCGACAGGGCCGATCGATATGATAACGCGACGCGGAAAGAGGGAACGGCAACAAAAGCTGTGTATATTTCGTTAAGTTCGAAGATCGGGATGATTAGCTGCCGACAGGCATGCAGGATGTGTTGGATATATGCCAACGAACTTCACGCCAACGAACTCCATGCCGCTTCAAGCCGTCAATGTAACCTGTACGTGTGATCTCGGGACCGATCACCGATGAGCCAACCGTGCGAACATATTAGTGGCAAGAAGCACTCCAGGACAGCTTGCGGCCCATTATCATATTGGCCTAACGCACTGCTTCATCGGGCGTGGGTGAATAAAGTTACGGTTTGGTGCTGAATTGATGCAGATCTGTTCACAGCAGCTGTGCGACACTCAAGAAAGCTGACAAATCGCCTCGCAAGCGAAAGTGAATGCACAATGTGGCAACAAAGTTCTTGATGGCTGCCATCTTTACGAAACACCCTACTGCGGCCTCTTGTTCCCGATGCCGCTCACGAATGCTCATGGGTGTCTTTTTATAGCTTTGAGCAACCCGTCACAAGGGTAGCTTTGGATTTACGTAGCCGGTGCGAAAATGTCATGACCCAATTGCATGAATTTGCGCAGACAATGGGTGAACAAAGTGAGGAAGGGGGAGGGGCTGGTGGGCATCGTGCAATCTTGCCGTGCCCATCCAGATTTCTAATCTTTAACAGATGGCAAATCACACTGAACCTGACAATGAAGCGGAGTGGACGGCACCTGTTCTTTACTGTCAGCACCGGCTACACGCGGAGCGGTGACGCGAGTCATGTTATGCACGGTCGTTTCGACTGTCGCACAGATTGGCCTTAGGATAACCCACCTGCCATAAGGTTGGCATAGCCCTTTTGTCGTTCCGAGGAAAAACTGGAAAGCAAAACTTTCTATGCAATTGATAAATGATTGCTGCAAAACACTGGCCCACTATTAAAATGAGAACGTCTTTGGTATTCAGTACAACGGAATGCAACTGATTTATTAGTTGCAGGAGGAGAAAAAGCATTTGATTCTTTTCAATGTAAATTTATTGATAAACAAATTTTGTAGCTGTAATCAGTGCTGGCATACTAATTTAATGTTTCCTTTAACAAGAGCAGGTCATACTATATAAATTGATTTCTATGTACCTAAGTTAGTGATAGCTTGCTTCTTTGTTATGCAATGCCGCGAGACTCCCAAACATGTGCAGCACCATAGTTTCTTGCCCCAAATTTGTAAGCATTAGAATTTTTGAAAAACTTGGTGATATTCTATACTCAATTTGCTATTTGGGTTTTTTTCTTCATTCGATTTGATATTCAATTCGAAATCTACTATTTGGTATTCGCACACCCCACTTGAGCATCAGCATATTGATTGCGCCAAGCATTGCGCTCTCATGAAAGTGTTGTGTTGGTGAGACCACCAGATGCCTAGGCAGATGAATGCCAAAGGAGAACGTCTGTGCTGTGCAGTGTAGAAAACATCAGGCAACAGTATCAGGCGTCAATGTTCATGTAAGCACTTCGAAAGCTTTGAATTCTTACGGTTCTACATGGGCATCGCACCTCAGAACAGTGTGTGTGGGCTACATACTATGTGCTCAGCCGCGCTGGCATCCAAATACTCTGCCGAAGGGGTCACTGAAGTCTCCAGGCTTTTTCTCAGGTGAAAAAAACCACGCAAAGCAATTGGAAGTGAGGTGAACATACATCAGCATTTTAATTCTTTAGGCATAGGCTATCCATACCATTAGAAATAATTGTTTTTGGGCTACCTTCTTCTCTTTAAAAACATGATAATCTTTCTCCTGTGTATACAGTAAAAGCTCATTAATTCAATTTCTTCGGCGATGCTACAAAAATTCAAATTGTACAAAATTCGAACTAATGAAAGTCGGAGAAAAAAATGTGAATTAAGTTGTGAATTAACAGGCTTCTGCTGTATATTTAAATAATCCTGGCTCGCCCATAATCGAGAGTAGATGTAAGCATGAAATGGTTATGGGCAAAGCAGATTGGTTGGAGATGATACTAGCCACAATATTAAAATGGGTATAGTGCATGTTTGCAACGGCAC
Source organism: Dermacentor andersoni (assembly GCF_023375885.2). Taxonomy (NCBI): domain Eukaryota; kingdom Metazoa; phylum Arthropoda; class Arachnida; order Ixodida; family Ixodidae; genus Dermacentor; species Dermacentor andersoni. The sequence continues at coordinate 117,230,563 of NC_092815.1, read as the reverse complement.
GCCCCACGCCACCGCACCACACCATATTGCGTACTGGTCCATATGGGGGTGATTGTTCTCTGTCGCAAACAGTGACAGGAAAGAGTTGCAGCCAGATGGCATCTTTTGCTGCCTGTAGTGCTGCCGCCTATAACTGCTTTTCTTTTCTAACAGTGCAGCACACTCGGTGTCTGTTGCTACTTTTTCTTTTTGTCGCATCGAAATGGTTTGCTGCAAATGTGTGGCCTTAGGTAGGTGGCCGTGGTCCATAGTGGTGTTGTCACCTTCGTGAATGGCTGCATAATCTTGTCATTGTCAGCACAGTTGAGCAGTCTTCTGTTCTGGTGTATTCTTCTGCTAAGCAATTCGTTTCTGGAAGACGCTTCCTATCTCTCCTTTCATTGGGCTGCATTGCTCGGCTTAAGCATTTGTGATGGCGACCTCATAGAAATGAACGATGCAGAAGTGTATTATGCGGCCACGACGTGACACAGGCCTGAAAGGTTACTGAGCCGAAATGAGCCTGTTTTGAACTGAACCTCATTGCAAGTCTCGTATTGGCCAAACAACCATCCACGGTACGCCGGATGCTGCTGGCTTGGCCACACAGTGTGGTACCATCTCTGGAGGTGGCGCAAACCCTGTGCCACGGAACTCACAGACCGCTGGTGTTGAAAAGTGCACAGGCAACCCTGTTTTAGTGTTAAAGATGACAATCAAGTGCTCTGTATCTGTCTGCCTTTTGGATGTTGCTATTGGAGATGACAAATTAAACTTCAGTGTACTAGAAGTTACAGTTTGAGTGATATTGTGAACAAACATTAGGAAGAAATTGGAAGCAATATTTTTGTAATTTGTTTGGGCAGTAATCTGTATGTAATGTGGTCCTGGACAAAGGTTTGGATGCCAGAGACCACATTTTATTTATTTATGACTGTGCCCAGATTATCTCATTTTGTTCTCGCAACAATGCCCAGATGTTCCCGTTTTGTTCTCACTTCATTCTTGTCTTTAGTGCCTGGATAATGGCTCTGGATTTTGGCTCGAAGTCTTTTAAAGGTTGTCGACAATGGGAGGTAAAAGCATTTCATGCTTAAAATATTGTGTCTGTGCATGGTATTCGCAGTGGGAATTACAAAAAAAAATGTTGAAGGGAAAAAAAGATGGATGGGGTAGCTGCCACTGGTGCTTCTAATGCACTTCTCCTCATATAAAGCGAAAGTATGAATTAAAAGGCTTGCACGTCACCGCCAACAATGATGCGGTCAGCGTTTAGCCACAATAAAATTTTGAGTGAATAGGTAGAGGCAACTCGAAAGAAACCTCAAATGATGTAACAGAACTGTGGTAATGACACTTCAAGTGGGAGAGGGTGAAGGAAGAGGTAGGCTTCGGCATCGCCGGGGGGAGTGCTCTGCTTCCTCCAGGAAGCTTTGGAAGAGGCTTGGGCCCAGTAGCACCGCCCCCCCCCCCTCACCCTCCCCCGTAGTCAGCACCTATGCTACCATATTCTCCCAGGCAATTCTGTTTCTCTTTAGTAAAGGTTGCCACACCCTTTAGGGTAGTGATATGCAATACTGTGGTTATAACCTCTGCAAGAAGATATTAAAAGAAGATTGAGGTTCACAAGAAGATGAGGTCTTGAAATGATCAGCAGGAATCAAACAAGTGATGCCTCTCATTGGTCCCAGGGAGGCATCCTTTGTTCAGCCACTATATTAATCTTTGCAAGAAGATGTGGCCTGTAGGCTGTAGGCACTTAGTGGGCATAAAATGCAATGAGAGCTGTACTGAAACAGTGTGTCCTGTATACAAATGTGCAAATTTGTACATGCAGTTCCTGTACATCACGTATGGCACCCGTGACTTGCTTGAAAAAAAGTGCCGGGACCTTCCGCGCAAGGTGCGCCTTTGGCTGGATGGAGAGCCCAAAAATCTGGAGCATCTGGAGGCTATCACCGTGCTCAACATCCCTTGCTGGGGCGCAGGCGTACGACCATGGCACATGGGTGCAGGAGGTCAGCTGGCTCAGCCTCAGAGGTATGCACAAGCCCTGCGCTTGCTATATTCGTGGACAACTTCCTGTCGCCATGAAGGGACAGCTGTGGGGGAGGGGCTTCTAAGAGTGTACGCTTATTTATCACATTTACCACTCTTCTTCGCAGTCGTCTGAAGTTAGCAGTTCGAGATTATATTGAAATTCTAATTTTTACTACTAAGCCTATATATAACAAGAAGCTTAGCACAAGTGGGGAACCAAACATTGCTTCGCGTAAGACAATTTTCACAGTGCATGGGATCTTCTTATTGAAGAAAACTGAAAAGAATGATCCATTTTCATAAGGGCAGAAGATTTCCTGGACTAAAAGCAGCTATCTGCAGCTTGACAAGGTCCAGAAAATCTGTCTGCTTTGCTATGTGACAGTTGTATAATGCAAAAAGTCATTAACCTTTGAATTATGATGGTGTGTCATATTTCACAAATCCCGCCCATGGCGGCCACATTTCGATGGGGGTGAATTCGAAAACACCCGTGTACTTAGATTTAGGTACACGTTAAAGAACCCCAGGTGGTTGAAATCTCCGGAGTCCTCCACTACGGCGTGCCTCATAATCAGAAAGTGGTTTTGGCACGTTAAACCCCATAATTTAATTTTAATATTTCACGACTGCAAAGTTTTAACAAAATTGTCTTGCACCAGTGTGGTTAATTAACCTTACAAAGACTGTACACCATTTCAGATCACAGAAAATTATAATTTTTTAACATTTGTTTCTGGCCATGGAGAGTATACAGTCAAATCTTGTTACTACAAATCCCACATTAACGAATTTCTCAAATTTATAAATATTTAAAAAATTCCTGCCAGACTGCAGATATCTTCAATGTAAAAATATTTCAGAACTACGAATTTTGATACAGTGCACATTTCAGAATAACGCTCATAGTTTATTTTCCTCTTTATAACCGAACAACATCAGTATTACAAATTCGGCTAAAAGTAACAGCACCGCAACTCTCGCGTGAAACATAAACCGCTAGTGCAGTAGCTACCATCATCACCATGTCGAGTGCCAACTGCTTCTCCACAAGCTTCACCAAGAACTTCACGACAAAGGTTTGGTGATATTCGCGCGAGATTCAACGATGAATGCAGCTAGCGATGGGGCCAACAAGAAGCGAAAGCAGTTTTTGCTGCAGGACAAATTGGACGTATTGCACGAAATCGACGCAGAGAAAAAGCAAATCGACATGTGCAGACAGCGTGGCATTGCCCTGTCGACCGTCGCAACCACGTTGAAAGGCCGAGACAAGATTGTCAAGCTTCACTGGGAATCACAACTCGCTCCTACGAGGAAACGGCTGCGACTGAGAAACTTCAAAATGTGGACTAAGCTGTTCTCGCGTAGTTCAATCATGCCAGACTGCAAAACGTTCCCGTGTCTGGCCCAATGCTCCAAGAAAAAGACACTGAATTTGCCGATGCACTTGAAATAACTGGGTTCGACGCCAGTGCGGGTTGGCTTTTTCGTTTCCGCCAAAGGAACGGAATAACTTGGCAGGTAGTCTCGGGCGAGAAAAAGGCTGCTGACAGAGAAGGCGTGGATTCCTGGCACAAAGATTGTTTTCTAGAGGTGGCTGAATCGTACTCTGAAGGCGATATTTTCAACATGGATGAGACCGCATGTTTTTATCAGCTCCGGCCAGACCGGACGATGCACTTCAAAGGGCAGCAGTGCAAAGGAGGGAAGAAATCACATCTTCGCATGACAATCCTGCTCTGTTGCAATGCAGCAGGCACGAAGAAAACTTAACTGCTCATCATCGGCACGTACGGGAAGCCTCGCTGCAGGAAGAACGTCATGTCGTTACCGTACGACTACCACGCCAACAAACGAGCCTGGATGACTAGAGAGCTCTTTTCCAAGTGGCTCATCAAACTCAATGACCAAATGAGGAGGGACGATCGAAGGATTCTACTGGTTGTCTACGACTGCTCTGCTCACATTGTGAATGTTCGCTTGATGCACATTCGCTTGGAGTTTCTGCCGCCAAGCAACATGTCCTTGCTGCAGCCCCTAGACCAGGGCATTATTAAGAGTGGAAAAGCAGAATTTTGTAAGTGCCTTGTGCAGCGGTTGATTATCAACCTCTGCCTAAAGCAGCTGACTGCAATCAACATTCGTCAGGCAGCGGAAATGCTCACAGGAGCTTGGTGGAACTTGAAGGCGTCCACCATTAGCAACTGCTGGCGAAACGCAGGGCTTGTCAAAGCGCCTGTGCAGCTTGAAGATGACCCGGAGGTGACCGATGACAACCCAGAAGACCTGTGGACCGAGGTTGCGGAACTGCTGCTCGCCGTCTCTTCCTTTGACGACTACGTGGAGAGCGACAGCGCAGCACTAACAGTGGTGGACCTGACAACCGAAGAGATCGTTAACTGCGATTGCGATGTCTCCAGTGACGATGACGACCCGAAGGAAGATGACTGTGGGTCACCGAACACGGAAGATGAGATCGTGTCGAACAATGATGTTTTAGTGCACATGGACAAAATCCGCACTTTCATAGCTCGGTGTAATGACGTACCTGATGAGGTATTGTGCAAAGTGGAAAATGTAGACGCATTCCTGATTGGTCGTGCAAGCTGCACGCGCCAGAAGAAAATTGCCGATTTCTGCAAATAAAGCAGCTTTGAAGTGAGTGAAACATTTTATTTGAGAGTACCTATGCTTTGAGAGTATGCTTGTCTGCACACGCGTCTACTGCCACGGTACGTCATTTTTCATTCCTAGGTTTGTCCACTGGCTTATAACCACAAGTTTTTCATTGCAACAATATTTCAAAATAAGAAAACGATTTTCGGTGGTCCTGCGTGATTTGTTATATCAAAGTTTGTGACTGTATTTGGTATGAACAAAAGAGGGAAATTATAGTTCATGAAAAAATTAATTACTGCAGTAATTACAGTCAAACCTCGATATATCGAACACGGATATATCGAATTATTGCGTATATCGAACAATTTCTATATCACATGGAAAATCGCATGCATTTTTAATTCTTTATTTCGAACGGGGCCGGATGTAAAATGGATATATCGAACTCTGCCGCCCCAGACCAAGTGCGCTCTGTTGACAGGAGGCGAGCTTTCCCGCAACACTCTCGAAGATAGCGGCGGCGCGATCGGCGTTCCAGACTGCTGCGTACGACAGCTGCCCACATCGGTTGCGCCGAGGGCGCCATTTGAACGTAGCGGCGTACACACGCGGCGGCTTGGAGCCAGCACGGCCGCCTCGATCACGCGCGCACGGCGAGGCTTGCCCCCGCCGTGCACGTGTGATCGAGGCGGCCGTGGAGCCAGTTGGAGCGCTTTGTCCGTGCTGAGCCACACATCATGTGCATTGCGGACTTCGTTGGCGGTGACGACAGCACCGAAACAGTGGCGGAGTTAACAGACGTGGAGATCGCGGCAGAAGTGACTGCTGAGCGGCCAAACGAAGACGCTGCCGAGGCTGATCCAGCAAGCGCTGATGTTGCCCCGCTCCCGACTGCAACTGAGGCTGTAGCTGCTTTAGCTGTTGTACGCCGCTACAGCCGCGCAATAGAAGGCACTGGACTGTCTCTTGTGGACCGTTTGGACTATGTTGAGGACGCCGTGGTCAAGCACGCGGTTGCTAGTATGAAGCAGGCTACGCTGCTTCAGTACTTTCAGCGAACTAAATAAATACTTTGTTTGAAGCTTCATGTGAGTATCTATTGCGCCACGATTGGTTCATTGATTGATTTGCGCTAGTTTCTGACGCGTTTTCTGCGTGATTTTATATATCGAATTCTGGCTATATCGAACTATTTTGCGATCACCGCGCTGTTCGATATATCGAGGTTCGACTGTATATAGTAATTGATTTGCTGAACAAAACACCCTTCAGCATTCAAAAAACGCTAATATGTGCTCTACATGGGGTTTACAGTGTTTAAATCGGAATTTTTTGGCATCAAATTCAGCATATCAAAAATGATATGTTGTGCCTTGTGGGGTTAAAACAAGCTGGAATGCATGTGGTGCTCTAGCATCAGATAACATGCATAAAATGAAGCTTTGTGCATTGGCAAAGGCACACTTATTTGAACATTGTGAGCCCTCATATAAAGTAAATGCTTACTTCTTCAGGTATGATGATGGTCTCGTCGAAGTAATAGGCCTATACTCATCCTTTCACGTGGCACAGCTTCAGGTCGGTATATCTGAACCTGTACGACTTGGGCAAGCAAAGGAAGTCAAGGTGAGCCATGTTCATTGTTTCACACCTGCCCTCACGTGCAACTGTCTACAGTGAGGTCTTATACAGTCGAAAACCTGCCACAACAAAATTGACAAGGCATAAAAGATTTTGTTATCGCAGAAATTTGTTGTGAAAGTTACAAACCACAAAACATGTGGTCTAGTGGCGCAGAATGAACTTCCAAAAGTCTGTAATTTTGGCTTGTTCGTGCTTGCTAGCAGTTAGCACTGCGATGTGGCTTCTGCATTCTGTCAGGTGAGCTATTGTGATGTTGACATAGTACATTCTGATGAAATTTCATGTTGTGTGAAAGGCGCTTATACATGATACGCTACTGGAATGGGCACCAACTCTGTGGCAGCAGCTTCACTGTCTGCTGAAGTTAAGTCATTGCAAGCAGTTTTGATAATTTCGAAGGATGGTGTGGGAGTTGGCCTTGACAATCAAGTTGGGTGCCGGCACGGTGATTGCATGCTGGCAAATTAGCCGGTTCTCTTAAACTTTCTGGAACACTGGAAACATCTGACACAGTGCTAGCTTAGCAGCTTTGCAGTTTAAAAGCTTGGAAGCTTGAGCTACTTTATCGTATTTTTCAGCTTATAACTCGACACCGCGTATAACCCGCACCCCTGATTACAATTGCCAGGAAAGGAAAAAAAGAATAATGCGTATGCTTCACTCGGTGTCTGCACAAACGGTGCTGAAAAATTCGATCAAACCCACTTGACTATCTGCATGGGCATTCGTAGAATGTGGCTGTGTAGGCTTTTTATAAAAGTTTTTATTTTTTAACAAATCGCCAAGCATCGCGGCATGCGACGGGCCTGTCGATGCCATGTCACGCATTCTGTAAGCATGATTCCCTTTCTCTACAGGGGCGAACCAAAGATGCTGGTGACATTTTCGTGTGGAGAAATGATGCAGGCTAAATAAGCCACAGCTGCACAGCCACTGAGGCTGGTTACGATGCCTGCACAGCTTAGTCTCCCAGCTTTTTCACTTCCAGTAGTTTTTTGTGCAGCCCGCGACTGCAAACTGTTCACCTGACATAGCAAACTGTGTGCTGAAAATTAGCTAGACTGGCTCTGAAATGCTTGACGTCCTGTCCACACAACGTAGTGCGACCGCGTCAATGGCAGATTGTGCAAGCTAGATAGGAGGAAAGCAGCTCTGCAATGTATGCAGTGACATTCAGTGTGCTGGGTTGGAGATTACTTTCCTTCTCGCCATAAAAAAAAAGGTGTATAGTGCTCCTTTTCTTCAACAAAGCAAGTTAAAATAGTGCCTGTGCATTACAATCAGATACAAAACTCAAATTGCATTTGCTGCATTGTCAAGAGCCTACTGATGGTGCATCATGCATCATGACATGCATCATTGCCACTGTCAAATAGTGCCTGTGCATTAAAATCGGATACAAAACTCAAATTGCATTTGCTGCATTGTCAAGAGCCTACTGATGGTGCATCATGCATCATGACATGCATCATTGCCACTGTCATTGAAACATGGTGAAAAAAGTGTTCTCTGCACTGGTTTAATTATGAAAAATAATTCAAAGGGAAAATTATTTTGCATGCTAAGCTAGTCACAAAACTGCCATGTGACATGTTCTCATTGTGTCGGGGTCTTGCATGTCTTGCAGGACGAACAGGTGAAAGTTGTTAGTCTAGGTGTTAGACACCATCTTGGTGATGGTTATGGTGTAGTTCAAGAAATGCAGAATATCAGATGTAGTGGATCACCGGGTGGATAGAAGTTTTGACCCATTGTGATAACGAACTGCCTTATAATGACGACGATGTACAGGAAGCATAAATAAATTGCTGTTCTCTAAAGGTAAATGTAATAGTAAAGGTATTCGTAATTGTCAGATTCAGAGGCATGATAAGTTTTTTTCTTGTTATACAATCATGTGCACATTTAGATCCACCTTGTTTTCTACTGTGACCCTATTGAAACTAAACGTGTAATACATTCAGGGAGTTCATTGGAATTGGTTAAAAGCCTATTATGCCTCCTCTTTTAATTTGACACGCCAGACCGGCTGGAACACTGCAGAAAGTGCGAACACAGGCTAGGTGATAAATCAGAGCTGTGATTAATTTTTGGCAATATTGGTCTCAGCTTTGGACAGCAATGTCACAACAGGTATGAGGATTACTACCATAAAAATTAGTGCAAAAAGAGGAGGATACCAACAGATGTCACACTTGGTGAGCACATTTCATAGCATAATGGTTTGTTAGAACCTAACTGTTTCACTAATAACCCCATTCAGTGCTTCATTTGTGCTTCTTGATATCATAACATGCAGACAGCTCGGATGGTGGCAGCCTCACCTTTGATATTCAGAGTAACTTGTGGAGTGTAGCAGCTTAAAGGTGCATTCACACCAAAGGCGGGGCGGGCAAAGTGGGCAGGCGTAAAGCGGAAAGCGTCGAAAACCTCCTCGCCGAGCGGGAAAAGCAGGCAGAAAACAAGGCGGGCAGCCCGATCGCTCTCGGACTGATTTTTTCCACACTGCCGGAGCTTCCCGCTTTCCCGCAGCCAATCAGGAATCGAGGAGACAAGCCTACTCAACATGGCATCCACCGAGACAGCTGGATTTTGCGCTGCGCTTTTTATTCATACAATCAAATGTTACCCGATGCTATATGACAAGAGACACAACAGATACAAGGACACTGAATACAAGAATCAAATATGGAAGAAGATAGCGCACAATCTGGATGTGAATGGTAAGTTCACAGGGCAGCCTGTCTCTGTACATGCTTTTTGTCGTGTCGTTGAATCAATATGTTTCATCCCTGTGGTTGAGAGATCGTTCAGTGCATGCATAGCCGCCAGCGCAACCTTCGATTTTTGGCCTAAACCGGTACATGCAGGCTTCCATCCTTGCACGATGCAATACGGTGAAATTTCGACTGTCAACGTGGATGTAAACTGCGCAAGTGTTTGTGCGCTAGGACTTACGTGCATTAGTACACACACATTATCGGCGTCTACACCCTTGCGAAAACGAGCTGCAGCCCGGAAGCAGTGTCCTAAAACGAACAATCTAGTGGCACACATGCACAGCTAGGCGAGTGTGAGAATGCCGATGTGCAGACACCATCGCATTAGTTCAGCCTGAAATACGGCGCAACTATTTTCTTTCTTGAAAGTTTTCTTGGTTTAGATGGACATCCTGGGCTAGCTTGAAACTGACTTCGTGTGTTATTCCAACATGGCAGCCTCCCGAACGGACGTCGCGCGGAGGTTAGCTGCTTTTGAGTTTGCTTGCCATGCCATGGATATAGCATTTTCAGAGGCGCAGCCCTTGCCAAAAATTCTGCGACCCGCCCTACGTGACCGAGGGAATCCGATGGACCTGTACGACAACAAACAAATCCTCGGTCGCTAGAAATTCACGAAGAACGCCGTGCGACAAGTTCTAGCTATGTTGCATATCCGGGAAAGAGGGGACAACAGAGGACAGCCTGTGTGCTTCCCGTGCTGCAGCTGCTGATAGCGCTGATGTTTTACGGTGCTGGCACATTTAAAACAGTCACCGGGGGTCCGGTCCGCATTCCTCAGTCAACAGTGTGCCGCACAGTTAGAAAGATGATTCTGGTCATCACGAAACACATGCGCCCGATGCTGGTGCACTTCAATTATCTTCAATGGCTACACATGCCATCACTAGTTATTAACGCTCACAACCATATTTACGCTCAGCATGCCGAACTGTCACGCTTTGTCCACCGAATACGATATATGCGCATGAGCATAATAAAAAGTAGCCCAAATGAGCCAGTCATGCAGAACATGTGCGCTTACCAGTGTTGTGGTGCTCTCGCCTTTCTTTCGCAGCTTCCTTTTTCTGCTTTTGCTTCAGGTCAGCATTTTTTTCAGCTGCAGGTGACTGCGTCGCGTAATCCCGTGGTTGGCATTATATTGTTTCGCTATTTCTTTCCATGTCTTATTCTTCTTGGCCAACGACGCGACATCAGTTTTCTTGCAGTCCACAATATGCTTGTAGTGGTTCACGAGTGTCGTCAGCAGGCTCTTTTCGTCTTCTGTAAAACGGGGTGCCGTCTTGCGTTGCGGTGCATTCTCTTGGGAGGAGAGCGTACGTGAGTGCCACATTTCAGCATCAAAGCCTGTTGACAGGACAGCAATTTCGTATCAAATGCAGCGCACGGCCGTTGCGCGAGCCCAACAACTTGTTTTCCTAAAGACACTTTCCTAGCACATGACATGCCCGCCAATTTGCGATGTCTACGACTGTGCCACACTCTCCCTCTCGTTGTTCTTGACAAGCCCTCCATGTGAAGCAGGCAAACCGTTTGCACGTGTCATTTTATTTATTTATTTATTTATTTAGTTTTTTATTGGGTGCTGTCACCCATATGGGTCCAGACAGGGGACTCTACGGTGCTCGGTACTCCTCGTTCGCAGCAGATGTTGCAGTTTTGTTTCTTGTTTATGACTCTGGTCTAGCACGTTCGAATAGGTCGGCCTTTTCTTCAAAGGGTCACGTAGCCCGACCAGAACAAGGGCCGCCGCCTTCCTGCTGGAATGCCTATAGGCGAAAAGGGACGCGTGAGCTCCCTCAGAAACTGACCGTATGCCTCGTCTCGGCCTCTTGCATCCGGTTGCTGGCCCAGACGGTGCATGAACGCCTTGCAGCAATCGAGAACAAAAGCCGTTGAAGGACGACCATACGAACCAACCATTTCGTTCGCTTCTCTACAGCCAGTTATACAAACGTGCAGCAAGACCTCTAGGAGCATAGCCAGAATCCTTTTTTGAAAAGAGGCGGGGAGAGGGGGCGGGGGTCTTGGGGGGTTCAACGGTCCCCATGTGTGTGCATGCAATAGGTATTGCTATATATATTGTGTGTAAAAGCTTTTCTAGGTGTTCACCCCCCCCCCTTCCCCCCCTTGGCTATGCTGTTGCTGCAATAGACTGCTAGAAATACTGCTTGAAACGTGATAGGGAAGTGTTTTGTTTTAGTGTAAGATGCACAGGCACTGTTCAGCCCACTGTAGCAATTACTTTTTCTCACACAGCTGCAACGTGCCAAAAAAAATTCAAGAATCTCAAGGATCATTTCACAAATCTGAAGCAAGAAATCAAACAGAAGACCAGAAGCGGGGCTGGCACAAAAGATATACCCATAATTAAGTGGAAACACTTCGAAGCTATGGTTCCAATTATGGAAAAAGTGTATGAAGAGCCCATGTAAGTGCTGTTATGAGACTGATTCCTTAGTAACCCCTGTATTGTGGAGTGTGTATCCTGCACTTTAAAGCATTCCATTTTTCCTGAATGACTTAGATTGTGTCAAACTTTACCTTTACGCTCTTTGGAGCAACCTGGAATTAAAGGCGTCCCAACGGTAAGTTCTATGCACTTCATTCCAGTAAGAAATCAACTCGGTGTTACAACTCCAGCATAAAATGCTTTTGCAATACTTTCTATATTGTAATAATTATATGAGTTTTATGTTATTCTTAACAAGCTTTGCAAAATGACGCTACATGTGATCTCATTTTTGTATGAAAGAATCACTGCTGATGCACCCAGCGGTTTTTATAAGCCAGCAGTTTTCTTCTGCAATACAAGCAATAACTCTGCATAAAGAATGAGGCCAGGTCATTTTGAACATTTATTGAGTGTAAGCATGGAAAAACGGCTTTTTTTGCACTTGATGTAGAATGGAAGAGCCAGCAGAAGGAGGCAAAATTAGCCAGGATGAAGAACTGCAGTTCTTATCAGATGAAATGCTGGGGCAAGATTGTCTGCAACAAGGTGGCGGCAGCTCGACCGACACAAGTGTCCTTGCTGCTCCAACAGGCATTTTCCCCGCTGTGAGAAGTGGTCATCGAACTCCGAGTGACACCTTGGAAACGTAAGGATTTCACATACTACTACAGGCTGAAATAATGAAACAAAAACAATCACGTTTACAGATGTCTGTTAGATACATAATGTATAAACTATGGCATTTATTCACACAGGTCGACAGAGGGAGACCTACAAGATAGACATGTCGAGGAGAAAATTGCAAGGCAAGGATGTTGTTGCATATGCAGTGTGCCAATAGAGGTACAGTGTGTTTAGTAATTTCAAACCTTCAATTTCAGCAGTGCGCCAAGGCCACGCAAGTCATGGCGAACCTCAAAGAACCGGAAGATGTAAGTTAAGCAACAATGTGTTCTGAGGGACATAGTGAAAAACAACTATGTATCTGCTTTCAGGCCATCTGAGGACACTGCTCCCAGCGTGGCAGCTGAATGCCTCAGCCATCTGAAGGCATCACACGCCCAGAAAGAGCAGGAAGAAGACATGCTATACCATATTGCATTTACTATGGTTGGCATGATGCGTACATTGTCAATTGATGAGCAGCTTGACACAATGCATGCTGTGCAGGACTTAGTGCACAAGAAAATCAAAGAAGCCAGAGAAAAATTATATGAAACTCATTAGTATGTTGTTTACCACACTTTGCTTCTTTTTTGAAATTTTTCTATTCCATGTTCTAATAATTTTCGTGTTACGTAGTGGTTCAGCAAATAAAGCGTGAACTTACTTGCACGGCTGTTACCATCTGCAGTTCTTCACATGGCTCTCCTGCCATGGCACCCTCCCATCTGTGATAAAATACCTTGACAGTTTGTCGCGTATGGCATATGCAACCCCGTAGAAAAGTATTTTTATTAGAACACAGCATTTAGGCTACAGAACTCCCTTAAATATATTTTGTTTCATCAACTTATATGAAATATTGCTTAATGCAGCAAAAGCAAAATTTGTGCAGATCCAACACACACCTTGGAATGCTTGAACACATAACAAGGCTGCACAAAAAAACAGACAATGAAAGGAATGTACACAGTTCAGTTCAGTTTATTGTCCTTAAAGACCCCCAGGGGGGTATTACATAAGGGGTGGGTTTAACATAAGTTCCACATTTGGTACACTTCATTAGTTATATTCAAAGTGATCAATCACACGCTGTAGGAATAAAGACAGGCAAGTGATGCTAACAATGTCAGCAGGAAGGCCGTTCCAGTCTTTAGCTGCTCGAGGAATGAACGAGGCGGAAAAATGAGTGGTTCGGGCACGCGGGCGTGCGACTTGCTGCGGATGACTGGTGCGGTGAGAGATGCATGCCGCAGGAACGATGTATGGCGCATGACGAAAAGCACTGAAAAAGAACTTGTGATAGAGCTCAAGAGTAGCAATGCGTCGGCGATTAGATACTAGTGTTAGTCCGGATTGTGTTTTAAGTGCGGAAATACTGACATGAATATTGTGAGTGAATGAACCTAGTAGCGCGGTTCTGAACAGATTCAAGTGAGGTGATAAGATATGTTTGGTGCGGGCTCCAGATGGCAGATGCATATTCAAGTTTTGCCCGAACAAGGTACTTGTAGGCAAGCAGTTTTACATTTTGAGATGCCTGGCGGAGATTACGTTTTAAAAAACCTAGTGTTTTATTAGCAGATGATATGATGTTAGAATTATGTTTATGCCAAGACAGATCATTGCATACAGTGATACCTAGGTATTTATAGGACTCTGCTAGTTAGAGAGGCATGCTTCTAATTTGGTAGGGAAATACCAGGGGATTACTGCTACGAGTGAAAGACATAACTTTACATTTTTGTACATTAAGTGTCATTAACCAATCGTCACACCATGTTAGTACAGTTAAACCTGGATATAACGAAGTTGACAAAAGCTCGCAATTTTTCGTTACATGCAGGTTTTCGTTACATGCAGGTTTCGCGTGAAGGCTCGTACGAATGATGCAGAAACGAAACCAAATAGCTCAATATATCCGTGAAGGTGAACTCACCCTTCAATCATTTATTTTACACTAAAAAACTGCGTAATTTCCGCTTGCTTCTTCGGCACGAGTGTAGGCACAACACGCCGCTCCAAAGAGGCTAAATCGTGTAGAGCTCCTTCATCGTCGAGCGAGCCGACGAAACAGCGCATAACGTCCATTGCGTTCATCACCTCCTTTGCAGTAGGCACGTCACACGGATCTGCCTCACAAGCACCATCATCACCGCCATCCGGATTTTGCACGCTTTCAGCTACTGCTGCATCAGACATTTCTTCTGTAGTCACGGCGGCGTTGTCGGCAAACAAAAAGTCAGTCAGTTCAACGTCGTCGGGTACACCACCGTTAGTACATAGCTCGTTCCACGCTTCGGCCACATTGGACGGAGTAGAAAGGTCTTCCTCCTCCTCGTCGGCACCAGCCCGTGCGTTTTTGGCTATTCCGGCCTTTAAAAAGCAATTCGCGATAACTTCTGCCCTGACCTCTTGCCAGGAGGCAGCAAGCATCTCGACTGCTTGATAAATGTCGATCTTCATCTCCCGTTCCAGACGGATGTCGAGAAGTATTTTCAGGATTAGTCGGCGCCGGTAACAGCATTTAAAACTGTTAATGACCCCTTTGTCCAGGGGTTGTATTAGGGACGTGCAGTTGGCCGGGAAGTAATGCAGTTCGATGTTCGACAGCTGCAGGCCCTCGACGTGGTGCGCCGAGCAATTGTCCAGCAGTAGGCAAACTTGACGGCCTTGCCGCTTGACGTCCTGGTTAAATTCCTTTAACCACTCAGAAAATATTGGCCGAGTCATCCACGCTTTGGAATTCGCCACATACTTCACGGGCATACGCTTCGTTCCCTTAAAACACCTGGGACGGGCACTTTTGCCGACAACTAGCGGGACTCTCTTGTCTGTGCCGTCGAGGTTGGCACACAGCAGAATCGTTATGCGGAGCTTGCTCTGCTTTCCACCGCGGCAGTCATCGCCTTTTAACGCTAGCGTGCGGCCCGGAAGCATTTGATAAAATAGAGCTGTCTCGTCGGCATTGTAGACATCAGCCGCCTCGAAGCGACTCAGGATTCCAGGCAGCTTGTCAGCCACCCACGAAGCAGCAGCATCGCTGTCTGCGGAGGCAGATTCGCCGCTGATTACTCTTCCGACGACACCGTGCCGGCTCTTAAATCCCTGCAGCCACCCGTTGCTTGCCTTGAAATCGTCATGACCCAAGATACACGCAAAATCCTTTGCCTTCTGTTGCAAGATCGCGCCGCTTATGGGTACATTTCTGGCTCGCGTGTCCAAAAACCACGTGAACACTGCCTTGTCCACATCAGTGTATGTGGACAGCTTCAGTCTTTTTTTCTTCGAGCTTGTTCCCGACTCCACTGCGTTTCTGATGCTGTGTTCCGCACTCAAAATCATTGATAGTGTGCTCGCTGGAATGCTGAAACGGGTGGCAACGTCCTTCTTCTTCTCGCCCGCGGAGACTGCATTTAAAATTGCGAGTTTGTCTTCAAAAGACAGAACTTTTCGTTTTCTGGCAGTAGAACTCATCACGACCAACCGACGACGCAGTTAGAAGCGGAGACGCACGACTACACGCCGACAGGCAGGCCTAGCACCTCCAAAACAAGTCGGACAAAAACAGTACCAGAGCACAGTTGACACACGCACACGTGCAGAACGCAGGACAACACTCAAGATGGCGAATGCAACGCACCCATAGAGAAAGAAAAAAAAGTGACGGATATCGTTCGTCATCGTCCCTCCCCCTCTCCTTTCCGGCGCCTTGGCAATGAAAGAACCGGCTATCAGCGTTGCTTTTCAAGTGAATTCTTACACATAAGTGTGTATAAGCCATTGAAACAAATGAAAATCACAAAATAAGAATGCTTGTCCTCAAATCCATACGAAACAAAATAATTCTGCAAGAAAAATCAGCTGCCGATACCAATGCCACCTGGTGCCACGCTAGACAAGCAAAGCCTGAAAAGACTGCTACGTTAGGCACGGAGCGGCGCTAGTTGCCGCCATCATCATCATCGCTAACTTTGCTCGGTCGCGGCAATCCCTGGCGTGCGCGTAGCTGCTGGCTCCTTACAGCATTAATATTCAATAATCTAGAGCATTTCTTCGGCCGAATTTTCCTTAAAAGTGCTAAAAGTAATGACTGATCAGCTTTGGGAGTTCGTTACATCAAGGCTAACCGCCGCAACGCGTTCGTTACATCAAGGTCGAAAATACATGGGCTTCAATGGGGGCAGCGTTGGGGAATTCAAAAACTTCGTTAAATCCAGGAATTCGTTACATATAGGTTCGTTACATCCAGGTTTAACTGTATGTTGGCAAGGTCTTTCTGCAGGGCTGTTTGATTGCAGGTGTTACGTACAGTGCGATAAATGACACAATCATCGGCGAACATTCAGATATTACAGGACACATGTGAAGGTAAGTCATTAATATATATTAAAAATAATAGAGGGCCAAGAACCGATCCTTGAGGGACGCCTGATGTTACTGGCACAGGGTTAGATAGGTGATTATTTATAATGACAGATTGGGAACGGTTGCTAAGAAATTCAGTGATCCAATTCAAAACATCAGGATGCAAATTAAGTCTTGTAAGTTTCAATATTAGACGTTGATGAGGAACTTTATCGAAGGCCTTGGAGAAATCCAGGAAAATTGCGTCAGTCTGTATGTTACTGTCAAGGTTAGTGTGAACATCGTGCAGGAAAATGGCCAGCTGTGTTTCACAGGAGAAACCTTTGCAGAATCCTTGCTGGGCGGGATGGAAAAAGTGATTCAAGTCAAGAAAATTCATGATAAGAGAGTAGATGACATGTTCCATGATTTTGCAGGGGACTCTGTTAGGGAGATGGGGCGGTAGTTAAGAGGCGAGTTTCTGTTACCTGATTTGTGAACTGGAACGACCTTCCCAATTTTCCAGTCATCTGGAATGAAACCTGAAGAAAGAGACTGGGCAAATATCAAAGACAAATATGCTGCAAAAATAAGCTTAGTGTTTTTTAAAATATTTTAGTTAATCTCGTCTATGCCGGAAGATGATGAACACTTGATTTTGTCAATGATCGCACAAATACCGTCTACATTGAAAGCAATGGCTGGCATTGACGAGTTTATACTAAGCAATGACGAAACTGGAGGCGCATTAGATTCGTTTGTGAACACAGAAGCAAAGGCAGAGTTAAACACATCGGCGCAATTGGAATCATTAATAATTTCATTCGATTCGTTAGTTATCTTAATAGTGCGCGTTTCGCTATTGTTTAAAACTCTCCAAAATTGCCTCTGGTTATTGATTAATAGGTTTGGTAGATTATTGTGATAAAAGGAGTGTTTAGCGTGACGCAGTGCGTCAATGTAGCTCTATTCGGCTTCATAATATTGTTCGGCTTCATAACAGGTGCAAAGCCCATCCTGTGCATGTTTCTTTCAAGTTCCTTGTTTTTTTGTGCTGACCTGTTACGTGTCCAAGAATGCACCAACCAGGCCAAACAAGAGCTTTACTGCACCTTGGAATCTTTGTGAAGTAAAGAATTTGTGATGCGCTTAAATACTATGACTTTGTTCTATGCGAACTTCTTTAGTCCAATGTGATGTGTAACCTCATGCAATGTTGATTCACCACACTTTCCTCATTATTACCGCATCATATTTATGAGCAGCAAAGTACCATGCAAAGTTTGTGCACTGCACAACCTAGGTCTATATGCAAACAGGAGTGGAAGCGAGTTCATACTGTGAGACATCAGACCAGTGATCTTGAGGGGAGGAATTGTGAAGAGAGGAGCAAGCAGGCAAAAGTGTGGTACATGAAAACACATCAATGTTTTACACCGACTGTGTGACAGCAGCACATACTTTGTGGCACAAGAATGGGGAAGCTACAACATTATATGTAGTACTCGTGCACTACACGTAACGCATAGTAAGTATACCACACTGTATGTAGTGCTTTTAAATACATTGTTGAATTACGTGGATCGGAGGTGTTTCATTGCAGTATACTGAAGATCAACAAGCAATGTAAACAAATACCAGAGCGTGTACACATATGTTTGCGTGTCAGCGCAAACACATGGCACAATACTGATAGACAGACATACAAACTGACCAACATGAAATTGTAGCAGGCTAGGCAAAAGAAACTTTGCTTTAAATATGTGCGCTGCATCTGTGCATGTGCGTGCAACAGTAGTTTCATAGCTATGCCCACATTACCTGGTCGAGTGGTAACCTGTGCCGTGCAAGGTGACCAGAGCTCCATTGTTAGCACTGTCGGCCCTCCAGTTCCCATCAATCACCTTGCCTTGCCATTCCTCAGTGTCGGTGGTACCCAGTGGACAGTACATGGCTTTTGAGTCTGGTGATTCCTTCAAAAGGAAGTTGTGCAGTACTACACATGCGGACACTATCCTCCTGATGTTGTCTTCCTTCGCCTTGAAAGGCCGGCGAAGGATCCGCCATCTCTGCGCCAATATACCGAAGGCATTTTCTACAACTCTGCGAGCCCTGCTTAATCTGTAATTAAATATTCTTTTCTGCTGCAACCCCTCAAATTGTGTGCTTGCACTGCTGTCTGCACTGCAGGGTTGCACTGTTGCCATAGATGAGCTCCCTAAGAGAAGAGGGTGAAGAGCTGTAGGAAAACAAGTGTTTTAGAATAGAGCAGACTCACCAAGATAGCAGGATTTGAGAGATACAATGACCTGCACTTCTATTCTAACATTTTAGTAGCATTGCACTGAAATGCTACGTGTTGGCTCAAATGTTTCAGGATCTCGTTTTCAATATCCGTTTACAAAGAATGCAAATCACCGTTCAGTGTATTGTATTTTGCTTCCTTACAACTTTGTCTGATGCAAAGGTCTCCCATTTAACGTGGCAGCTTGCACAATCTCACTTGAGAACTCAAACTATATGTTATGCTATAAAGTGCCTACATACGTAGTGAAAGGGCCATTACATGTCTACATATTTTGGAAGTCTCTTAGTGCCATCAATGTTATATATATATATATATATCAGCTAAATAAGGACATGCCAGCTACATCTCTCAAAGAAGACATTTTATGATCTGCACTGCAAATTGCGAATATTGCAAAGCAGCAAACCATTACAGTTACGTAAACTAATGCTGGTCATGGCTACACAACGTGTATGCATTGTGCTGACAATATCACCACTCACTTTTTTTTTAATACGGCCTCATCATGTACGTCTTCAAAAAGAAGGCTTCATCGCCGACGAAAAAATAAGGAATGTCGCCTATCATTCCAAGACTTGCGCATGCAGGAACACCAAGAGTGCCGTCAATAATTTTCGTTTGTAGGTTGCTGCTGCTAAAGATGCCACCATCTGATTCGCTTCCATGGTGGCCGATTTCAGCATACAGGAAGCTAGAATGAAAGCAAGTATGCAGAAACATATCATTGATACGTAAGAGATCTGTCATTCATCAGTATAAGAAAAACTAAATTGTACGAAATTGACAAATAATGATGTAGTATGCAGGATCCGTTACCAAGGTTTCTAACTGTTCCTGGGCACTTTGCACAATAAATGAATTGAAATGAATTATAGTGTATGCAGAAAAGTGGTAGAATAAAGGTAATATTGCTGTACCATTATTTTTCCTCTATTTTAGCTTCAGTTTTGTCTCACGGGCTGTTCCCATTTGCTGCATTCTCGCAGATACTGATGTCTATCTGGTGTATAACCTCTCAAAGGTTGACTTCTTGACACTCGTTGGTTTATTGCACACAGGGGTGCGACTACAGCTGCTCACAGGTGGGCGCTGATATGTACAAACGCTGCCGCCATGCCTGCGCATTTCCTGTCTTGAGACTCACGAAAACTGATTGCCTCTGTGAATCATATTCATTCCAGTGCATAAATTTTTCTTATTCTTATTCTAAGTTTCTTAATTAATTTTATTCTTATTATTAACAGATAAACAATACATCTATACCTCGAAAATTATCTTCTATAAAAAATTATGCTATTTTTTTCCAAGACAGTTCTCTACGAAGATTTCAAATCTGGACCCGCATTTGGTGAAAGAATTGCCCCACAAAGGCTGAACAACTATCAAATAACTTGCACAGAATTTTTTATTTAATGCACAATTTCACATAGCTTCAATTCTCAGTGAACACCACCTTGGATACTGAAGTGCAAAAAAAATAGCGAAGAAGCATTGTGCATAACTATATCAGTGAGAGATGCCGGGGACACCATTTGGCATCAAAGTAACACCAAACAGTATTCAATTGTGGTCATACTGGTTAGTTAAAGCTTAGAAGAACAAACAAAACAACATTTCTATAAACTAGGCTTCTTGCTCAAACTGTTAATAAGCGAGATGGTACGATTGATTAAACTTACCTGTAGTTGGCGTCGCTCAATGCGAGCATCGACTTGCTGAACGAATTTTTGTAGTTTCAGTCTCTGCTTCTAGAGTTTGCCGGGCACTCAACATTCATGTGTTTTCCATTTATCGCACCCAGGCAATGTAGCATGTTCCACTTGTTTTCAAAGTCCCTCGCAACCTGTGTTAAGCGGCGCAAAAGGCAAGAAATTGAAATTAGTTAGTCCTTTGGAGATGCGGTACAAAAATTAAATTTTATTATAAATAACTTTCCTACCAAATGTTGCAATTATTTGTGCAATACAGTCAGTGTACAGCAATATCTACAGCAACATTAACCATGCATAGACGACAACGAATAGGTTACCTTTAGCCATTCATCCGGTGTGGACGGCTAAGCGACGTAAATCGGCCCGAAGACGTCCGAAATGGCCTGGTATACTTCGGCGACAATCATGCAAGCCGTAGAGCGGCCAGATGGAAAATTGAAAGATGAGGAGCGCAGCGTCTCCCCTGCAGCCAGGAACCTGAGCCAAAAGACAAGTTGAAAAACACGAAAGTGTATGCATGGTCCCGCTCGGTCACCGTGTAAGAAAACACTTGCTAAGAAACTAGAAATAACAAAAAGCCCTAAATTAATAGCGCTGAAGCCTTACCTGACAGCTAGTGCTAGCCGGTGCTCTGGAGGAATTGCCCTTCGGTAGTTTGTGTCAGCTTTCTGTATCCTTGGTTTCAGGAGTTGTAATAATGTGTCGAAGGAGCGCGGGGGCATCCTCAAATAACTGCAGAAAAAGCACATGTGTTGCATTACGTACAACTGATTTGCTCAAGAGTACATGTACGTGCCTGAACTAAAACACTACAGTAAATCACAGGAGTGCAGAATGGAGACTCACTCTCTGTAGTATTCCACATCCCGCGAACGAAGATGGGGCAGCAAAGCATTGGCATGACCCATTCTCTCTCATTCTTGCAAGGCGGGGCGAACCCACCAGCGGCGTTGGCGGGCTGTCTTCCTTCGAGCGTTCTGCTGCTTGTCTTGAACAGCTGCTACGAGCAGAATGCAAACTATTTCGTCTTCTTCGTCCGAGCTGATCATTCTTCACAAGTGGTTAGCAAGCGAGAGCAGCGAAAACGTGCAAACAGCTTGTTTGTCGAAAGCGGTGCAAGCTCTCGGGGCGTTTGTGAAAGCGCGAGGCTCCGCGAGCGGCGGCGCGAGCAGCTAGGCCAGGCGGGCGGTCTGAACAACTCCTCGCGTGCCGCCACGCCACGTTGAAAACCCGCATGCTTTTTGCTGCTCCCCGCTTTCCCTCTTGGCCGGTGTGAATGCACCTTAATTCTTTTCATACCGGGCCCATTGGGCATCGTTAGCCCGCTAACGATGGTTTGAAATGCTGCTTTATAGACATTCTGTGTTGCTCACGGACACACTGCCTTATCGTACTTGAATGAGCAGAACTATAGTTTTGTCTTCTAAACAGTTCGCCTTTTCCCCCCAGGCAGTGATTTTCGAACATGCTTCGATGTTTTTGCGATTGTCAAAGTAGAAAGCAAAAATGACCGCCCACTATCGATGGTTTAAAACGCCGCTTTAAAGACCTTCTGCACTGCTCACGGACACACTATGCTACTGTATGTGAACGAGAACTATATTTTTGTTATCTAAGCAGTTAGCCCCCCCCCCCCCCCCATCAGTCAGTGTTTTTTGAATGTGCTCCAATGTTATTGCGAGCGTCAAAGTAGAAAGCGATAATGACTGCCCACTACCGATGGTTTGAAATGCCGCTTTTGAGACCTTTTGCGTCGCTCACGAACACTCTATGCCATAGGAAGTGAAAGAGGAGAACCATAGTTTTGTTTTCTAAGCAGTTTGCTTTTTCCCTGCTAGCAGTTAATTTTTGAACACACTCTGAAGTTTCACAATCGTCAAAGTAGAAAGCGAAAATGGCCGCCTACAGGAACGGTGTGCTCGCTTAGAAGGATCGCAGATCTCGTGATTATGTTGCATCAGCGGCTGATTTTATCAATGGATTGAGCAACAGTGAGTCTGAGGATGCTGCCTTTTTGTTGGACTCTGACTCTGGGAGCGATGCCGACGCAAGCCAGCCCGAAACATCGGTGACTGCAGCGCATCGTGCCAAACTGTAGTGCTTGTACTTATATTTTTGTAATGGAATAACTGTTCAATAAAAAATTTTGATTTTTTTTTTTCAGAGATAATGCCTATTAGATGGCAATACATTTTGTATATCTCATAATTTTTGTTACATTTTTGTCTTAGTAGATACAAGCATGCCTTTACAAACTTTTTTCATATTTATCCCACAATCTTGAGTTTGGCAATTTATACCTTTTTTATGACATACATCTTGTTGGAGAAGTATGGGAGAGGCCTTTGCCCTGCAGTGGGCGTAACCAGGCTGATGATGATGACATCTCGCTAATAAAACTTTTACGCCTAAAAGTGCATTCATTCTGCATTTTGTTTATGTACGTATTACGTAAAATAATAAGTACAGTAGTTCCTTCAGGCAAAGAGAAATCCCTTCAGGCAAAGAGAAATCTGGTGTTACCTACAAATAACACCTATTTTCTCAATGGTAGGGAAAGAGTTAAACACCACAGAAACACATGCTACACCACAGCAACACGTGCTAATTTTGTGCTGCGACCAGTGCATTTCTCCTCTGGACTGTCATCTGTTTCACATGCTGTGAACAGAGACTCCACCACAGGTGGCACTGCTAACTAAAGGGCTGGTGACACCATACTATGGATGGAGACACAGTTGGTCCAATATGAAGGCATAGCTGGTCTAATATGGGCCTATAGCTGGTTCTCCATGCTGCACACGTAGTGCTCAAGATCAGATCACTTTGGGTTACTTTGGCTTGAATCGGCAATGTGATCTGGCAACATTGTAAAGTTACCAAATGCGATATCGTGTGCTTGCGCACCACCTGTGCTATCCTCATTCATGAAACACTGCACATGTGGCGGTCCCCATGACAAATTGATCAATGCACACCAAATTGGTGTGGAATTGGTATGTTATGTTGTATGTCTATATACATCTTTAATACGAGTGTTCCATACGTGCAAATTATCTAGATTTTTTATTTAAGTACCATGTTAAAAAGGTTTCACTGTAAAATGCACCATTGGGTGCTGTCATGTTTACTTGTAATTCAATTTTCAAAGGTTGTTTACTTTTCACAGTTTTAAAACCAAAAATGATGAACAGAAGTAGTTGCAATTTTATTGGCTATTGAGCTAACCAGTGTTAACATGTCAGATGTGAATTTTGCTTCTTTTGCTCTGGCCAGTTGGAGTTGCTGGAACATCTTCCCGTGCAAGTGGACGGCGAACCCTGGGAACAGGCTCCTGCCACCCTGCTCATCACATTCCACTGCCAGGCAGCCGTGCTTGTGAACCAGGGTGAACCCCAGTCATGAGCATGCAACCTCACAGAAGGAAGCGTTGTCGTCTGGGAGAAGCATGGCACTTCTTGCTCACCAGACCATGCTACCAACATGTTGGGTTAGCTTCTGCAACCTGCGCTGCTTCAGTGCAAGACTTTGGACGCCTATGCTTCCATTCTGGTATATGTTCGTTAATGTATTTAGACGTTTTCATGTGCTACGCAGTGACGTGAAATTGTTGATTATGGGAAGTAACTGCTGGTGGGCACAAGTGACTGGTTGTGACCAACATTCTGCCTCATTATTTTTTGCTGGAGGCACTTCATTCCAAGTGCCGATTTGTTTTACGGTAATTTATTTTTGTGATTTCGTGAATTTTTCTGTTCGCCCTGCAATACTCAGTCTTGTGAAATCTAAAGCCTCTTTTGTTGCAACCTGGTTACAGGGTGGTCGCAGAGCCAGAGCAATTGCTTTTTTGAACCTATTTGTTTTGTTTTTTTAATTTTAGCTATTGTGGAATAATTTCAAACCGAAACATACAGAATAAGTTTAATGGTCTTTACATGTTACAGCTCAGGGCTGTTTGAGGCTGGATAAGCAGAGAAGAATGAATATAATGACAGTGGGATAAGCTAATAATTCGAGTTTTAGTATATGCATGGAGGGCCTTGGCCAACATAATACCAGAACTAAGCGCACACTCCTCCATGTGTCTAGTATACTTTCATGCGCCCCACTGGGCTTGTATTGAGTAGTTACACTCGCTTATGATACATGTTTCTCAAGTTGTCACTGAATGCTGTACAGTAAAAGCAAGTGTCAAATATATGAAATATGTGCAGGTGCTCGTTGTTGCTGCTGACACAATTTTCGGTTAGTAATGCTAGTATTTTGGCTGAGGTTGAACAGCCTGAATAAAACAAGGACAATAAGGAACAAATACCACAGACAAGTGATAATTCAACCTCGCGCTGTTCAACCTCAGTCCTAAATATGAACCAACTAGCCCTCATCAAGCTCTTATTAAAGCAAATATGTTGGTTGGCGTCGACAGGATGTGCACGCAGTAAATGTAGCTGCAGTGTAGCAGAGTCAACAATATGCTTACTGCACACTGTGTTTGCAAAGGATGACGAAGTTGCTAATAAATGTTCATTTGATTGTGATGCTGTTCATCGCTTTTGTTGAGCAGTTGGATCTGTGAAATTATACGCAGTATCTTTTATATTGCTGTTAACATTTGCATGCAAAGTTATTTGTACACGCTGTTCATCGAAGTGGTAATATGCTACTATGTATTATCTTAATCACCACATTATGTGTTGAACACCATGTACTGCAGTGCAGTTTTGTTAATTTGCTATGTGAGGAATTGTGTATTCTAATAGAGTTCCCTTGTACTTGTAAAAAAATGAATTGCAATTTATGTTTGTTTGTACTTTCAATGGGCAAGCACTCAGGCCAATACTGTTGACATGCCTTTTGTTGAAGCCCTATCACAAGGCCGTTGTAATTCTTATCGGGTATACCTGTATACTATAGGTAATATGTATACTATGGTAACTGCATTTGAATCAAAGTAGTTTAATGTGACATTATTAGGGATGGACAAATAGTGAACTTGAGGTTCGAAGCGAACTTGAAGCAGGTAGTGATTTGATCGAATAATTTCTAATCGAATATATCACATATCATCAAGAAAAAGGCGCATTTTTATCATGACCCGACTTATCTACACAATTTTTTTTAAGAATTACAACTCATTTAGGCAGAGCATACTGCTTTCCTTTACTGCATTCACAAGTGTTCGTGCAAAAATACTAGCTGCTCCCCATGGTCTGGGAGCAGCAGTTTCTGTCGACTGCTAACATTTCCTGCTGTTGAAAACAGCCTCTCAGTCCTTGCCTGTCTGGCAGGAATTGAGAGGTACTTTTGTGCCACCTTGGCGAGCACTGGGTACATCCGGCTGCCATGGCTCTTCCAACACTTCAAAGGGTTTTCTCACCGTGGAAGCGCAGGAGCACCGAGTAGCCTGCCACTTGGCAATGAACACTTTCATGTGCACTGTTTTGCACCATGTTAGAGCTTAATGAAGAAAGAACACTCCACAGTGTGTTAGTTGCAGGCTTCTCCATGTCGGGGCTAGCATGAACTTATTTGCTGCAGTCGCAAGTGCAGCTTTTGCCAACTTTTTTTTACTCTCTTCAGTGTAGCAAATGTCTTTGTGGCGAGGACCAACTAGCATTGCGTTTGCTGAAATATGTGCCATTTTAAGCCAGGAAACCTCGCTGCAAGACTGCGCAGAAGGCTCTTTGCAAATCATGCTGCTTCATGACCTTCAGACACATGCAGCACCACTTGTGTACAATGCACAAGAGGTATCGATTGGGAAAGTGTAGGATAGCGGTCTGCGCATAGTTCGATCGTTGCTTGGTCTAGGGGCTGCACCACTTTTACAGCCGCAGTGATTAATTTCCATTCTTTGGAACTCAAGTTGTACATGTCAGATTCACAATGCTCAACTGAAACTGGGGCACAGTGCTTGAGGAGCCTATCCAATCATGGCGTACTCGCTGTTCCTGCACGTGGGGATGTCTTGAATCACTTCATGCTGGGCCATGTGCATGTCCTTTTGGATGTCCATAAGCATTGACCACCCACAATCGATCGATACTTTGCACAAAGCTGAGGAAAGCTTGCCACTTCCCCTTTGATAATCTATTTTCGACTCTGTAAAAACGTACAGCCTTCGAGATTTAGATGTTGTAGGATAGCCATTACATATAAAGCATAGCCTCCGAGACTTGCCCTGTCTGTCCGTGGCTTCTGGCTAACTATTTGGGAGCGCCGAATAACTTGAAGATATCAAACACTACCTGAATTCGAATCGAAGTGAATAACGAATAGAGAACAATTCGATTGAATATTCAATGACACTGAATACTATTCGCGCATCCCTAGACATTATTGAATGCACAGTTAAAGTACATGTTTACACATACTTTTGAAAGTTTGTTAGCGGGCACTTGATTGCAACTTTGAAACAGATGTTTTGTGAGAGCACATATTATATCGTCTGTTAAATGTCACACCTCGCATATTTGTGTTTGTCAGGCTAATACTACATATCGAAAAACGCTGCTGTGCTGCTATTAGTAGCAATAATATCCTGACAATTAGATTTGTATGCCAAGTTATTGCACTAAGTGCATGTGTTCAGTTCTTGCATGTTGAAAATGGGCTAATATTACACTGTATAAGGTGACTGCATGCCATTGCATCTGTACTCTGTGCGACATGGAGGTGACATTTTGCCTTGTGTAACATTGCCCCTGTATACTGCTGTGTATGTCATAAATTCTAAGTTGTTGTCGCATATTGGAATGAGCAGCCTAAATATGCGTAAGTAACATTTTTATTCGGCGAGTTCAAGGCAGATGACCAGGGCACGTAATGAAAAAGGCACTTGCAAAATCTGCTTGATCAATATTGTCGTTAATTGACAAGAATTAGTAGATGTGGCCATTGGAGGATATGTAGGGAATTTTGTCTGTGAAACTTGAATTGCCTGGAATGAAACACAAGTGCTACACACATCCATAATCGGAATAACTCAGTGGTTTTGGGTAATAGTTAACAGGATTGGTTACTATTAATTACATTGTCATGTAGTGATGATGAAGAATGTAGTAGGAAAACTGCAAATAACGAAACCAATATTTTATTCATCGGGCCTGTGTTAAAAAAACAACACAGTCAAGCACAAGAATAGCGGCGAGCACAGTCGACAATCAACGAAAATCTAATCTGCGAGTCAAGTGCCTTGACTTTTATAAATGACTTGTCCAAAGTTCCAGCGTAATCACTGGTGCCTGTGTGCCTTCCAGAAACTACTACACAATTCATGTAGCGCATCCAATCTGATTATACAAGCTTCAGCGAGAACATTCACAGAAGATTAATGCTAACGTACGAGTAAGTTCCACATCATACAGGTGCGACTTGCGCTGAGCGATAACTTTAAGTAGTCCCCGAGAAAAGGATGAATAAGTACACGTGCCAAATGCCTCCCTCTTAAAAAGCTTTGTCCCAATGCTACAAACATGAGAGCAAAAACTAAAGCACACACACTGAAGAAAAATAACCAACAAATAAAAACTATGTAATACGTTAGTAAAATACATAATAAAAGTACGTAACTCGTCGAAAGTTCCAGGGTAGTTGTTGGTGCTCGCATGGCTTTTGAAAACTACTACACAATTCATGTCGCACGTGCAGTCTGATTATACAAGGTTCAGCCAGGACATATGCAATAGATAAAATTAATGATAACATTCAAGTAAGTTCCAAATCATGCAGACTCATCTTGCACTGAGCGATAACATTTAAGTTTTTAGCTGGTGAAATGCAGTTCCAGAGAAAAGCGTAAATAAGGACGTGTGTCAAACACACTCTAGCAGCTTGCCGATGCCACATGTTTGCTTGCTTATGGGAAATGTGAAAGTCACATTGTCGTATAAATCGTACATCAGAGTAGAACAATATCCTTTTGAGGTGCCATTTAATTACATCTTCTGATAATTTAAGTTTTGCATGTTTCTTGCATCAGCATCTTTAAAGCAAACACCAGCAATTCACAATATATTTTTAAAATTTTACATTAGCTTTTATTGAGAGTGTAAACATGGGCTGCATATCTTGAACTTCGAACATATCTGAGGCGCAGGAAAAACGGCCTAATTTTCTAATGCTCTATGCCCAGAACAATAACTGGCATTAAAAAAAAATTGCTTAGTGTCACTTACTTTGCAGCATATGTAAGCAACAGATTTTAAATGTTCTTTTTTTTTGTGCTTGTGGTTCTTGGATGCTACTTTATACATAGACGCAGTGCCCTGTCGGAGAAAAGTGTTAAAAGTAAGACTTCAAGTAATTTCAGTACTGTGTAAACATGCAGCACACTATCCACAACTTATTATAGTTTCTGTTTTATTTATTTATTTATTTATTTATTTATTTATTTATTTATTTCACACTACCTTACAGGCCCATTGAAGGGCATAGAGTGAGGGGGGCAACAGTAATTACATGACTGAAAAATAGCAAAGTGCAACATCATTATAGTACAGTATTAATGCGCAATGAATTCAGGTTATCACGGAATGTTTCACGATTGGAGATGGATGCAATGTGACCAGGGAGACCATACTATGAAAGAGGTCACAAATAAATATCTATATGTATATATACGTATTGTTGATCCGAAGCGACCAAATATCGCCTTCAACTGTGCATGTCAGTTATCCATAGGACAACTAGACAGCCGATTCATGTCGGCCTAATCAGGCTAAACTCTCATCCTGCACTCTGCTGTATATATTGCATAGAGCTCCTCGCGGACCACACTCATGCTCCCATTTATGGTGAAGATTCTCCCAGCTTATGCAGTGCAGGGGATGTGCACATGTAACGAAATTCTAGTACACCAATGTCTTCAAACTTCTGCTTGAGTGTTGTGAAGGCCTGTAGCTCGATCAGTTCAATCTGTATGGAAACCACACCTTCTGCTTGCACCGAGAATGGCAGCAGGGAAAGCTTGGAACATATTAAGGCCAGCCATGTCCTGCAATCGGCCTTCGAATTCTTTTTTGTAGATAGTTGAGAGCAGTGCACAAAAGCGTCCCGAACTGACGACCACACGAACTGACGATGGTTCGGCGCTTTCAACTGAATAAAGTTCACTGTGTTAGACACAGTGTTCTTTCTTCATTTGCAGAGACTTGCTCTGTAATGCCTCTTGGTGCAGAGTGCAATGGATGCCAACAGAATTTATGTTTAGTGTTGCAAGCTGTGCCCAGCGCACCGCACAAGTCCATTCTTGTGTCTAACCATTGATGGGGCACCATCAATTGGGAGGAAGACAAGCTTCTCCCATAGCAGTTCTGCCCACTTGACCCTTTCTTCAAGCACTGACAAAATGTCAGCACCAGTGGTTATTCCTTTCATTGACACCAGTTCAGCAGTTCCTCCGTGAAGTTAAAACTTCTGTCAACACCTCCGCTAAAAACGGCAAAAGAGCGTTGTCAGTAATGTGGGTGCTCTCGTGCAAGCTGTTGCAAACGCGACAAACACTCGGCACAACTTTTTGAGACCTCTTTCAATGTCCACGCTGATTTCATTAACACATTCAGCGACAGCATTTGTAAAAGGCTAATCTACGAGGTTAGAACCGTTTAGAAATCATTGTATTTTGAGTTACTCATCGTGATCAGCAAAACACATCTATCGCAGATAAATCAAGGAAGTTTTTAGACATGTAAGATCCACTGGGCTGAAATTCTCCACCATAAGACAGCCTCACAGCCTGTAGAGTTATCTGACTGAGCTAACTTGTATGCTCGGTTATCGTAGTCAGAAGTTTTCATCTTTGAGCTTGAGTTTTTTCTTTTTAATTCTGAACTTGATAATCTGGGATTCACCATCTCCTGTACTCGAGCTTCTCCAGGCTTGGAGTGGTGCGTGACATCGGCTAAAATGACGAGAACCAGTGGGGCTATACTAACCGAACTAGGAAGGCCCATTAAGCTTCAACAAAGACAGTCCTTCACGAGAACAGAAATTGGCCTCCCTGGTGCAGTATTCGGCCACTACCTCCCTCATGACTCCTACAATTAACCCTTGGTCCTCAGTCCCCAGCAGCTGCAGAGCACCTGACCAAGGCAGTGGTCAGACCTGTAATGCAGCAGAGGGTGCTAAGAATCTCTGGACACGGACAGGCTGCCAATGAAAACTGACTCTTGCAACCTTTTAACACCCGAACTCTTTCTAGTGAGGCTAACTTAGCAGGTTTCTTTGAGGAGCTATCAGGCAATGTTTGGGGTATCATTGGCCTTAGTGAGGTTAGAAGAACTGGTGAGGCTTATACAGTGCTAACGGCCACGTCTTCCGCTATAGAGGTCTCCCAGATAGGAAGTTATACGGGGTGGGATTCCAAATACATAAGGACAAAGCAGGCAACATTGACGAATTCTACAGCATTCGTGAGAGGGTAGCAGTAGCCTTAATAAAACTTGATAAGAGGTATAGATTAAAGGTGGTACAAGCCTACGCTCCCACCTCCAGTCAAGATGATGATGAAGTAGATCAGGTTTATGAAGACATGGAGTTAGCCATGAGAAAAGTGCAAAGTCAGTATGCTGTAGCAATGGGCAACTTCAAAGCAAAAGTGTGGGAAAAGCAGGCTGGTGAACAAGCAATTGGCAACTACGGCGTCGGCTCTCGAAACACTAAGAGGAGAGGTGGTAAAATTCGCGGAAAGGAATAAGCTATGAATAATGAACACCTTCTTCAGAAAGCATAGCAACAAAAAGTGGACCTGGAAAAGCCCTGATGGTCAAACAAGGAATGAAATCGATTTAATATTTTCTGCCAGTCCCAGCATAGTGTACAATGTAGAAGTGTTATGTAGGGCGAAATGCAGTGATCGTAGGTTAGTAAGGTCTAGGATTCACCTGAATTTGAAGAGAGGAAGAGTAAAATTGGTGAAGAAGAAACAGGCCAACCTAGACGCTGTAAGGATAGAAGCGGGCCAATTCATTCTGGCACTTGCAAACGAATATGCGGCCTTGGAACAGCAAGGTGTGGATGATATAGAGGTAATGAATGAAACCATAACTAGGCTGGCTTCAGAAACGGCACTTGAAGCGGCAGGCAATGCACCAAGGCAAGCAGTAGGTAAGCTCTCCCAAGCAACGAAGGACCTAATAAAGAAACAACGAAGAATGAAACAGTCCAACTCGAGAGATCAGATAGAATTTGCAGAATTGTCAAAACTGATCAATGAGGAGAAAACAAAGGATATTGGAAATTATAATGTAAGAAAGACTGAGGAGGCAGTAATAAATGGATGCAGCATGAAATCTGCGAGAAGAAAATTTAGCATAGGACAAGCAAAAATGTATGCACTGAAAGATAAGCAGGGCAATATCATCAGCAATTTCAAAGATATCGTAAAAGCTACGGAAGAATTGTTTACTGACCGGTACAATGCTCAGAGCAGCCAGGACACTTCCTTCGGAAGTAGTAATAAACAGATTACAGAGGCTCCTTCTATAACATTTAATGGAGTTAGAAGGGCCTTGGAAGACATGAAATGAGGAAACGCGGCAGGAGCAGATAGAACAACAGTCGATTTAATCAAATATGGAGGAGACAATGCTTGAAAAACTGGCGGCCCTTTATGCGAACTATCTATCGACTTCAAGGGTCCCAGAGAACTGGAAGAATGCCAACATTCTACTAATCCAGAAAAAGGGAGACGTTAAAGAATTGAAAAATTATAGACCCATTAGCTTACTTCCAGTATTGTATAAAATATTCACGAGGATAAGTTTGAATAGGATAAGGGCAACACTTGACTTCAGTCATTCAAGGGAACAGGCTTGCTTCAGGAAGGGATACTGTACAATGGATCACGTTCATGTAATCAATCGGGTAATTGAGAAATCTACCTGCAGGGGTTGCTCAGTGGCTATGGTGTTGGGCTGCTGAGCACAAGGTCGCGGTATCGAATCCCGGCCATGGCGGCCACATCTCGATGTGGGCGAAAACCGCCGTGTACTTAGATTTAGGTGCGCGTTAAAGAACCCCAGCTGATCAAAATTTCTGGAGTCCTCCACTGCAGCATGCCTCGTAATCAGAACTTGCTTTTGGCACGTAAAACCCCACAATTTAATTTTTCAATCGAGAAATCTGCAGAGTACACTCAACCTCTCTAATGGCTTTCGTAGATTATGAAAAGTCATTTGATTCAGTAGAGATACCAGCAGTCATAGAGGCATTACGTAATCGAGGAGTACAGAACGCTTACGTTAATACCTTCGAAAATATCTACAGAGGTTCTATAGCTACCTTAATTCTATACAAGAAAAGCAGAAAGATAGCTATAAAGAAAAGGGTAAGACAGGGAGACACAATCTCCCCAATGCTATTCACTGCGTGCTCAGAAGAAGTATTCAAGCTATAAAACTGGGAAGGCTTAGGAGTAAAGATAGACGGCGAATATCTCGGCAACCTTCGGCTTGCCGATGACATTGTTCTATTCAACAACAATGCAGACTAGTTACAGCAAATGATTGAGGACCTTAACAGAGAGAGTGTAAGAGTGGGGTTGAAGATTAACATGCAGAAGATAATGATAAATAGCCGGGCAAAGGAACAAGAGTTCAGGATTGCTAGTTTGCCTATAGAGTCTGTGAAGGAGTACGTTTACCTTGGTCAATTAATCACAGGGAACCCTGATCATGAGAAGGAAATTCACAGAAGAATAAAAATGGGTTGGATTGCATACGGCAGACATTGCCAGCTCCTGACTGGAAGCTTACCATTATCATTGAAAGGGAATGTGTATACTCAGTGCATTTTACCAGTGCTGACATATGGGGCGGAGGCTTGGAGACTGACAAAGAAGCTTGAGAACAAATTAAGGACCGCGCAAAGAGCGATGGAATGAAGATTGCTAGGCATAACGTTAAGAGACAGAAAGAGAGCGGTTTGGATCAGAGAGCAAACGGATATAGACAATATTCTAATTGACATCGAGAGGAAAAAATGGAGCTGGACAGGTCATGTAATGCGCCGGTTAGATAACCGTTGGACTATTAGGGTTACAGAATGAGTACCAAAAGAAGGAAAACGCAATCGAGGACGACAGAAGACTAGGTGGAGCGATGAAATTAGGAAATTCGCGGGCGCTAGTTGGAATCGGTTGGCGCAGGACAGGGGTAATTGGAGATCGCAGGGAGAGGCTTTCGTCCAGCAGTGGTACAGTGTACTGTAACTGTAGCAGTGGACATAAAACAGGCTGATGATGATGATGCTGTGACAAACAGCATTCCACACTTCTAGCAGGCACCTCTTTATGAAGGCACCCCTCCGTAAATGTATTAGAAAATTTAGCTGTGAGCCATGAAATAAGAAAGCTTCCTCTCATTGTGTCGTCATTTGTGTGGGCTGTTTTCTGGAAGAGCCGTTGCTATTTCTCGAGGGCTGATTTCAAGCCCCTCTTGAGCCCTACGCTCAGGAGGGCTATGTGGGCTGGGCGGCGAGCTTGAGACCTCTGTGTTAAACTGTAATCAGGGAAAATAAATCTTTCAGCAAAGCTTCCCTTTAGCAGCTTTAGCACCGGGAAAATCGGGAAAACCGGGAATTCTCAGGGATTTGGATAGTTTGGAAATACCAGGGAAAAATCGGGGAATTTGTGCTTCTATCAATGAGCAGTAATTTTGTTGAAAGGGAACAAAAATCGTGGTAGTGATGGCTCGAGTAACCGAGAGGAATCGTAACGAATCCTCTTTGACGCGTTGTCGTCCGCTTAAGTAGTTGCCAGTCTACATTCAACGACAGACTTTCCGGACGCCCGATAATAAGGACGGCTTCCCGGCACTACCACGTAACCCATAGAGTCAATGTATAAGAACGTCTGAAATTTCGGACGCGAGAACCCTTCGCCGTCCGATTTTCCGGACTTTTTGCCGTGACCACAAGTTCGAAACGGCATTAATCAAAGCCACTACCACCGCCGCCATTTTGATTACCTTGCCGCCTCGAATTGGCGCTCTCGCACGCAGATCTGCTGGCAGCCATAGCCACCACCGCGGTCGCTATTAAGCTTCTTGCCGCTCTGTGCCGTGTTTTTCATTGAAAGAATTCGCCGCTGTCGGCAATGGCACCGACTGCATCTTTGTGGTCCGCGCGATTGGCTTCGAAGCTCGGAAAGCACGGCGCGTTGGATAATGCCGGTTTTTGAAAGTCAGCTTCGCCTCAGTATAGCAGTGTTACGCAGTAAAGCATACGCAAAAGTATTGCAGTGAAGCATTACAAGCGTGGGAAGGGACAATTGTCACGGGATAAAGTATATATTCCTTATTTATACACGCGCGCACCCGGAACCTCCTGTCACAGTACGAGCAACGATATGCCAAATAAGTGTACTGGCTTCAGAGCTTTTTCGGATGTGCCTGTGGCGATTTGAGCCCTTAAGGGCAGTAAAAGACATGCATTAATTTTTTCGAACTGCCTGATTTTTCGGACGTTTTCGCGTCCCTTAGGGAGTCCGGAAAATCGGACGTTGACTGTCCAACTGACTAAGAGGATGCTTTAAATGTTCGGTGGGGTGAACGCGTGATTAAAGGAGGACGAGAACAGAAAGGACCTGCGCATTGAGGAATGAGCGGGAAAGGAAGCGTGCCGCCGCTTCTTTAAATTATGGGGTTTTACGTGCCAAAACCACTTTCTGATTATGAGGCACGCCGTAGTGGAGGACTCCGGAAATTTTGACCACCTGGGGTTCTTTAACGTGCACCTAAATCTAAGTACAGGGGTGTTTTCGCATTTCGCCCCCATCGAAATGCGGCCGCCGTGGCCGGGATTCGATCCCACGACCTCGTGCTCAGCAGCCTAACACCATAGCCACTGAGCAACCACGGCGGGTGTCGCCGCTTCTTTGAAGGAACTTGAGCTCAAAAAACAAAGTGTTGGCTGACGCCGAGATGCAGGTGTCCCTTATCCAAACCAAAATAAACCCTTTAAAGCAGTGAAACGCAACACTGATGCGTTGTGCGCGGGCTGAGAGTATGCCAGGACAGTTGAGGTTGACTTTCCAGTTGCTGAGAAAGAATCTCACTAAAGTTCGGGCCTCATACCAATGAGCTTGCTATCAGTTGATATAAATAGCTCATATTCAAAAATATTTGCTTCCGCATGCATCTCCTCTTTATTCGTATATAGATAATGTCCGACTCGATTTGCAATGGGTTTTACCATTTTTGTCGAAGATATTTGCTGTGCATTTCACTAACCCCGCCCTTCTGTTTTCTTTTTGAATAAAATAAACACCACAACTTACTATTCAAACTGGATTAAGTCGTACTTTATTTTTTAACATGCTGACTAGAGAATGACAGCATCGGGCGACATAGTTTCAACTCGTCTTGACATAAAACGAAGTTCTGTGTCACTCAAGGAATTTTGCAAAGGCACTCAAGGAAAACCTTGAACACTCAGGGAATTTGGAAATGTTAACTTGGTAGACACCCTGGAATGCCGCATCAGTTTTCGTGCGACTGTGGTGATGTCTGGCTGTGAAAGCTGACGGTGGTGGCAGCATTGCCGGTATCAAAGGTCAAACAGCACCTGCAATGGGTGCTGCAAATCGGCTGTATCACCAAGGCGTCAGTGATGGATCACCACTACAAACTGCCAGAAATGAAGCCGTTTTCCAGGCCACCAGAATGCGCATCTTGAGGCTGGTGTTGGTAAAACAAGCGCAGAATGCAGAAACATACGTTTGGTACAATGGAAAGTATTGAAGTATTAATTGCGTGGATTTGGTGAAGCATGAAGACTCAGATGTTGCGAAGGTGTTGCACCGGGTATACTGAAGTGATTGCAAAGTTTTGGTGCACTTTAGGCACTGGCAAAACAACCCTTCAACTTCTGAAAGAAGTAGCAATTCCATTGTATACCGTATATACTTTTGTAAGGGCTGCGCCTCCTCTTTGGAGGGCAAAATTTTGGGAAAAAATTCATAACGTCCCGCCGGAAAGCGAAGTTAGTTCCGTTGCCGCGAGATCACACTAGCTGCTTTTTCGTCGACGCTTCTCAGGCTGGCGCCGCCGCGCCATTATTTCTTTGTGTGGCCTGTCGTCTCAGCTGTGTTGGCAGTGTTCGCAGTCAGATCGGTGGCATTTCGCTTCTATAGAAGGGAACCGTGTTTTGATCAGCACTGGCCAGGGACGATGGGCTGGCATCTGAGGTCGTTTACTGCAGCGTTGAGTCATATGCGCTTACCCTCTGCTACAGTTGCGGAAACAGTACGAACATTTAGCGGGCTTTTACCGGCCTGATTCCTGTAAGGGCTGCACCCAACCAAGATTCTAGAAAAGAAGTGCTGCCCTTACACGAGTGTATACGGTAGCTTCACTGTCTGATGTGTTTGTTTCTGGGAATGGCATATATCTGTAAATGTCTTTTTTCTTTACAGACTTTATTTTTTGCTGGGAACTTTGTTCTGTGGATGATGACTGAACTGAACTGTTGTAGCTGACCAAGTACATTTTCTAAAGTGCAAATTTATGACGCAACAGTGCTTTGTATGCACGAAAAGCATAAATACGGTTGTGGCATATTCTCTTGGCAATAATATTTGCTTTCTCTTCTGTCAAAACTTGTAACGTCTGTACTACAGTGTTATGGTAAGTTTTGTACCCTCTAATAAACGGTACACATCTGATAGTTGTGCTATTTTCAAGAGATATACCAAGTTACAGAGGGCAGCTCGTGTATCTAATTTTTAGTTTTCTTGTACTCTGAGGATGCATAGTTAGGATAGGAAACTAAACTGCATATTCAATTAAAGGGTTCTGACCTTCTGCGGTCACCACTGGGCTGACTGCAGAAGCAGTGTAATTGAAGGCGTAGGTGGGCCCGTGCAGGATAAGTGTTCTCGCAAAGGTTGCAATGTGACAAAACAATCAAATATGACAAAATAAGTTATCACTTGCTTTGCGTAATGCCCACTGTTGCATTACTGATGGAATACCAACAATGGTGCATAATCGCCACTGTGGTAGAGACATGTACAGATGATACATCATAAGTAGATAAAATCAGTAGATCGTAAGGTGATGGCAAGCGGGTATGCAGCGATTGTAA
Organism: Dermacentor andersoni; assembly: GCF_023375885.2. Classification (NCBI taxonomy): domain Eukaryota; kingdom Metazoa; phylum Arthropoda; class Arachnida; order Ixodida; family Ixodidae; genus Dermacentor; species Dermacentor andersoni. The sequence goes on along the minus strand of NC_092815.1, from coordinate 117,192,928 downwards.
ACCAAAGTCTCAGTGGGTTAGTAGGTAGCATCAGTAGATCATAAGGTTGTGATGGTTCACAGATAACTGGGAGGTAGAGGATTATCATGTAAATGTTAATAAAAAATTATTGAATGGTAAGTGTCATGCTATTGAAGTACAGCCACTTGGCTGTACGTAGCATGATGAACAGTATTTTTCTTTTTGCAGTGACATTTGATGGATGTCCATATAATTGCTTCATCGATAGTGTCTGTAAAATTCTTTACTTTGTTCTTATAAGAATAGTGTAGTCGAGCGTGGATCCAGGTTATTTTTCAAGGGTGGGGTCCAACTTTGAGATAGTGATTGATAATGATGATTAGTTTATTATGTGCTGGTGGGTTCTCTTCAGTAAACATTAGACATTCCTTGTCTCTCTAGAGCAAAATAACAGCTGCAGGAAGAAGAACTTCATGAGTTTGTCACGTGTTGCACACTGGCGTTGCACACACAAATTCTAAGGGAAGGGGAGTCAGGACATACGGATGTCTCCCCTGGATCAATTGCTTGTATCGGCTGTATATTCAACGAATACATTATAATTTCTTAGGAGTTGCAGCACAGCATGCAATAAAAGCACCAACACAATTAAGAGATAGTTAGATGGAATGTGAATACTAGACATTTGCGTACATGTCCAGTATTCGGATTTATAGGTGCATATTTTTATTACGCATGCTTCGTATATGTGGAATTGCAGCTCAGCGATGAAAACGCTTGTACTAAATCAAAAGTTCACATAAATTTGACATCGCTATATAACTTAAAATTGCTTCTAGCTTTAAAACAATCCCATTTTTGACATGCTGCAGAACTAACCTTTTGTCCAATGTGGCAACGAAAAAAGTTTCTTTCATCATTTTGTTATGCTTGTTTCTCAGCGCCATGCATGTTATATCTGGGCGATACACTTGCTGTGAGGCAAGTCAGATGTCTAAAAGGGCAGAATCAGCGAGCAAGAAGTAGTAGTGTCACGAAAATGATAAAATGTCTGCAAAGAACACAGGGTCAACAGCATTTAGCTTTGTTTGATTCCTCCAGGAACTTCATAACAGTAACGTCTTGTATGTGCTTATGTTTGCGCTTTTGCAGTTATAGTTAGGAAGTGCATTTTAAATTATGGATCGCGATGCCTTTACGTGCTGTTTGATTTGAGAAATATTCGAAGTAGTCTGATCATTTAAACTATGGAGCAGCAGATCTGACAAAATCAGTTCAACTCTGATAAAGCTGCAATTCAATTGCAAAACTTTGCTTTCTTGTGATTCGGCTTAGAGTGCTTTGAGAGTCAATTCATACCTCCTTTTAACAGGCATATTCAGAGTGAAGACATACTATTTATGTGTAATAAGAAAACACAACACACAAGTGTGCTCTGTGTATAAAACATTTTGTTTATTCACTAATGTGGTTGGGTTTCATTACCATAGGGTCCATGTGTATATAAACCTATAACCATATAAACTGCATTCAATTAGCTATAGTTTAAACTTGGGTAATTCAGACTTACAATTAGTTAAAAAATTATCAACATTTTGGACGGCTCATTGTTTTCAACGTATAGTGAAGCTGTCTGACTCAAGCAAGTCTTTTAGTTACTTAGGGTAATTCAAACCTTTTGGCTCTCCAAAGCAGAGAAGAGAGACCACAAATGGCTGATTAGAGGTAGGGGTGGAAAAGGGTAACATCAAGGTGGGAGGGGGTAGGCGTGTGACAAAACGAAATAAATAGGGGGGCGGGTCTCTTACTAAAATGTTTGAACACATGAATTTTTTGCGCAACATGTATACGAATACTAACTAGTCTACGGCAAGCTCAAGCACGCTCAGTAGTGTCAACGCTGAACTTTTGGCATATCGTTAAGAAAGGGGGACGGGGGGCAGGTCTGCCGTGGAGTTACTCTAGTCCGCCAGTGGCTCGAGCGACATCCCACGTTTTATCACTGCTGATCCTTCAAACCTCCATTTTCCTGTTTTGTTTGGATATACAAGTGTCCCCGAAGAACTGGTACCGCAGGGAGACTGTTCGCGCTAACAGCTGCGTCCGTTATTGCTTCCCACTCTCCCAAACAAGCCACCACTCAGCCCGCTGGCTCTTGGCTTCGCAGTCGTTTGTAGTGGAGCTCCCGCTTGTCGCTACCGCCAGGGGCAGCGTTTGCGCATTTATTCATTTTTTGAACGCAAAAGGCATTCAAACTATTGAAATACATAGCCCATTCATGGATATAATAATTTTTGCTAGGGAGGGAAAGTCGTACATGGATGTCAAAAAAAGTGTTTCGCCTGAAAGGCGAAGCATTGATTGCGATAGCAAATTATTAGACAGCTATATGAATTAAGTAAAAATAGTAGTTTTATTGGTCGTATAAGCTCGTAAACATTAGCTTACTAACTAAATTAACGTGGTGTCACGTGTGCACAGGCAAACATAAACACATCTCAATGGGTGACGGCGAACACTCGCTGTCAAAACACCGGTGTGAGGAAGAGCGGCAGCAACAGTCAGTGAATTGACCTTCGTGCTGCCTTTCGCTTCGACGCCAACTAAGCGGCGAGAACACAGTGTACACGAAGCTATCAGCTCTCTGCGTTCATTGACTCTGTACCCATCGCAGATCGCTTTTAAGATAGGGCCCGCGCGGCAGCACTTAGCCGCGACACATGCAGCTGCCGCCGAAGTAGGCATGTTGGCCTTCTTCACGAGAATGTTCCACCTCACGTCGCCCGTCGAACCGTCACTCTCCTGCAACACTTTGGATGGGACATCACCCACCCGCACTAAAGTGCGGACTTGGCACCCACTGGCCACCACTCGTTTCCTAAGCTGAATACATTTGACCGGAAGGCGCTTCAGCAGCGACGATGACAAGACGAAAGGAGGTCGAACGCTTCTTCAGTGACTTGGCGGCGAGCTGGTATGAAATAATAATAATAGTAATAATAATAATAATAATAATAATAATAATAATAATAATAATAATAATAATAATAATAATAATAATAATAATAATAATAATAATAATAATAATCAGCCTGGCTACGCCCACTGCAGGGCAAAGGCCTCTCCCATACTTCTCCAACTACCCCGGTCATGTGCTAATTGTCGCCATGTTTTCCCTGCTACCCTTTCCTTCTTTTGGAATCCAGTCCGTAACCCTTAATGACCATCGATTTTCTTCCCTCCTCATTACATGCCCTGCCCATGCCCATTTCTTTTTCTTGATTTCAACTAAGATGTCATTAACTTGCGTTTGTTCCCTCACCCAATCTGCTTTCTTCTTATCCCTTAACGTTACACCCACCATTCTTCTTTCCATAGCTCGTTGCGTCGTCCTCAATCTAAGTAGAACCCTTTTCGTAAGCCTCCAGGTTTCTGCCCCGTAGGTGAGTACTGGTGAGTACTTAAACGTAGGTGAGTACTTAAATTTCCCCAATGCCTAAGCTAATACTTCAATCAAAATGGCACCTATGTGGATAAATAAATTCAAGCTTAAAAATGCCAGTACATAAACCAAAATGGCAGTTATGTAGAAAAAAGTGACAACCATTCCACTCTGCGAAGATGAAATGGCAACGAAAGCTGACGACAGCTAGCTGGCGTCAGCTTTGTGAGCTTTGACTAGTAAACACTCTCAAACGAAAAGTAAAGTGCTATCGCTGCCATTCCATCTTCACAGAGTGGAATAGTCTTTTTTTTTTTTTGCTTTGCGAGTCTGGCGTCGTTGCTCTTTCGGAGGTGCCCGGGCTCGCGATTGTCGTTTTCGTTCAGCATTGCGGGAACGTTCTTCGTCGGGGGTCGTTTCGCGTCGGCGCCATTCACATTCTCGTTGCTGTTCTTTACAGCGCTCCTCGTACGCATGTTGTTCTTCGGGCGTACGAACTGTACGTGTGCACCCCATCGATAACGCAGCTGTTTTTAGCGCCGATACCGCTCCTGCTTATATACTGCAGTAACCTTGACGTCACGCTATTGCTCACGGAGAGCGATCTAATCTATTCCGCATTTTGACATCTGCGCCACTGCACTGCACCCGTATGGGTTTGTTAGAAATCGTTAAGTCTGTTTCTGTCGCCGGACGCCGAAAAAAACTACGGAAGGTTAGTCATATACAGCTCTTGCTGTGAAATAAATTCAAGCTTCAAAATGCTGTAATAATTATTGAAAAGAAATGTTTCTTTCTATTTATAAAAGAGTTGGAGAGCTTACTTTTGGGATCACCCTCGTATGTACCAGAATGTCTATGTGACGACTGCTTCCCAGAAATTGTTAAACTTATTAAGGGATCCGAGGGAAACTTAATTATCCTTGTGGACAAAGACACATAGTACTGGCAGACGTCGGAATTTGTGTGATATATAGTCGCCAATACAACGATGAACCGGTCCTTTCGCTTTTTTACTTGTGTATGGTGAGGGACATGTAATTCCAGTATCTAGTTTAGGCAGTACGCAAAGTATAACCGTGTGTTAAAAATTGTGCCTTGCGCCTGGTTTCGAGAAACCGAATGGGTTGCTGTTTGAACATGCCGTTTCTTCACTGCGGGACACTGCAGTGTGTAAAAATATTAAACATCACGGCGCGCATGAGGTATATCTATTATTACACATATTGGTAGTAAAGGCGTGACAACCCAGTGACAACAATGACGCCCTATGGATATCCTCTGGACATCCACTGCCAGGGCGTGGATATATTAGGGATGCGTTGAATACGTCCTGCGAACGTCCTTCACATGATCGTTTGGCCACGCTTTCCGTGTTACATTCCTTGCGTGTGCGCGAGGGATATTATGGGGACGTGCTGCGCACATTTTACGGACATATGTCAGGGCCTTCTACAATGTGTTACGTTCGCAGCACATGGTGTGTGACAGATGCCAGGGGCAGAGCGCCCCCGCATCGAGAACACACACATCATGTGCACACATTACGCGCGCACTCGCGCAAACGCAATACGTACTCATTCTTCCAGGCTTTCCGCCACGCGCAAGTGGCTCATTGAACTAAATGAACTTTTCAATGTGAATTCCGACAGTGAATTCGTAAAGTACGGCGTAAACATGAGCTGCAAACGTGATAGTATCAAACTGTACTTCGAACATTAAAAAAAATCAATTCTGTTACGAGGAAACTTAAAGAAAAAGCCTCTTAGTATATTCATGTGTATGCAGAAAAAAAATTTATGTGCGATATCCATGAGACGTCCATGGTATCCGAAACTGGTCTGGCGGATGTTTCCGACGGTGATGATTCGGACGTCCTGATTCCAAATGATGATGATCCGAACGTACGAAGTGTTCTCACTGGGAGGCGTCTCTAGAAAGTGACTTAACTGAGCATGAATATTTGAAGGATGCAATTGGCAGGCCTCAGGAACACCTTTGTTAAAAGGAATTGCAAGCGCTCAGGCTGGTGAAAAACACATAAAAGAGCGTCTTAATTTCCTGCCTTGTCTTTCCGCACCACTCCTGCGCTCTGCTTTGCAAGATATGTCGCACCAACTAGCCCAACAATTCCGTGATGTGGTTTTCCCAAATTTACCTACTGCCACAGTAAGCGTTGAATTCGATTATATATTTCCTAATAACGCTAAGCTTCTGCCTATTTGATACCTAAAAGTTTTGTTAGATGACCACTTTGATAACTTCATTATAAGTACAGTAGTCACCACAGATGTTTCTATCAGGGAAGATAAGGAGGGAGTGGGCATTTTTTCGCCATCATTAAATTGGTCTTTCTCGCTTTGACTGCCCAACTTTACTTCAATATTTCAGGCAGAGTTTATCGGCTGTCATTCGAGCTCTACGAAACTTCCCTCATCTATTTATTCAGCCGTAATCATACCTGACTCCTTATCAGTTTGTTCTGCTCTATCAGTGCCAAATTCATCTACCATTCACCCAGAATTTTATTAAATAACGCCGATTTTCAGGACCTTAGCTTCCCTTGGCACAGCAGATGACATTCAACAAGAAAATTGGAAGTTTCATTCACCAGAATGCGTTGTCGAATACCAATGCTTAATTTTTATTCCCACAGGTCTGGCTTGGCACTTTCCTCTCAATGCTTTTATTACAGCAAACCTTAAACTAAGAAACATTTCTTTATAGACTGTCATGAGTTCGACGTGCAGAGAAAACGACTTCTAGAAGGTCCCCTTCGCCAACTTGGATGGGTCATCATGCTTCCTATGATACTGTCTCTTGGGGTGTCGGCACTAGGACATTGCAATAGGAACGTATGTGATGCTATATTGAATTTTTTAAATTAAACAAAGAGAATGCCATGTGAATTTTATCCTTTTACTTTCCTCGATATCAAAACAAAAATATTAACTTCAAATTTTAAAATAATATAGCCTGAAAATTGATATTAACGATTAGTATTAGTTTAATATCATTTCTAAATTACGTAAGTCTATTTAAGAATTCTTTCCTTTTTACCTACTGCCACCCGATTTACGGCCGATCCCCCGTAGTGGGTTGAGCCATATCCGCAGGCACCAAACCAAACCAACAATTTACTATTCTGAAACGTTAAAGAAGTGACGTGTTGTGATGTCTCGTTTTGTGGTATACTGCTCGTTACCATCCACATAGAACGTATACGGATAACTGTCAAAGCCAGATCCCAACTACCCGGATGCTCTGGGTGCGAGCTTAATCCACGTGACGTTGTTTTTCATCGCTCTTGTGTGACAACAGTTTAAACATTGGAGACCGCGCTCGACTGCGGAGTGCATAGGGCGTATACCTCTACGGTAGAGTAAATGCTGACAGATTGTGCACGCATTATGTGGAAGTTATTTTTGACACAAAATAAGCTACCTCCTTGCCCAGGGCAAGACCAGCTTACATTTCCATACAGAAAAAGCACCTTGTTCAATCGGCACAAACACGTAGAACCGTTTTAATCAAGCTTTCATAAGTCCAGAAATATTTGTGAACAAGAAATCGGTGATTTCGTCAGGAAGCAGACGAAATCCCGCATACAGAATCTTCCAGCTCAACAGGTCGGGCTGGTAGATCTTGCTGGGATACGCCGTTTGCACGGAGTCCAGCATTTTCTTGGCGACGTCTAAAACAATCGGGTCCGGCTCTTTCGCTATTGTTCGCCGGATGTTGTCCTCCATTTCGTCTGCGTATCCCTGTTGTGTAAAAAAAAAAAAAGGGAAACGAAAGAAGATCGTTGACCATACCGTAAACCGCGTGACACTGATATCTCGAACATGCAGCCGACGACGTAGCTTTGCAAATCACGTCTAACGCCCAGGGACTGGCTTCCAAACAATTCCCATTTCTTACACTTTCAATCACTGCTTGCAAGTGCAGCATATGTTTAGACCATCGGTAACGTCGGGTAACTGTGGCAAATGCACGGTTCTTAATTTGTGTGACTAGGAAAAAATATACCATAAGAAACCAACAATCAAGGACACCAAGGACAACATAGGGGAAGTTACTTGTACTTACTAATTGAAATAAAGAAATTATAAATTAATGAAATTGAAAGTGGATGAAAAAGCAACTTGCTGCAGGTGGGGAACGATCCCACGTCTTTAGCATTACGTGTGCGATGCACTACCAATTGAGCTACCGTGGTGCCGTTTCCCCATTCATTTTACGGGGTATTTATGTTTTGCTACTCGAACTAATCCTGGGAGTGTAGCCTGCGCCATCGCTCACAAACCTTGGCGGCGGATGTGGAACATCCTTTCTGCAGCAGGCGTCACGAGTACGTGACCTTTTTGGGTGAAGGCAACTGGTCAGTAAACCCACGTGCTCCTCGGTTAACCACCTTTCTTCTCGTTCATTAGGGGAAAAAATATGTAAGTTCTGTGGCGAAAGCTGTGTGTAGGCGTCGGACGATAAATTCGTGCAACTCGATTCGAACGTAAACTGACCGGCACGTGATTAGATCAGGCGGGAATCTGACGAGCGTGTTCACGGAAATTTCATTTGAAGTGTTGGTATAGTGCTGGAATGCAGCTTTGCATAGCTGATAAAACCGATACACTTCAGCACAAATGGGCGCGGGATGCTGCTTTTGTCAGTGCAGCACGTCACTATTCCGAAATCGATTGAGTGTATTATTTAATTCAAAAAATAACAGCGGTAAGGGTAAGCCGCATCTGTGCCATGCTGGGCTTTTGTTTTTTATTTACATCAGTGTTCCTCAAACCTTTCCAGTACCTCACCCCTTTTAGCAGTACCTGAGTAATTGAGTAATTGACAAGCTTTACTAATTGATAGGCACGTATTACTATTTACAAATTGGAGCCGATACGTTCGCAACGCGTATGCGCCCAGATAGAATAAAATCCTGTTGTGTTAAACTGACTGGAAGACTAAAGAATGGCTTCCGTTTCTGTTTAGGACAAATCGGTCTACGGGTGCACTCGTTGCCACCCCCGCTATTCCAGTCGTGACCACGCGATGCTTACCCTGGAATAGATTTCCTTGACGTCGTCAGGGAGCTTGTCCCACATGTACTTGTAGGACTTCAGCAGCGAACTGGGTTTTGTCTGCGGCAGCCGGTACAGGTTCGGCTCGATGCCAACCACGTAGATGCCGAACTTGAGCAGCTCGCGGCGCAGAACCTCGGTGAAGCAGCGTACGGCGTACTTGCTCATGCAGTACGGTCCGGTACCCGGAACGGCCATGCGGCTCCACACGCTGTTCACGATGACGAATCGCCGGCCGCAATGCGGTGACTGGCGCAGCAACGGCAGGAACACCCTGGCCACGCGCGCGACGCAGAGCACGTTCACCTGCAGCGGGCGGCGGAGAGTGAACTCATGGTTGCAGTGCGTTTGTCTTCGGAAAGACTACGGGCATATGTTATTAGGTGTGTATACAAGGAAAACGGAGGCGAGATGAAGCATTCATCCTGAGATGCAGTATTCTGTAACAAGGTCACTCAAGTTAGGTAGGGATAGCTAATTAATTCAGGGGTTTTACATGCCAAAACAAAGATATGATCCTGAGGTCCGATATGATATGAAGTCAGGTTATGATATGATTATGGGTCTTTTTAATGTGCACCCAACGCACGGTACTCGGGCGTTTTTGCATTTGGCCCCCAGACAGGGAGATTGGAAGTGCTTTAATTGAACTGGAATATCGCAATTTCACTGCATATCTCTTTATGCAATTTATGGAGACGAGGTTAGTGCGAGCTATGCATACATGAACCGGGCCAATACAGTGCAGAGCGACATGAAAAACTCCCGGTACAGCTTCCTGTTGCTCAATACGTGCTAGATCAAAGTTTTTCCAAGCATGAAAGAAGTCCGCGAATACACACTAAGTGCCTCGAGCGGCAGTTTTGCGTGTTAGCGCGAGCTTCTTTCACGCTCGCAAAAACACTTATGCAGCACGTATTCAACAACAGAAAGCTGTACCGGGAGTTTTTCGTGTAGCTCTACATGTTTCCCATTGACATTTTTTATTATAATTATAATTATTGAAAATATGATTAATTAATTAAGGCTAATTATGTAATTTGGCGGAATGCAAGAAATAATCTGAGTATTTCCAAGCGACGGCAATCAACATTACCTTGGTTCGGTCCAGTTTCGTGGCATTTGCACATTTTCGTGGCATTTGCAACACCGTGTACATAGTGCAACTGACGGTGGTCTGCTCTGGGCCGCCATCAGCTGCACTTCGCCCCTCGATGACGCAGGGCGTGTGTCGAGTGCGCTACTTAACAACACTTGGCAATGGGCTGAACGCCGTTTAAATCATGGATCTGGGACCTCAGAGAGGTGCGAGGTAATGCTAAAGCATTTCTCTCGCATTTACCACCAAGACAGCGGCTGAATATTTTTCTTCGCAGTTTTCCGTGGGCCACAAAGGGGAAGGACAAAAGGGGCAGTAGACGCACAAGCTGACCTCGTAGGTCCAGCGCATGTCGTCGTCGTCGTACCACTCCAGCTCGCCGAGAGACACCACGCTCAGGTTGATGATGACGGCCCAGAGGTGGCTGTCGCCCTTGCACAGCGCGCGCACGTGCTTCTCGAACTCGGCGAGCGACTCGGCCTGCGTGACGTCCATGTCGACCACGTGGATGTTGCGCTGCTGCTTGAGCTGCCGAGAGCCGGGACTTCCCTCGCTCGCGCAGCCGGCCACCACCTGCGTGGGGTGAAGGCGCACACGTTAAGGTGTCTGCGCACGCGAACGAGCAGCACGAGAACGCCGATTTTAGGGCGCAGCTCTTAGGCGCCCGTTCCCGGGTTGAACGTCGACGTCCCTCGGCGTAACCGCGCGAACACGTTCGTGCCGCTGCTCGCGCGTTCGTCGTCGTCGTCGTCTACCACAGCTGACTCCGATGCTGCTCATCATGCCAGCGTTTCCATACTGCTTCTCCCTCTGCGAAGGCACTGACGGCACTGACCCATTGCTAGTCGGTGCGCCGATTTCAATCTCAAATTCATTGCCTCCGAAAAAAAAATTAAAGAAGAAACGTATACAGCTGCGTTCAAATTTTGAAATAGCGAGTATCGTAATCGTCAGACATTCCTTTTTTTTAGAGTAACGACTACTTGTGTAGTGTGGATTCGAAAGTGACATGTTAATATAATTCTTGTATCACGGAAAACTTTTACGATAACAAGGGTATGCACATATCCGACTTCTTGCGGATTCGTATGTTTCCTTTCATATTGCTCACGGGAGTAGCTTTAAAAATAAATTTCTTTTTTCTTGCGTCATATCCAGGGAGCCTTTCACTGTTCAGTGAGTTTTTTTTTCCAGGCGAGGGACCAGCACACCGCTGACGGAAACAAAACACCGCGTGCGTCTTTCGCACTGGCTCTGTATCGAAGCAAAGCTTTCTTTTGTGCTGGCTACGTACAGGGAACCGCGAGAAACTATGGCTATAAACTGTATCTGTGAAGCCAAGTGAATGCTAGAAAAAAAGTTGAAATTTAACCGCTCGGTTTGAACAACATGCGTGCGTTGGTTTGTTTTCGAACAGCTCAATCGCCGTCCGTCGGATTTGTTCTCGACGATACATTCACGCTGGCGCTTTTTCAGTGCATACGAGATCGGCCATGCCTCGCGCACCAGACAAATGTGCAAATTAGTCGAGATATGAATCGCAGTTGCACTTTATTATGTTACGTTGGTCTTGTAAAGGAAGGTCCGAGCAGCAAATACATGTCGGAAATTATACGCCCTTTCCTCTACTGCACAGACGATTATATGCTGCCAAGTACTTGTACTGAGCAACGTCGGGGAAAAAAAAAAGGGTGTTCGGTTACGTTACACATTGATATAGAAATGTGGCTGTGATGTGAGCTATTTTCCGGAGCCTTACGCGGAATGACAATACATCATAGCAGAAATACGTCTTGCATGTGTACTTACTACGCGCTTTTTAGACTTCGTTAATACTACTCTACTCTCACAATTGAAACAGCTAGTATAGAAACAGCTACAACATAACTTTCAGCAGTTGCTTGGGGACGTTGACTTGCTAGAGCTGGTAAGCTTGTTAGCTCGGAATGACAGCGGGTGGCAATTACAATTGCGTGAGGCAATTCGCTGCCTTCACTCCACCGCGGCCTCCGTACTCCGTCGCGCGTCAAGCACATTTTATGAAGGTGGCCCCACTGGATGCCTTCTGCGCCTTAAGACGCAGATTAAGTCGCGCAGAAGGAATGTGGCACTCCGTAAGGTTCCCTTGCATCGTAGCGTCTCGCGCATGCTTATTTGTACTAACACGCACATAACCTTGCTTGAGTTATGCCTAGAGCAAACTGTATACATGCATATGTCGCCTAATAGACAAGGATGGTTCGAAGATCCGGCGCGTACCGTGAACCCTCGTCGGTCAAGCTCCAGAGCGAGTCTGTTGCCGTAGCCGCTGTCGCATCGCGTGACGACGACGATCTTGCCCTTGGGCGGGACCGCCTTGTAGGTGAGCGTCTTGAGCAGCCAGATGGTAGCGTAGTGCGATACGACGACGACGACCAGGGCGAGGGAAATTACGTGCGCCGCTGTGTGCACTAGAGGCGCCGTGTAGAGGACGCAGAACAGGGACACGAACACGGCGAGAAGCATGCTCGCGTAGCCCTGCATGGTACCTGTGCGCTCGCGAGCCCCCTTCTGTTCGAATGCGCCTGCTTCGCCTGGCGCTGACGCACGTGCACGTGACCGCGCGTGCCTCTTCTTTTGTCCCTCGTGAAACTTGCGCAACTCGGGACCCGCGTTCAGAAAGCTTTTCTTTCGTCGCAGAGTTAGCTCATTGGCTGCCGTCACCACCGATGATGTGCTTGAGTAAGATAAGGTTTATGAATACGGGCTGCCTTTTCTCGACGAATTCGGACAAAATGTCTCGCAAATCTTGATATTGCCCCAATAACTCGTCGATAAAAATCATATGTGAAAGTTACGTAAGATCGTGCGCAAGCTTTACGCGTAATGTAAGACGTCTATATTTGGTATCAAAATACAGGAACAGGTAATATACAGGGTTTCCCAGCTAACTCTAGCCAGAGTTAAAAAATATGCCGATGCACTCTAATATGACGCATGTTGCTGACTATTGTATGGAGTAAGTCGCACTATATTTTTGTATTGAGCTTAATTGCGCAATTAGTCAAGAATGATTAACTTCGGGAGCAACGAAGTTACGCGAAAAATTTCAATTGGAAAGTTATAGAGCGCTTTGCAAAACGTCTGGTTAGACAGTTTCTAACTTTCCGTCTATTAGGCATTAGTGTTTTTCTGCTGACAACAGATGCCCGGAAAACACAAAAAAAAATTACCACGTAACATGTTCTCTTGCGCGCCGTGATTTCAGTGCTCCAAAACGCTCTGCCTACAAACGAACACAGCATTTAGCCGAGTGTGCTGCAACTGCGCCTGCTGATGGCTATCAACAACCGCCGCGAGGGAAGCACATCAGTGGCGTAAATCGCACAGCCAACGTCTGCGTCACTGCCCTGTTCCATTTTAAGCGGCAGCACACACTGCTATAGATGCTATGTTCGTTTGCACGAGAAACGATTGGGAGCGCTGCAATCACGACGCGCAAGCGGACATGACACGTGGTATTTCGTTTTGTATTTCGAGAACATCTGTAGTAAGCGGAAAAACACTAATGCCTAATAGATAGAAAGTTAGAAACTGTCTAATCGGACGTTTTGCAAAGCGCTCTACTACTTTCTAATTGGATTTTTTTGCCTAATTTTGTTGACTCCGAGGTTGGTTAATAAATATTCACCAATTATGCAATTATGCAGAATACAAAAAAATAGTGTGACTTCCTCCATACAGTAGCCAACAAGATGCATTTTGTTGAATCGTCTTGGCATTTTAAAACTCTGGCTTAAGTTAGCTGGGACACCCTGCATAGTGGGACTACACAGCCCTTCGGCCGTTTGACTGCTCGTCTAAATGTAGTGTTGCCTAATTATAAGCACAATCAATAAGGTGTTCACTTCGGATAAATTATTAGGTTTTACACACCACCAGAGCGCATTGTTCTTGATGTACCGGTTTCACGAACTCAGCGTCACCTTTGTGCGTAAGAGTGCCACCGATGAGGCTGCCTATAAAACGAGCAGAAGCACTGATTTCCCCAAGCAAAATTAGGAATGCAGGCGCTTGAAACATTCTCTGTTCTGCAAATTCTACTGAAAATTTACATATGTACTGCGCACAAATCCATAGGGTTGGCAACACTGTTCTTCTCCAATTATGGTCATGGCATGCTTCCTGTAATTTGCCTTTGCTTTGTGTGTTGAACGGCCACGTAACCTCTGTGTAGCTGACAGCTGCGTGGAAATACGTCGCACGCCGACGGGGCAGAGACGTACACAACACAAGCACCGACGACCAACTGTGCGGAATCGAACCCGGCCTCGGCAAGCTGTGAACGTTAACTCAGTCACAACCGGTAGCAGGTGATTACGTTTCTTTAATAATCAAGCCTTCATCAGGCCGGATATCTCCGTAAGCCAGAAATCCGTGATCTCGTCGGGTAGCATACGAAAACCGGCGTACAGAATCTTGCGGGTCAACAGGTCCGGCTGGTACAGCCTGTTGGGATGCGCCGTCTGTACGGAGTCGAGCATTTTCTTGGCGACTTCTCGAACCACGGGGTCCGGCTCGTTCACTATTATGTTCCGGATGTTGGCCTCCATCTCGTCACCGTAACTCTGCGTGAGAAAGGGCAAATGGAAAGAAAAAATGATCGATATACGCAGGTTACATGTAGTTAGCAATACATGTATAACAATAGCGCTATCCGAGTTCGAATAATAATAATAATACATATACATTGTGAGGAAGCGCTCACGCGCAACGTAAATGTGCGGGATTGAGGCAGGGTGATCTTCTGCATGACATTTTGACGTGAAAAATGCCTGAGCTCTCAGCCACGTTAAGTAGCCCATAAATCACGTAAATTTCATTTTGATTCGCTCCTTGTATCCGTGGGATGATGTGTGGTATCAGACAGAATGCACGTGTTACGGCCACGAAACGGGCCTACACGAACGCCCAAGACGCCTTCCTTCATGTGGATACAGCCTGTTGCCTAAATAGTTCATATTATACAATAGGCGTTAACGTACAGGCATGGCCAAAAAGTCACTGCAGGGACAATAACCGCTGAAGAGGCTGCCATAGCTGTCGCAATCACCTCTACGCAGGAGCCCACAACCATACACTATAAGACTCGCAAGCTACATGCCGTCACTTCCAACTCGGCAGACTCACAACCCAACGCACTTCGCAGGACACGCTTCCCCGAAGGGCAACATGCAGGCACACGCATCGGCTCACGAGCACGCACATCGAGCTGAGCCATATTCAGGCCACCGCGTATCAGGGGGTACATTAGACCCAGTGCCACAGCGCTACACAGAGATTCTAAGTCGCTACCATCTAAACCGCAGACGATATCGGTTACCACAGCCCGCTCTTACGCGAGAAGAAACAGTTACGCTCAGGCAATTCAGACCAACTCAATATCCACACGGAACAGTCCTACACGCCATGTTCCCTACACAACGCAAACTCTGCATATGACCCTGTATACACTATCCCATATGATGTGGAAATGCCCACGTGCCATACCCTTACCAACAAACTCCCGACCCTCCACTGAGCAGTGGAGCACCAGCTGACCATTATCCATACGGATGACCAGCACAAGCTTGTGGGTCAGGCGAAGAGAACGGCTCGGTGCCAAGGATTCCTGGACTAAGGGAGGCGTCTCGCATAGTACGAAAACAACTGTCTGCTTAATAAAATGTTATTCATAATCAAGTAATAAAAAATAAAAGTATTAAAGAAACATTGCGTAAGGCTACACTATAAAAATGCTGCAGTGAATGACGGGAGATATTTTGGCAGCGCTGTTTCCGAGCGTTTGACCGTCAAAATGGTGGCAGGCCGACATTTTGTGAGGCCCACACCACGACGTGCTGCACACGGCAGCCAATCGAATCACGAGAATATCGCCAAATTTTTTCATATTTTTTTTCGTGTGGTATTCGTTAGCCTGCTTGTTCACGACGACGGAAACGTCGGAATGACGCGGATGGCTTGTCAAAAAGCATGATAAAAGCATGACCGTTAAAGTGACGACTGGTTTTTACAGTGTACGGGAGTTATACTGCGCTTACAGTTTTACGAAGATGCTGCTTGATGACTTACTTTCAGAGTTAGGAGCATATACATGAGGTGTTTTTTTACAAGCGGAATTGGAACCGACAAATAAATAAAATACCTAAAGGTATCTTAACTCTAAAGTATATTCGGTGTGTTAAGACGGCACCGCCGAAACACCAGAATTTGTAGGGCCAAGGTGGCAGCCACCTTTTGCAGGGGCTGTGGGCTCGCTGAGCATGTTTTCGTCGCATGCGAGGCCCGCAGCCCCTGCGCGTGCCGAACACTCTAGTGCCGACAAATGATGTTATGGTTTGAGATTAAGTGCGCTTGCTTTGGAGGCAGGCTCGAAAGCAAAACATTCTGGTCTTGGGTTGGTTGTTTCCCGGCGAAAAGAAAAAGAACACCCTGCTGCTGACCTTGACCTTGGCTACGAAAATGCCCTCACAGAAGCGGTCACCCCTGCCTTTGTTTTTATTTTTTTGGCCACTTCAGTACTGAAGTGTACTTAAGTGGTTTTTGCTATTTCAAGGTTATCGAAGGGCCCGACGTTTCTAGAAGCACGCCGTATGTCCTTGGTTAAAGTGAGATACAGTTTAACAGCAGCAAGCAAGTTCATGTCGAAAGGGAGAGAGCGGGAACGACGGCGACTCGGAGGCCAGAGAGACATGGAGAGCGTAGCTGCTTCTTCTTAATCATGTCCCTGAGCTGTTGCCTATTTGCCTGGTGTTCCGGAGCTCAGGGTAGCGAGGTACTCTGTATGTTTCATCTCTCGGGATTTGAAGCAATGAAAAATAAGGATGTACGGACAGCGAATCTTCCGAATGAAATCGGGTACGAGTATTTGAGAAAAATGACCTTCGAATATTGAACCGAATGTCGAACGTATTCACACTTAAAAACAATGAAAGTCAAATATATGCGAAAGTGAAATAGCATAATAAGAAAGGGGTTTATTTGCATTATATGATACATGCATGTAATGCCGTTCGCAACTGGACGTCTGGTCAACTTAGGAGCTTGAAAACGAGAATATGTGTGCGGCCTTTTCTGCAGTGTAATAATTCACAGCACACTCTACTTTCATCCGAGCTTTCTGTCCTTCTAAACTTCAGTCAGTATCATGTTTCACGACGTACGAAAAGAAACGAATATTCAACAGTTTCGTATATAGTGGTTTCTGAAATCGAATACGAACTCAATAGTAAAGCGGGTTTGTATTAGGAATATCGCATATTCGCACACTCTTAGTGAGGACGATGAGATAGCTTTATTAAAATATGGATGGCTCATCGGCCTATTACAGGCAATGGAATTGGAGGAATCGGGAGATGGGGACAGGACCAGCCACCGAGGAATGATTCCCCGCACGGTTACACCATGCGGAGAATGCCCTATTGCGCAGCAAAGGCGAATAGCGCTCGCAGGACACTGTCGGTCTCCGCTGCGAGACGGATCCACTCCTCGAAGCTGGCCACTTGTCTTCAGTGCTTTTGTCAGAGGGCTGCGCACTTGGGGCCCTCTCACAGCAAGTGTCTGACGGTTGGCGCAGCTGCCGTTTTTTATACAGGACATCCTGCTTGCATGGGTGGTAGCTGTTCTGTCCTGCTGTCAGAAACACTTCTTTCCTTATTGTGCAAATACGTACGGCTTAAGTGCAGTACCGGCGTGGGCCTCGTGCACAAGTACTTGACACGTGCACGACAAGCACGCTGGCAGTTATCTTTCGGCGTGTATTGTACACGTTCGCGGAGCTGTCGTCGTTTCTGTTGCTGTTCTAAGAAGGACGTCTTTTAATTTACGTCATTTTACAGGGGTGAAAAAGCTGCTACGTGGAAATGCATCCTACAAAACACACCTAATCAAAACGCCAGAACAAGTCCCGCCCTGTGAACAGCGTATTCGGAACTCCTGACCAAGAATGTGCTATATAATGCAGCTCTTTGAAGATAATGTAGACATGTAGACACGTCCTATAGTCAGCGCTTCGAAAGACTTACCCTAGAGTAAAGGTCCTTGGTCTCATCGGGTAGTTTCTCCCACATGTACTTGTACGACTTTAAAAGCGAACTGGGTTCCGTCTGCGGCAGCCGGTACAGGTTCGGCTCGATGCCAACCACGTAGATGCCGAACTTGATCAGCTCGCGGCGCAGAACCTCGGTGAAGCAGCGTACTGCGTACTTGCTCATGCAGTACGGCCCTGTGCCCGGCACGGCTATGCGGCTCCACACGCTATTCACGATGACGAATCGCTGACCGCAGTGCGGTGACTCGCGCAGCAACGGCAGAAAAATCCTGGCCACGCGCGCGACGCTGAGTACGTTCACCTGCGCGAAGGGTAAGACAAGAACGTATCGGCAACGTAACTTCATTATATCTTGCCGTGCTTGCTTATGGGGCACACATGTATGTATGACCTTGTCACGCTTTTGTTCTAGTTTTCGCAAAGATTCTGACAGGCTTAACTAGTATAATGAGTATTTGCTCACAGTACGTTTTCGGTTGTTTCAGCGTCCTCGGCTTTACTGTGGGAATGTGACGTGGCTTCTGGAAAGCATCGTGTATACCAATTCGTCGACGCAGGAAGTAAAACATAGAAAACTTGCATAGTAAAATGAAACCTCATGTATAGATGCGGAAACGTCCATTATGTTTTAAATGACATGAATGAGGCGCACAAATGGCACATACATGTATACTGTCAAGTAAATAACTGACCTGCAGTCATGTTCTAAATTTATTCGCCCGTTCCAAAGTGTCAACTACGTGACAGTTCGGCGGTTGCAGAACTCTTACCTACACTATATATTAGCAGTCAGGACGATGTAACGTTTATTTGCTGTTCGCGCACGAAAGTTCGTCTTAATGTCAAAGAGGATGCTTCTTCCTGCGTCCAGCTCTGTGGCTCGTTATTTATGCGTCCTTGTGACGACCTTCAAGCTCTGCGAGCCTTGGATACTCTGCAAATGACTTTCTTTGATTGCCACATGACGTCATTTGTTCTAGTTTTGTATTTGAAGAGGGCTCACACTAGCCTAAGACGACGTCAGGCAAGATTGATATGCTTGCTTTTAGTCCCTGACTACGGGACACCGCACAGCCTGAAAAAAAAAAAAAAACCCTTCCACATCGAATCGTGTATCGTAGGAACAGGCATTACAAGAAAGATAAAAAACGCCCAATGCTACGAGCACTGCTATTCTTGCACCAGAACAATCAGGCGCGCTTAAAGGCATTCAGGTTGACAGAGCGTCCTCCTTCCAACCTCCTCACTCCCTCCTTCCCCGTTAACCCCCTTCCCTTGAACCAGCGCCGTCTATTCAGAACACAGATTTGCAAGGAAATAAAAAACGAAGCCGAAGCGATCAACAGTTGTCTAAGAAGGGATGTCGCCGCAGCCAACATTTCCACAAGGTGACTCCTCCCTGTCAAGCCAACTCCGTTCCTGAATAAACTCGGCCGGGAAAAGCAGTCGTTGCACTGATCAAGGCATATATCCTATAGTCAGAACGATGACTCCAGCGACATCCCTTGCTAGATACCATGTGCCACCGAAGAGCCAGCTGACCTCGTAGGTCCAGCGCATGTCATCGTCGTCGTACCACTCCAGCTCGCCGAGGGACACCACGCTCAGGTTGATGATGACGGCCCAGAGGTGGTTGTCGCCCTTGCACAGCGCGCGCACGTGCTTCTCGAACTCGGCCAGCGACTCGGGCTGCGTGACGTCCGTATCGACCACGTGGATGTTGGACGAGCCCTGCAGCATGAGCTGCTGTGTGCCGGGGCTCCCTGTGCTGACGCAGCCGGCCACCACCTATGCCAAAGATCAGGTCACTGTGTGAATAGCCCAACCTGATAATAATGTGAAACACTTGGCTGTCTAGACTTAAGGCTGGACTATTCGATTGCCGCTAACTGCAGCATGCAGCAGCAGCGGCGGCTGCGGTGACGCCGCTGTCAGCAAAGTCCGTGGGGGCTCGCCTAGAAAGGCTAGCTTTAAAACATCCAGTAAGTATCCAGTAATGTAAGTAGGAAAGAGATGGATTCAAATGACTGTTCAAGAAAATCACACGTCTTGGCATGCAATAAAGCGGGACCGCTGCGCTAGTTCCCTCCTGCGAAGTGTATAAGGTAGCAGTTAACTGACACATTATATACGGTGTTTCAGTACAGTGGTCGCAACAGACTTGCGAACGCCGTAACAAGTCGATTTGGTTGCTTGTGTGCACCATGTTTTGCGTACGCTCATGTAAAACGCACGTCTGTACTGCAAGCCGCCGGCTATCACGCGGACAACAACAACAACAACAACAACAACAACAACAACAACAACAACAACAACAACAACAACAAGACAGTGAAGTGGCGGGTACAATCGCTCAGAAGTTCAGTTGCCAAAAAATGACTTATTAGTAGCCACTCGAGCAGTTTCGTTATTTCATAATAAAAGACTGCACAATTTTTATAACAAGGCTGTTTTGCTTGTCAAGCCGCTCTATTTACTTTTTTTTCAGCTCGTATTGGATTACAAGCGGATGCTTACGTCTGCGTAGATTTTTTTACTATGTTCTCTATAAATGAGGATACATCTTTTGCGATATTTGAGAGTAAAAAGGAACAGTATATTGAAGCATGTGATGCACATGAGTATAGACGCGTTATTGCACTTTGCGGAGTATACGTGGTCAGTGTGCGATATGAATCCAAAGAGATGTTTTACTATATATATGAACTCTCAAAATTATGTTAAATGCCTAGCAAACGAGTATGTATGGTTGAAAGCCGACGAGGAATTGAACACTGCCGAAAATGTTACTTGAGAATTTAACACTTTATTGGGTGAACCTGTACACAAAGTACAGGGAACACTAAAATAACAACGATAGTGACGAATACAATCGTCGGTCGTCGAATCTAAACTCGCCGATTGAGTCCGTCCGCAATTTATAGAAGCATTAATGCATTGCGGAGTAATCGCTATTTCTCGCGCACATCTGATAAGGTGCACCATGCACTATTCCCGTCGCATACGCAGTCTGATTAAATAAGACTCTCTCGCTATAAGTTTGGCGACAACGTTAATGAAACTCCGTAAGAACACCGGAGCTTCTTGCGCCTAGTGACTGGATAAGAGCGATAACACCGTAAAAGACGGTCACCGGCTAAAAGGAGAACAATCTAAAGTGGTCACGGAATGAAACGCGTCGATTTATGGCTGAATAATGCGCATACCTTTGTTTCCACCCTCTGCAGTTCGTGTGATACCGGCATAAATTTGGCGCGTACACTCAGATCGGAGTCCGCGTCACCTTCAGTAGGCAGATTCTTAGCAACATGACGTGGTAGTCTTGAGTATACTTGCACATACATATGCAATGTTATACTTGATACCCCCACTCGCGTTTCATTCCGTGAGCTCTGTACGGTCACGACGGAATGGCACGCGATGTACACTTGCTTTTCGCAAACGCAGTTAGGCAAGTCAGACGGCGCTGCGTGTATACCAAAAGCCATGCGCTCCCCTATTCTCAGTTCATAGTATGGCCACGGCAATATACATAAAACGCGAAAGTAGCGTATCGCGTTTTTCACGGCATCGCGGTAATACTATGAGCTTATGAAAATCACGGAAAATGCTTTTCTACCACCGGCCAACATGTTCCACAACGATCGACTATCATGTTGGCCAAGACCTGTTGCCGATCATCCTGTCGCACTGCCCAAAAGCGTTGCAAAAACAGGGATATTTGATAGCGTCGGCAATGGATACGAGCGACAGCGTTTGCCAACACCTGCTGTCGCGTTCTTTCATTGGTATGTATTTTATAGCAATTTTTGCGGCACGTGGTTGCATGTCTTGAAAGCCTTGCATTCGGTGCTACAGATGCAGTTGTGCGCCGAACCTGAAATGTGTCTGACTAGGCGACATCTTTTACTTCGGCCCTGTGCAACAGGCGGAATGTTTATCACCGTATCAATCACGTGGTGCGATCAGGGTGGCCTCATTATTTCTCTACTTCCATATAGTAATCTGACGCATACTTATGTTAGCACGGAACTAACAAACTAACGGCAGAGGCTGGTGAAACCACTCTCGAAAGTGTTGTCCGATATGTTCTTATATATGTGACGTGTGTTGCCAAACTGCTGGCAAACAATTCGCCCGCAGTCATTTAGAACACGTCTCCCAATATTTACTGGTCGTAAAGTGGGAAAGGGACGCCGGCAGCGCGGTTCTCATGCTGTTGCGGACAGTGCTGACCAGATTGTTGCCAAGTGTGAATAAGCCTTATGCGATACCGATACACGTGGGACCATCGCACCCATTCTCGCTCAATGAAATCATAAACAAGTTGGAACCTATTTCAGGCGAACCTTTCTATGGTTAGCCGTCTGATTTAGTTGAACAGAATTAGGAGGCTACAGGTGCCATTAGTTTTGACAGAAAAAAAAATAAAACATTAAGGGAGTTAGGGATACTTACTGCCTTTAATAATCTGGCACTGGTAGTGCCCCATTCGTGTGACAGCAACAACATAATTATGTTAAAGCTTGTTTTTCTTTTTCTAGGCCATGAGCTATGGAGTGCAATGGCCGATATGCGAAATTTCATAAACAGGCTTTCCTGCACATCTAACTTGCCCTAACCGATAATTGTCGCGTTCCTCCTAGTAGGCCTGCTAAAGCTGAGATACGCGTTTTGAAAGCATGGATGGTGCACGCAGCAGACAGCGGCAGGGATGATGTCATGCTGACACGTTAATTACCATTCTAGTCAGAAGTCTGCCACCTTGGTCGCGTCAAACGAGGTGTGTGGAGAAGTGTGCTTAATTACAAGGGCAAGCTAGATAAATCGTGAACAGCAGCTATGGATTACTGTAGTAATGCTCAGTCACACACACACAAAAAAAAAACAAGGAAACATGGCGGCAGTTCACTTAACCGTGGAAAATACGTACGTATGACGTAACCGCGATTATGTTTTCCGTGTAGCTGAGCGTAACTACGATAGGCGTCTGTGTCTAGGATGTAAAAGTGTATGGTTACAGGCAGGAGCTCTTTGGAGGACAGTACTCGCGCAGTGAGTCCGCTTACCGTGAAGCCTCGTCGATCGAGCTGCAGAGCGAGTCTGTTGCCGTAGCCGCTGTCGCACCGCGTGATGACGACCACCTTGCCCTTGGACGGGACCACCTTGTAGGTGAACATCTTCAACAGCCAGACGGCCAGGTAGTGCGAGACGACCACTACGACAATGGTGAGGGATATCAGATGCGCTATGGTGCGCACTAGGGGAACCATGTACAGTGCAGAGAACAGTGCGAGGAACATGGTGATAAGCATGCCCGCGTAGCCTCGCATGGCCGCAGTTCGGGTTCCTTCGGTTCGAACGCAGCTGCCTCAGGATTGGCGACGTGCACGCGAATGGCACTTATCTTCTTCTCTGATCCTGGCACCCAGAGTTGTTGATGTTGATTCCTTTTATGATGGCAGGCAAACGTGGTGCCTTAGAAGAAGGAAGCGATTATAGGTAGCGGAAAAGCACGGCTACATGCCTCACTGCACAATATACTAGATAACTCCTAATACGAAAATCTTAATTTGTTAATTTGGTTTCAACTTATAATTACTAATTTTTAAAATATTCTTTACCCCTCCTACCGCCCGATTATTTGTCGATTTCTGGTCCTCAGTGGGTACGAGCCATGACGGAGGATCCTCCTCCTCCTTCTCCTCAGAGTTTGTGTTGTGCCATTACACTGAGGAAAATCCAACCAGTTGCCTTGCTTGGTGGCGGATACCACTACAGTAGTGCCGGGGAAAGGGAGGGAGGGGTGAATGAAAAGAATAAGAAGAAATATATGAGGGCGGGGAAGGGTAGAGCGGAGCAGATCGACTTTATGGTCATTCTGTGGGCGAATGATTGAATAAGGGGAGTAAATGTTGCTCTAACCGATCAACTAAAACTCGTTATCGATGAAGGGAATTATGCAGCTTCAGTATTTATAGATTTAAGTAAAGCGGTTGAGAAAATAAACCACCGCATCTTATTTCGTAAGCTTGAATCATTAGGAATTACCGGCCCAGCACTCTTGTTACCACAGAATTACTTAACAGACAGAATGCAGGTAGTAACCATTTCAGGCGTTCATTCTAAAACCATGTTCACTAATATTGGCGTGCCCCAGGGTTCCATGTTGGGTCGTTTTAATTTTTATTATACGTCAATGATCTGCTTAACTGCCTGTCCTCTTCGAAATGTATACTTTATGCAGATGTGACTACTATTATTAATTTCAATAAATGTATTACAGCCTTAGTATCTAACCTTAATGACGATTTTCACAGCCTGCTGGAGTGGTGCCATACTAACCAGCTACAGATAAACCCTTCGAAAACAAAATTTATTGTATTCACTTCCCACCAACGAACACTTCACTCCATTCCTCCTATCTTTTTGGGCGGAAGTCCTATCCCTGCAAGTTTTTCATGCTATTATCTTGGCATAGAAGTAGACAAACATCTTAAATTTACTGAACACTTAACCAAACTAAAACAGAAGATTACCTACGGGATTAGGGTACTTCTAAAAGCACGAAACATATTTGACCATCAAATATTACTATCATTATACGTTTCATTTATTCATTCCCACATTAACTACTGCGTTACTTGCTGGGGAAACACTTACGTAACCCATTTAAACTCATTGTAAATTCTACAGAATCAGGCAATTATGATAATTACATTTAGCTCATATAACAACAATGCCTTCTATTTTTTACGAACTAATCACATTCTTACAGTCACACAACTCGTTAAATATAATCTAGGTACATTTTTGTTCCGTCAAATCAATTACACACGATGCGATAGCTTGTTACCATAATTTTATCTATTAAATACTAATATTACCAGGTTTGCAATAAATAGGAACTTCATTTTACCTAAAATACATACTAATTATGGCAAACAGAGCGTCTATTTTTCATCTATCGCATTCTGGAACACACTACCATTATACATAAAAACACTTAAAATTAACGAATTCAAGAAACAATGAAAACATTACATTCTGTCGAATACTGATGCCTAGTCCATATTCACAACCATTCTTTCAGGGTGCCTTCATTTCATTTTCATTGCCATACCGTTAGGTTTCTGTTTCTGCCTCATATATACATTCGATTTAACAAATTATACTGTGTTCGTTACGTAATCTACGCAGTTACTTTATCAGTTGTCAACAAGATTGTGTTACAGTGCTTTTTTTCATGACATTTAAGTATATGTAATTCTTCAATCATGCTACTCATACTAAAACCTGTAATTTTTCTATGTTAATAATTTGTTAAAACTGCTGTACTTTTGTTTTATTACGTTTACTTTCTAAAAGAGGTCCCATTGCAGTCTTTGACTTCGGGACCTCCTTCTGAAGATGAGCAACTTGTAATATTTCTAATGATCTCAATAAAAACCGATTCTGATTCTGATATGTTCGTCCAGCACTGCCTTTCAATGCGGTTAACAATACACTGCAGCGCGAAAGGCACTCAAACACACGTCACAGGTGATACTAACAAAGCGGTATCAGCGTCTGTGGCATGTGTCTGTGTGTCTTCTTTGGGATTGTGCCTTCGCGCTACACAAGAAAAATAAGCTCATACACTCAGAACAAGAACTGCGAATTCAGGAGGTGTTGCGTATGAGATTACCCATGACTTGCGGATTTAATAAAAGCTTGCCAAATTAAATGGCACGACGAGCCGAACGAGTGACAGTGTTATTCAGTTACGCAAACGCTTGGCGGCTCGAGGCCTCTCAGCGGCGCTGGCATATTGGGTAGGAGTAGACGAGCAAGAAGACAGTATGACACCACCGATCAGTGTATCAAACATCTTGCATTCTTAATGAACATTTCAAATTTATTATCATTTGGAGCTGCGCAGTTTGGCTACAGCCAGAAGACAATATGCAATGCCGCTCTATACGTTTATAGAAGCACAAAACGTGATACGTTGCTAGGGGTTCTATCTTTCTGCGAGATTTTGTCAGATGTTCTTTCAATCACTGTTTTAGAGAAGTTCGTAATATTTTCTCATTAAATAAGCTTATTATTCTACTTTAAACAATCTTGTTATTTATATATGCTCACTTAATTCCTCATTCGTATGGCCAGTTCCCCTAGTGGATATCTGTCATGCAGAAAAGAGCTCGACACCAAACTGAGAATATGAAAGCCTGTGACCAGCAGACTTATTAATGTCTCTTGCTGAGTACTGTGCTGTTAGAAGCCAAGTTGTTGTCTCAAAACATGGCTCATAATAAGGCAAGCAGGCGCAAACGCACTTCCTCTTTCACCTTTCCTC
Source organism: Dermacentor andersoni (assembly GCF_023375885.2). NCBI lineage: Eukaryota > Metazoa > Arthropoda > Arachnida > Ixodida > Ixodidae > Dermacentor > Dermacentor andersoni. Next base: position 117,166,915 of record NC_092815.1, on the reverse strand, counting down.
CTTTCCCATGTGCCTTTGGTCAAGGACGCAATCGTATCCTTAAAAAAAAAAAATAGAAAAGAAATAGCATCGTCGTCATCACAATGATCATCATCGTCATACACACGCACGCACGCACGCACGCACACAGGCCCACGCGAGGGCGCTTATGATTCAGGCGAAAGAGCGGGGATCGAAGCGCTCGCGAGCATGGTTCTTGTGCGAAACAAAACTTGTCTCCAAGGCAACCCGCCGTCCGAGCTCGCTGCCGCTGATGGCCAGCGAGAAGCCGGTGAACTCGTGTCGTGCTTCAAAAGAATGGAAGCGGCTACTGTGGAAGCAGGTTCAAGGTAAGCGTGGTAGGCTTTGGTGTAATAGTGCGTGGCAGCGAAAGATCCCCGGCCAAGGCACGTTCCGCTGCGCTTAGGAGTATACTCATAATCTTGTGGGAATATTCAATGCTTCTCGTCTGCCTATATGAAGGGCAACGAAGCCGACAGACCACGTGTCTCGCGAGCTGCAGGAAAGCGTCTCAACGAGGAATGTCGTGCGAAATAAATTCTAATAATGGCTCGCTATTTTATTATTACCTTTTGTTGAAATTAAACTTAAAGGAAGAGATGTAGTAGCCCTATAGTACCTTCTTACTTATCTGGTTGTTATCTGTTTGGCAAGGTGCATCCGCCGGCTTTGCATACAACTTTTCTTCTCCATTTATTTGATAGTCGCGTATATAGGCCGCATAGAATATTAAAATAAGTTGGGAGTCGGCTGTGGTCCTGCCGACATGGTCGCGATTGTGCGATGATGAAGTGTCCTTTAACATATTACGCGTTGTGTACAACGGAAGACAATTGTTAACGGCCTGTTGGTCTGTGCTATGTCATGATAGTGTATAACTAAGTGTATACAGCACCTCACTATAGCCATATTACATGACTATACGTCCAACTGCAAGTGCTACAGTGATCCGCCGCTGCACACGTATTTAAGTGTTGCTTAGAGCGTCTGCGATAGACCTATACCATAACGCTTGTAAGTACATCTAGGCCAATTCGCAAAACACGGCTGTGGTAACCGGTCATAGCGTCGATAATACGCCAAATTGATTTTGCGAAAGTAGTTTACGAGTTTGTCACTTTTTTTTTTCGTAGAGTTCATTTCTTTCCATTATTGTCCAATGTTTTGTTTGATGCTCCAAAGGATTCGTACATATCACAAAAGGTCCACTTTCGCAATTTCATGATCTCGTTACTCTCGTTACACCGTTTCACAGCCCGGTCTCCACCGCATTCGGCGCACCCCACTCTACCGCGAGCCTCGCTGGCGCGAACGACGATGCGGACGTGCCCACGGAGGAGTTCGATAGCATCGGTCTCTCGGAGGACGAGCGCGGTGACTCAGCGTCGCGTCCTACTCTGGACTGCGAGGACGGGGACGACGATTGCGGGGGAGAGCGTCGTACCGCCGACCAAGGCACCGACAGCGTTGGAACCACCACTGCCCCGTCGTCGGTGTCGAGCACAGACGACGCGCACGAAGAGGCGCCGAGTGCGTGGACGCTGTGGTATCTGCGCAAGGATCTCGAGTGGAGGCAACGCGCCCGGCACGAGCACGAATCACGGAGGGTCGCGCTGAGCGAGGCACGCGCCGCGGCCGAACTCGAGGCGAGCCAGCGGTCTCGGGCGGAGCGGGCCTTCGCCGCGTGGTGTGCCACGAAGAGGGAGCAGGAGGCGGCGAGGCGAGCCGAAGAGCGTCGTCGGCTCGCCGACGCCGAGGCCCAGCGGAAGCGGACTGAGCAGCGCACGTGCGCGCTCTCCGAGAGAAAGTGCAGGGAATGGCTTGCCAGGAAGCAAGTAGAGCAGGGTAGGGTCACGCCGCTTTCTGGTCGCGCGTTGTTCTGGTGGACGGAACGTTGTAGGTGGTGTTGATGGAAAGAATGTGGGGAGGCTATCTCAATGTGAGCCGCGGCTGGCATTGTACATTATCGCTGAAGCAGACATGCTCAGGTGGAGTGAAAATTGAGATGGGGAGAGCGCAAGTGGTTACTTCGGGCACAGATAAAGTATCAGAATTACTAGAAGTATACCTGTACGAGAGTCGGACAGGAAGTAATCGAAGTGGAAGCGCGAGAAGGATAACATAAAGAACAAATTGGAGTTTGTAAGTGCACTCGTTGCGAGAATACCTTAGCGAATCCGCACGTCCACTAACTGTGGTATCACGGTGAGTTGTTAATTTAGGCTTTGTTAAATATGGGTTGTTTTGGAAAGATTCAGGTAAGGTTATCTCGGTTACTCAATTTTACTGTGTATTAACGCAAGAAATAAATGAATAAACAATATTACTAAAATAAATAAACGTACGGAAAATTATAATGAAATAAATAAAAATCACAACGCTGCAACGGAAAGCTCACTCGAGGTCTGTGCATGCCGCCAAACGAGATAGGAAGTGGAAAAAAAGGCAATGGATGCCAGCCTATCACTTGATGTTTATGGTCAACTGACTGACTGCCATCAACCCAAATAAGCTTATCTCACTATAAGAGGGTCGTTTGATAAGTGTGGTAAAAAGCAATTAAAGATACCATGCTTGCAAAAAACAATATTTTATTTTCCAACATAGTTCCCTTCCAGCTCCACACAGTTTTCTAGCGGTGCTCCAATTTTTTTTATCCCCTCAGAATATAAGGATGGCTCGAGGCCGTTGAAGTAGTCATTTACCACTGACATAACATCTTCATCTGAAGAACATTTCCGTCCGCTCAGCCAATTCTTCAGGTCTGGAAAGAGGAAAAAGTTGCATAGGGCTAATCGCATAAGGCTACTCAACAATACCCGTGAAGGCTACCCGTGAAGGCTACTCAACAATAGACCATATTCACACTATCAATCAGGTGATAGAAAAATGTGCGGAATATAACCAACATTTATATATAGCTTTCATTGATTACGAGAAAGCGTTTGATTCAGTCGAAACCTCAGCAGTCATGGAGGCATTGCGTAATCAGGGTGTAGACGAGCCGTATGTAAAAATACTGAAAGATATCTATAGCGGCTCCACAGCCACCGTAGTCCCCCATAAAGAAAGCAACAAAATCCCAATAAAGAAAGGCGTCAGGCAGGGAGATACGATCTCTCCGATGCTATTCACAGCGTGTTTACAGGAGGTATTCAGAGACCTGGATTGGGAAGAATTGGGGATAAGAGTTAATGGAGAATACCTTAGTAACTTGCGATTCGCTGATGATATTGTCTTGCTTAGTAACTCAGGGGACCAACTGCAATGCATGCTCACTGACCTGGAGAGGCAAAGCCGAAGGGCGGGTCTAAAAATTAATCTGCAGAAAACTAAAGTAATGTTTAACAGTCTCGGAAGGGAACGGCAGTTTACAATAGGTAGTGAGGCACTGGAAGGGGTAAGGGAATACATCTACTTAGGACAGGTAGTGACTGCGGATCCGGATCATGAGACTGAAATAATCGGAAGAATAAGAATGGGCTGGGGTGCGTTTGGCAGGCATTCTCAGATCATGAACAGCAGGTTGCCATTATCCCTCAAGAGAAAAGTTTATAACAGCTGTGTCTTACCAGTACTCACGTACGGGGCAGAAATCTGGAGGCTTACGAAAAGGGTTCTACTTAAATTGAGGACGACGCAACGAGCTATGGAAAGACGAATGATTGGTATAACGTTAAGGGACAAGAAAAGAGCAGATTGGGTGAGGGAACAAACGCGAGTTAATGATATCTTAGTTGAAATCAAGAAAAAGAAATGGGCATGGACAGGACACGTAATGAGGAGGGAAGATAACCGATGGTCATTAAGAGTTACGGAATGGATTCCAAGGGAAGGAAAGCGTAGCAGAGGGCGGCAGAAAGTTAGGTGGGCGGATGAGATTAAGAAGTTTGCAGGGACAACATTACATGACCGGGGTAGTTGGAGAAGTATGGGAGAGGCCTTTGCCCTGCAGTGGGCATAACCAGGCTGATGATGATGATGATGAATCGCATAAAATCCGGAGTATAGGGTGGATATGGTGGAAGCCTAACTCGTGCAATTTGACCATTGCAACAAGTGATCTGTGGGGCGGAGCGTTGTCTTGATGAATGATAAGCTTTTTCCGTGTTAACTCAGGTTGTTTAGTGCGCGATTCTTTCTTCAGTTGATACCCGCCGTGGTTGCTCAGTGGCTATGGTGTTGGGCTGCTGAGCACGAGGTCGCGGGATCGAATCCCGGCCATGGCGGCCGCATTTCGATGGGGGCGAAATGCGAAAACACCCGTGTGCTTAGATTTAGGTGCACGTTAAAGAACCCCAGGTGGTCTAAATTTCCGGAGTCCTCCACTACGGCGTGCCTCATAATCAGCAAGTGGTTTTGGCACGTAAAACCCCATAATTGTTTTCTTCAGTTGATCTAGGAGTGTTGCATATTATGGTCCTGTTATCGTTTTGCTATTTTGTAAGTAGTCTACAAAGGTTATTCCTCGTGAATCCCGAAAGAGAGTCTACATCACCGTTCTGGCTGAAGAAACAGTCTTTGCCTTTTTGGAGCACCTTCATGAGGCCCAGTCCAATGCTTAGACTGCTGTTTAGACTCTTGAGTGTAATAATGTATGGTCGTCTCGTCAACTGTCACACATAGACGCCAAAAGTTTTGCGGATTGCGATCAAGCATCGAACAACACTGCTTCGAGATGTCTTCCCTCATGCGCCTTCGGTCGATCGTCAGCAGTCGCGGCACCCCACGTGCACAGACCTTCTTCATGTGCAATTTCTCACGAAGAACTTTGTGAACTCTTCCTGCCGAGATGCCTACAATTTCAGCTATCTCACGTACCTTCGCTCGGCGGTCTTCCATGACAGTTCCATAAATTTTCGATACCATTTCTGGCGTGGTGACCGCAACTGGAGGCCCACTAAGTGCTTCATCTTGCGTCGAAGTTCGGCCACGTTTGAATTAATTTATTCAGTAGTAAATGGTATTCAGGGATGTTACAGAGTCTTCATGAACTTCGCTCAACTCGGCTTTAATTTGGGCAGCCGTCCACTGTTTTAAATAAAGATGTTTGATCACTGCTCGAAATTCACCTTTTTCTATTTTGCAGGAATCACCACACAGCCCAGTGGCAATGGCTGTCAGAAGTTTACTAACTGTCGGTACCAACGTAAACAAGTTCTGCCTTCATATGAAGGGTGCTTCTCGCGTTCCACCTAGAAGAAAACAGAATTGTAGCGCCATCTCTTGTATTTTTATCATACTTATCAAACGACCCTTGTACCAGGCGTCTTTTTTTCTAGCTGCACCAAAATATTAAAATTGGCTGTGACAGAAAGCATAATTCTAACCCTTGAATGAACTACTCTGGTACTCTTACTTGGATCTCTCCACAGCAACCCATGTATAACAATACCGAAATGAACAGCTCCCCGTGATACCACAGTTAGCGGAAGTGTGCATGCACTAAGGCCCTATCCCAACGGGCGCACTTACAAACGCCAATTACATGAGGTGCTCATTGCATCTACAAAAAATCAAAATGCATGATTAAATAAGTAACATAATTACAATAATGAACTTTTTAACAAATTTGTGGACCTTATTTCATTCTACGAAACATAATTACAATAAATAACTTTTTGACCAATTACTTTGTGGCACTTATTTCAATCTACGAATTTAGCCGGTGATTACGCAAGGCGTATCCACTCGGAACGAACTTTCAGGACTACACTAGTTTCGATATAGTTGAAAGTTTCTGACTAAATGCATTGACGTTCCAGTTACTTTTGGGCTTCAATGCATAAAACACCGTTCTCGAAAAAAGTAAGTGGAACAGTGCATCCTTATCGCAAGTTTTACTGCGCGTATCTCGAAACCAGTGCCATACTGAGAATTTGTTCCAAGTCGATGTTGCAAACTCACCAGCTACAATTCATATTTTGAAAACATGTGCCATAAAGTAATCAAATGAAAAGTTAATTAATATACTTATGTTAGACATTCCATTAAGCATTTTGATTTCTCGTGGAAGTAATGCCTGCCTCATCTATTATTGTAGCTCATTGGTTAGAATTGTGCTATCTACCATAGGCAATTAAAAAGAAATTGGTGCTGCTAATGAAACACCCTATACAGGGTGCTAGCGCTGATGACAGTCTGTTACTGTTATATAGGGCAGATGACCGGTAATGGATTATGGTTCAAAGTCCAGTAGAAAATTATTTTAGTAGGTCGCGACCTAGAATTAAAAAGAAGAATATGTGGTGCTGAATGTCGAGGGAACAAAAACAGAGTTATTGAAGTTTACCAATCAGATAGAGTGGTGAGGTTAAGATAATTAGGCTCTAAGATTTTCAGTATAGCTGGGGTTCTCTAGAAGATATTTTTGTCCTGCAATAGGCTTCAATATGCTGATGGTAACGCTTATAATTTATCAAAGGGTGAACAAGTGTGAGTGCGTCATAGACGTGAATTGAGGTGGAAACTGTGTGTGCAGGTAGCTCACAGATTGTATGGAGTGTAACCGCTTTGATTTCAAAATAGTGAGTCACTGTAGGCAGGTGCCTCTGTCATGAAAATCGTGAGTCAGCCACCAGCTGCTAGTTGCAGGCGCGCATATGGTTGGGCTCTTTGAAATTCTTTACTGCCAGCTACATTAAACATATCACGAGAATTGCATTACATAGTGAAAACTCAATGGCATACAGCTGACGCCATGAAAAACGCGAATATAACTCACATCTCTGGCATTTACGCATACTTTAGATACAGAAGCGCTCTCTTCGCGTCCATTATATTGAACTTAAAGAGCACTCTTCTAAGCTTTAATTAACGTGATATTTGATACGCTCATTTGCCAGTACGCAAAGCAAAACCATTTGCTAGACGATCTGCTGCCTAGCACCTGTTTTGAGAAGTGTGGATACAAAATAAGCGGCAAAATGCATTGCTGCTTCAGTTAACGCATTGAGGCACTGCATTTTCCAGAGTCAGGGATTGTGTTAACTCGAAAAGTAATGTATTGCGCTACAAATTTTGAGTCCGTATCCTATTTTTAAAATTTTCTCTCCTTTTTTACAAATATAGGTTGCTTTCGAAAACCATTTTATGTTTGCATATTGTGTTACAGAGGCCAGTTTTGCCAAGAAACAGCGAACTCCGACCAGTGGCAGCGCAGAGAAGGCGGCGGCGAACCAAAGCGCTTTCGATGCTTGGCTCACCAGCAAGAGTACGATGCCTCCAACGGAGAAGTTCCACGTGAAGTGCATTGATGGACAACTGTTCGCATTGTGGCGGTAGTCCACATGCAACTCTTACCAATACGGTGCATTGGCATCGATATATATTTACAGGTGTCATTATTTCGTTCTAGCAGGCACGTCATTTCTATTAACAGGCTCGGCTTACTAGAGCTGGTTTGTTCGATATTGAAGAGCGCGCATGTTTTCCTTTGATCTTGATTTTTCGTGAGGGCAATCCAGGAAGCAGATATGTCGACAGGTAAAACGATGTCCAAGCCAGACATTGCCATTAAGTATCACTATAAGGTACTTATTAACAAACAATCACTAAGGCACTTATAATGCCAAAGATATATATTTATATGAGAAATGTGCAATAACATATTATCGGCTACAATGCGTATGTACTCTTTCATATGCTCTTGTATATTTGTGCTTTGGACATATCATACTAAAATGATTTCATTTATATTTTATTGTGTGCTCCAAACTACATGACGCGAGAAGCGTTCGCTGTAGGGGAGGTTTGTTATCATGAAACTCACCCTCAAAACCGTGCCCTCACCCTAAAAAATTGCCGTGAGACTGGCCGCTCGAGCCACCTTGCGTGTATTTGCGGGCTACTTTCACGCTCGGAAAAAATACTTTTGTGCAGCACGCATTGAGCAACAGAAGCCTGTATCAGGGGTTTTTCATGCTGCTCTACAATTTTCTCATTTACACTTTTCATCTAAATATAATATTTGAGAAGGTGATCAGTTAATTAAGACATTATGTAATTAGGCGGAATGCAATAAATAATATGAGTATCTCCAAGCGACGGCAAACAACGTTACCTTGGTTCTGACCAGCTACCTGGCATTTGCATATTTTTAGATCTCACTGCATGATAACTGGGACACCCTGTTTACAAAAGGCCGTCAGATGTCAGCAAGGTGTCAGCAAAGGTTTTGACGAGGCGAGGAAGAAGCGAAGCTTCAGCCCAGAAGCAGTGTTACGACAAAGGGGATTCAAGTCTTACTACTTTTCTTTTAGGCTTCGGCTTCCCTTGTTAGTCCATTGACGAAATGAAGTCTCCATGTTTCTGCGACACCCTTGCCTTTCTTGAAGAACAAGGCAAGAAACTACAGCAGAAGTATATACTGACGAGAACACTATCTATCTGGACGCACTTCGCGCTGACACATTTACCGCAAAAGGGCGTTCAGTTTAAAATCACCCCGAAGCTCGCCGCCAGCACTTACGTGTGCAGCGAGCGTTCTCTCCTTCCTGGTGTGTATGCTAGCAAGACACTTGCTTTACACGTTTGCTTGCCATAGCGCTGCTACAATGAAATTCATTACGTGCGTTCTAACCGAATTGGCGCAAGGACATGGTTGGTGTATTTGAAAGGACACCCAAAAGCTTTTTGCAGCATTTGTTAAACATTTGAAAAATGACTGGTAGTAAGACAAAGTCCGCTTTAAGTGGTACCGTTATGAGCCGGCTCGGCTGGGTAGCGGTTCTTAATCTAAACAGTTGATATATAAACAGTTCCCCGCAGCTTTGACTTTGAGGAAGTTTTGGCAATGTGTCGGTCGTCCCGTACATGCCATCGCTTCATCGACTGCAATTTCGCTTGCAAACGCATTGGACGAGACACTACACAAACTCTTTGTGACCCGCCTTTATTTTCATTGCGTGGATGATTTCCATGGCACAGCTAAATCACCACGTGTGTACTGCAATATGCATTCCAAGCATTGCATCTGTGGCAATTATACATTTCTGATAATCAAACAATGTGAAACAGTTGTTCATGTTCTAAATGAGTGAGCTATGAGCAGCTGCTCACGCGTTTTTGTTTCGAACGTAAAGCAATTACGATTCTGGCTTGTGCTTAGCAACGCCACTGTGATGTGTTGCTAGTGTAATGAGAAGTGCGCCAGCGCAGAGGAGGGGCGCATTTCTGGCGGTGAAGGCGCTGGCATGGCTTGCTTTGGTGTTTTCATGAAATGTCAATCGATATGCAGGGGAAAAAGCACGCAGTCTGTTCGCATCACAATGAATATAATTCCTGAAGTTGCTGTGCTTGACAAAGTGACTAGGTTGCCACGATCCTCCTGACTGAGACTGCGGACGTCGACCTTCAGGCCGACACAGGGATCTCGTTCTTTTCGCTCAAACCGTTCTTGATGGTCTTGAGGAGGATGTTGGGTTCACCGCAGAAGCCCCGGAAGTCGTCCAGATCGTTGTTGAACACGTAGACACCACGGTAGCCCTCTTGTTGAAGGAAGTCAATCTGGAAGAATAAGCAAGCGCAAACTTGAGCACCTCTTTTACCTGTTAAAGTTTTCGCGCAAAGTTACAAAGCCACTTCCTGTGCAGCTGTCACCGGAACGCTTTAGTCAGTTCATATATACAGGTTAATGGTTAACTATAGCTTCAGGAAGGGAGAAACGAGGTTGCTGGAAACGTTGAGTTGACAAGGCCCATACGTCTGATAAAGTACTGGCAGAAATTTTCCATTTTGAGCACTTCCTGTGACTGCAGGAAGTGCTTTCTTGTCACTGCAGCGCTTGTGTTGTTCGGTCTTGTCCGTGTCATATTTTTGCGCTCTTCTAATTTTACTATATTCACATATATAGGGTTCACCACAACGCTCCATGGATATTATGGAAATATTTCCGTTTTCCAGTACATGCCATCACGGCGCAGCAAGAGCAGGACCACACTGAAACTTTTCCGGTAGCCAGAGACAGACGCCAGTTTTTTAGAGGTTGGCACGGATGATAATTATGCGATTTAGAGCACGAGATGGGCAGAACAGCACCCAATGCCATTTGTATCCTTGACGCGGGATTGTCGCAGCCCTAAGGAGAGGCATAGAACGTCACGGCGATTTCGTATCTTCTATAGTACACGAACGCGAACGTCAGCAGTGAGCAAACGAGCATTAAATCAGGCCGTGAATCAATTGATAAAAACATTATGAGACATAAACCCCACGAAACTAAAGCAGTACGCTGGTTATTTTATGACGTCTCAACAGGGAAACCAGTTTTTTTTTAACAAAGCAATTGTTGATCAATGGTAAAAAATGTTTTACTTTACGTTGCCTACAAGGTGAAAACTACTACTACTACTAATAATAATAATAACGGGAATAAGAACAACACCAACACAGAATGACATCGGGAGAGCCCCAACAAGGAAGGGGACTGAAATTTTTGGCAAGAGTTGCTGGTGGAATAGTCAAAAAGTTTTTTTTTTAGATAAACCAACTAGCTGTATCCTAACAAAATACGACCTACTTGTAGTCAGAGGCAAGAAAGAACGATTATTAAGCATCTAACTTGCAACTGATGGCTCAACTTCTGCTTGATTACTATAGATTAGCAATTGGTTTTTCACAGCATCGCTGCACATATAGCAGCTGTCAGTTAGGGTAGCACGGGCATCAATAAAGCAAAGTAGGAATTTGCGAAATTGTCATGCCGATGCATAGTCCAGCTTGCGTTAGGCGTACGACAGGGGTTATGCGTACCTTGTGCTGAATGCTGACAGCATCCTCGTAGCCGATCCACTGGTCCCTGTAGTAGACGTACGGGCACTTGCCTTCGTCGTCAAACTCTCGTTTCCAGTTTCCTTTCAAGTTAAGGCAGATCTGAAATGTCGAACGACAGAAGGAGATTAATTTAAATTATAGGGTTTTACGTGCCAAAACCACTTTCTGATTATGAGGCACGCCGTAGTGAGAGACTCCGGAAATTCCGAGCACCTGGGGTTCTTTAACGTGCACCCAAATCTAAGTACACGGGTGTTTTCGCATTTCGCTCCCATCGAAATGTGGCCGCCGTGGCCGAGATTCGATCCCGCGACCTCGTGCTTAGCAGCCCAACACCAGATTAATTTATCGATATATGGCGTGCTGATGAGGTCTACGCGTTTCTTTGTGCGCCATATTCTTGTCAAAATGACAAGAAAGTACGGAGCAGGCTATAGACTACGTCAACAAGTCAAGGGGTTGAAGGGAGTGAAACATTCTGGCACAGGTTTCCAAGCCCTTGCGATTCAAGATTGTGGCTCTTGCTTGAGGCCCACATCAAAGAAAACGGAAATGTGAGGCTTTGATATGGGGGTCTGAAATAATGCATGGCTATCATCACGGTGCGGGCATGGTGTGTCATATCTACAAAGACCGCATGCAAGCATGTGCGAGCACAAAGTTCGCGTCCCGGCAATTTTAACAGTGCCACACGAGGTAGAATCGACCATGAGGGAGATATACAGGAAAGTTGTGCGTTTTCTCCGGGGCCGTGTTCTGGACGCGCATGACGAATTCGACAAATTAAGATTTTTACCGCTTCCCTTCCTTTGAGCAACATTTCGGGACAACACGTCAGAATTCCCCCGTGACAGCATAGACATGTTTGTGCAGACTTCAGAGTAACGCCGTCTGTTGACCTCGTTGTATGAATTGCGAGATGTGGCCCTTAAAAAAATTTCTGATGATTTACGTGCCAATACCGCGATATGGTTACGAAGTACTCCCTATAGTGGGGTGCTCTGGATTAATTTTGATCACCTGGGGTTTTTTAATGTGCACCTAAATCCAAGTACACGAGCGTTGTGCGAAATTTTTCGCAGCATTATCTTATTCATTCATTCGTTCATTTCAACATCATGCTTTAAAAAGCAATGTGGTGCTTCGACCGTCATTGTCAGTGTGCATCCTGAATATACATGACCAGCAACGTAGCGCGCTGTTTTCGCAGCGTCATTATTTGCGCTCTGACGCATCTTCGCTGAACATTCAAGGTGCGGGTGCCGGCGAGCGAGCAGCTGTACAAATCAAATATATCGAGAGACAGAAAACTTGAGGGCACGTTGCTTTACGTTGTTTTTGATCATTGCCGCTTGCACGCGAAATCACGTGCGAACCGCAATGTGAACCAACTGTGGGTGCGGAAAGTGAAATAGAGCACCGCAGCCATGACAACCTGTAGCGACAAAACGAAATGAGCAGATAATGCACATGGGATAACGTAGGTGGCCCACTTAGAATCCTGCAAAGATCGATGTTCAACAATGATGAATCCTTTGCAGACAAGTAAGCGCGCTATTTCAAGGATGGGTGTACTTATAGTGCTGAGGAAACGATACCTTCTCGCAGGTAAGGCCGAGTTAATGTTTTTTAGTGTCAGTAGTTTTCGATCCCGAAGATTTTCTATTACAATTCTTACACGTATCATTAAAAGCAAGGGCAGATGAAGTTACTCAGTGCTAACTGCGTAACCAGCTTCAACGTGAGCTAGAGAGATTCACGAGACAAAATTAAATTTAACATTCAACAACTGATATTGAACAGCTATTATACGGTCTTGGATTCCGAGTTTTAAGACTGGATAATGTTACCGACAGGCTCTTACGCAGCGACTTCTTACCGTGCATGCTCACGCGAAAGACTTCCTCGCATTCGCTTCTGTCGATTCGCAACTTGTGCTGTAATAGTTCGAACGTTCAGTTCTCGTGGAATGTAGTCTCTTGCGACCTCCGAGACTGAGATCGAAGGAGAGCTGCTCGGTTGCACTGACCTCGTAGTAGGCGAAGATCTCGTTGCTCCTAACAAAGGGCCCGGCGTGCGGCGGCACGTCGCGGTTGATGAGGGCGTGGAGGCCGTGCTGCTGCGGATCGAGCAGCGTGAATCCCCGGCCGAAGAAGGCGATGCCCATCACCACCTTGGACTTTGGCGCTCCGCCGCTCACGATGCGGGCAAGGCCGTCTTTCTGCGGGAAAACAAGCAAACGGGCGCGCGTGATCGGAAGGTGTGCCTGAGAAACTGATTGCTCTGCACTTGTAAAGGTACGCTGAAGGCTACACCCGCAAGGACAAACAATAACAGCAAGAACAATGACGCTCAAGGTATAGAACGGTATAAACTTGAGCAAACGCCGAGAAGCAAAGAACAGTGAACCCAACGCGACTAAGAGCGGCGTGGCTCTCTGCGCAGGGGTGAACAAGGCACTGAAATCGACAGTTCTATCGAATGATTTGATTCCCGAGACGCAATTTCAGGGAGATATCATTCGGAAGAAAGCCCAGAAGTCGGTTTGATGCGTGCACGGTTCTGGCCCGCTACTTGGCATGGAAGAGAAAAAAAGAAAGATAGATGGTGACGGTAGAGGCAAAATATAATTTTCACAAATGTCATCATCATCATCATCATCATCATCAGCCTAGTTACGCCCACTGCAGGGCAAAGGCCTCTCCCATACTTCTCCAACTACCCCGGTCATGTACTAATTGTGGCCATGTTGTCCCTGCAAACGTCTTAATGTCATCTGCCCACCTAACTTTCTGCCGCCCCCTGCTACGCTTCCCTTCTCTTGGAATCCAGTCCGTAGCTCTTAGTGACCATCGGTTATCTTCCCTCCTCATTACATGTCCGGCCCATGCCCATTTCTTTTTCTTGATTTCAACTAAGATGTCGTTTACCCGCGTTTGTTGCCTCACCCAATCTGCTCTTTTCTTATCCCTTAACGTTACACCCATCATTCTTCTTTCCATAGCTCGTTGCGTCGTTCTCAATTTCAGCAGAACCCTTTTCGTAAGCCTCCAGGTTTCTGCCCCATATGTGAGTACTGGTAACACACAGCTGTTGTACACTTTCCTTTTGAGGGATAGTGGCAACCTACTGTTCATGATTTGAGAATGCCTGCCAAACGCACCCCAACCCATTCTTATTCTTCTGGTTATTTCAGTCTCATGATCCGGATCCGTGGTCACTACCTGCCCTAAGTAGATGTATTCCCTTACCACTTCCAGTGTTTCGCTACCTATCGTAAACTGCTGTTCTCTTCCGAGACTGTTAAACAGTACTTTAGTTTTCTGCAGATTAATTTTCAGACCCACCCTTCTGCTTTGCCTCTCCAGGTCAGTGAGCATGCATTGCAATTGGTCTCCTGAGTTACTAAGCAAGGCAATATCATCAGCGAATCGCAAGTTGCTAAGGTATTCTCCATCAACTTTTATCCCCAATTCTTCCCACTCCAGGCCTCTGAATACCTCCTGTAAACATGCTGTGAATAGCATTGGAGATATCGTATCTCCCTGTCTGACGCCTTTCTTTATAGGGATTTTGTTGCTTTCTTTGTGGAGGACTACGGTGGCTGTGGAGCCGCTATAGATATCTTCCAGTATTTTTACATATGGCTCATCTACACCCTGATTCCGTAATGCCTCCATGACTGCTGAGGTTTCGACTGAATCAAACGCTTTCTCGTAATCAATGAAAGCTATATATAAGGGTTGGTTATATTCTGCACATTTCTCTATCACTTGATTGATAGTGTGAATATGGTCTATTGTTGAGTAGCCTTTACGGAATCCTGCCTGGTCCTTTGGTTGACAGAAGTCTAAGGTGTTCCTGATTCTATTTGCGATTACTTTAGTAAATACTTTGTAGGCAACGGACAGTAAGCTGATCGGTCTATAATTTTTCAAGTCTTTGGCGTCCCCTTTCTTATGGATTAGGATTATGTTAGCGTTCTTCCAAGATTCCGGTACGCTCGAGGTTATGAGGCATTGCGTATACAGGGTGGCCAGTTTCTCTAGAACAATCTGACCACCATCCTTCAACAAATCTGCTGTTACCTGATCCTCCCCAGCTGCCTTCCCCCTTTGCATAGCTCCTAAGGCTTTCTTTACTTCTTCTGGCGTTACCTGTGGGATTTCGAATTCCTCTAGGCTATTCTCTCTTCCACTATCGTCGTGGGTGCCACTGGTACTGTATAAATCTCTATAGAACTCCTCAGCCACTTGAACTATCTCGTCCATATTAGTAACGATATTGCCGGCTTTGTCTCTTAACGCACACATCTGATTCTTGCCTATTCCTAGTTTCTTCTTCACTGTTTTTAGGCTTCCTCCGTTCCTGAGAGCCTGTTCAATTCTATCCATATTATAGTTCCTGATGTCCGCTGTCTTACGCTTGTTGATTAACTTAGAAAGTTCTGCCAGTTCTATTCTAGCTGTAGGATTAGAGGCTTTCATACATTGGCGTTTCTTGATCAGATCTTTCGTCTCCTGCGATAGCTTACTGGTTTCCTGTCTAACGGCGTTACCACCGACTTCTATTGCGCACTCCTTGATGATGCCCATGAGATTGTCGTTCATTGCTTCAACACTAAGGTCCTCTTCCTGAGTTAAAGCCGAATACCTGTTCTGTAGTTTGATCCGGAATTCCTCTACTTTCCCTCTTACCGCTAACTCATTGATTGGCTTCTTGTGTACCAGTTTCTTTCGTTCCCTCCTCAAGTCTAGGCTAATTCGAGTTCTTACCATCCTGTGGTCACTGCAGCGTACCTTGCCGAGCACGTCTACATCTTGAATGATGCCAGGGTTCGCGCAGAGTATGAAGTCGATTTCATTTCTAGTCTCACCATTCGGGCTCCTCCACGTCCACTTTCGGCTAACCCGCTTGCGGAAAAAGGTATTCATTATACGCATATTATTCTGTTCTGCAAACTCTACTAATAATTCTCCTCTGCTATTCCTAGAGCCTATGCCATATTCCCCCACTGACTTGTCGCCAGCCTGCTTCTTGCCTACCCTGGCATTGAAGTCGCCCATCAGTATAGTGTATTTTGTTTTGACTTTACCCATCGCCGATTCTACGTCTTCATAAAAGCTTTCGACTTCCTGGTCATCATGACTAGATGTAGGAGCGTAGACCTGTACAACCTTCATTTTGTACCTCTTATTAAGTTTCACAACAAGACATGCCACCCTCTCGTTAATGCTATAGAATTCCTGTATGTTACCAGCTATTTCCTTATTAATCAGGAATCCGACTCCTAGTTCTCGTCTCTCCGCTAAGCCCCGGTAACACAGTACATGCCCGCTTTTTAGCACTGTATATGCTTCTTTTGTCCTCCTAACCTCACTGAGCCCTATTATATCCCATTTACTACCCTCTAATTCCTCCAATAACACTGCTAGACTCGCCTCACTAGATAGCGTTCTAACGTTAAACGTTGCCAGGTTCAGATTCCAATGGCGGCCTGTCCGGAGCCAGGTATTCTTAGCACCCTCTGCAGCGTCACAGATCTGACCGCCGCCGTGGTCAGTTGCTTCGCGGCTGCTGGGGACTGAGGGCCGGGGTTCGATTGTTGTATTCATATAGGAGGTTGTGGCCAAGTACTGCACCAGGGTGGCCAATCCTGCTCTGGTGAGAGAGTGCGTTACCGGTTCTGGTCACCGGGATCAGGCCGCACTCCAGGCCTGTTTGTGCAATTTTCTCAACACACGGTTTTTTTTTTTTTGTATTTTCCGGTGGAGAATAGCGCGGCCCCGGGATTCGAATCACGGTTTGTCTCCGTTTAACCAGCGTCTCCGTTTCACACTCCGGAGACCCTGGTTCACAAATGTAAGAAGGGGCTAATGCTGAGCATGAAAATGTGTACTCAATTGAACGCTCAATGTACAATAGCAGTGAAACCAGGTGAGAACGTTGCGGGTCCGGTTACTGTCCAAGATTAAGGGTTCTGGCAATGACTGATGGGACCGACATTAGTAACCATATTGGTCATTGATACACATCACGTGCTCTTTCTTTTTCTGGTATGACACGATCATGACAGTTTTGGGGTGTGGGCATAGACAGCCCGGGCACCGCGTTATATCCACAATAGTTGCAACGAAGTACAACGGGCCACATGAATTACAACACGTACAAGCCACAACTACCGTGAACGCTCTATCGTGTGAAGGCCACAACGAGTAAACAGTCACTCGTGGCTTCGCAAATGATTGATGAAAGCCTCAAACGCGAATATACATAGGAGAGCATGAGTGTCCACTGAACCAGGACACGGAACTATGTAGCTCATTGGTGTTCGATGGAACCACAAATCACAGCGCGCTTCCAAACCGGGGCTTCCAAACCGAGTCTGCATATGGTCAATGTTGCCTTCAGAGAAAAATGCTTGTTGGGTGTCGGCGCTCGTCGTCTTCTCTCCTTCTCGTCGCTGTCCGGTTGTGCATGGCGATTTGTTTATTTATTTGCAGATAGTGTTAAATGTGTACGAAACATAAAGCCCTCGTCGGCACAATAAGGTGCGTATTTAATAAATAAAGCAATCTTGGTCAGGCTGGTCCAAAGGCCCAACCCTAAACTATCATGTGCACTTACCACATTCAACGTTGCTTGCGGGCCGACGTCAATAGACCTGGAGTAGAGTGGAGTGTGGACGTCTGTGACACCGTTCCAAGCTCCCCTGAGATCGTAGGCCTGTGCATTGATCCAGTCGACGTACCTGAGGGCAGATGATGAAGAGCAACAAACCGTTGAAACTTCAATGAGGGGATATTTAAAGCGTCCAGACAGCGTTGTTCATCATCAGAATCAATGTTAACTCATTAGCAGTGTGAAATATTTTTCATTAAGTGCGGTTTCAGGTGTCAGCCGGCTACACCCTATGGCTGCGAAGGGTGTAATCTCACTACGCAACATGATCCCCGAGCACTCTAGACTGCATTTTATTTCTTTTGACACCCGTAGAGAAAGCTGTTTGAGCAGCCGTGTAACTCGAGTGCAAATATTTTTGTCCATAAATGCTGGCAGTACGAAGTCTAGCGGTGGTGTTATGGGCGCTTCCTGCTGTCAATAGACTTGTCTTTCAAGTCCTTTTTCTCACTGTTAATTAAATAAGTTCTAGCTTTCAGGCCAACAGTCGTGGTACATTTAGGCGATCTGACTGAGCAAGCTGCTCCATTTCAAACGTAATGTCGCACACCGCATCCCCATTTTATTTAACAACAACATTTTTTTTTCAGCGTTTTCGTCGTTGTAGATACGTAACTTAGTAAACAGTAAACATGAAAAGTGAGCTGTTTCTTGGGGTGTGAGAAATAAATTAAATAGCCTAAAATATGCTTTACAGGGCTTATCAATGGCTGCCGTTAGCACCAATGCAAGGATTTATAGCACGTCACTCACTTGGAAATTTCTGAAATGTTGTATCCGGTATTAAGGAACTCATCGGTAACTGGCATGACGACCGTGAGCAACAGGCCTTTCCCTTCAAAAGCGCCAGCCAGCTCCTGTTGGTGAGAGAGAAAAGAAAGCAGACTGCAATTAATACACACGCCTTTGTTACTTCTCACAGGAAGAGGGCTCAAGCTCACGATTCCCGCACTCATAAATACTGAGTGGTTATAGCGGCATGGCGTTAACATGCACGTTGTTTTCAGAGCACAAGGAGTCTGGTGCAGTGAACGGGAAGAGTGATGTGAAAATAAATGTGCTGCTAGCAGATTGAAGAGCCGCCTATATGCACATGGAAGTTACGCAGAACACCGCTTGAAGATTGACCATGTATAGCGGCCTCACTTTAGTGAATGCATGTACGTATGCAGTCTTCGATTACTACGCGACGCATTTTATGCTGATTTATACGTAGACACATCCAGAGTAGTGAAAATACTGAACCGAAATATGAACCACGATTATCCCCATCCTCCTCCCTTATTGTGAGTGGGCAGGGTGAGACACGCGCATACATAAACACTGCTAAGGAAAGCATTTGCTGCCCTGACGAAGACAAGTACCCATTCCTTGTTCGATATTTCTTGCTCGTGTGGCCATTCTCGGTAATGACTAACAATTATCAAAACCTTTTTACCGACTTCTTACGTGACCATGACATATCTGTCCTAATTTGCCAATAAGGTGCATTTACTGGCAATGACATGGACGAGTAAATGGCGCCTGACCAAATAAAGTGCGAAGAGCAAGAAGAAAAAAGAATGAGAAAGGGTGCTTATATGATGAACAGCAAGATTTGGTTGACCTTTATCGCTCAAGAACGAATGTGACCGCATAACGCTATTCAACAAATTATGTTTTTTTTTCTTCGTTGTTGAGGTTGCAATTGCGCATTCGTGTGTGCTTTGCACTCATACCTCGTCGGTGTACAGTTTCCCATCTTATCGCACGCAGTGCTACCCTGCTGATGATCACCAATGTAGTTTCTTCCTCAATTATACTTATGACCAAACTTATGTTACTCAAGCTGCGGCAGGCCTGGTTCGCGCACTGAGAACGTTGCCGGCGATCGGCGATATGATCAGACTGGGAATTCCCCTACTGGCTATTTTGGCGAAGATACGCACTGTAGTTTCGTAACGTAATCGCGTAACTCTTGTTTTTAGAGTAGTTCGCGACGGTCATCGTGTTTTCTGCAAGCTTAGCTGCAGCTATGTACTCGAGAAGGGGAAAAGAAGAAGAAACGAAAATGCTACGACACTTTATTGCAGCCGCCGCCTCGACACGACTCAAGAGAGCGCGTGACGACCCATTAGTCACTTTGTCTGGTGGCAACAAACAGCGCAGCCTTGAGAGCTTGGGTTGCGTGCTTCGTTTTGCGCAGTGACGAAGTTTTCTAGATTTTTTCCGACCAATTTTGTGCAGCATTACGGAAGCTGAAGGCGCGAGAAGGCTTAACCCCTCCTGAACAAGACAAAGCAGGCCTCCCACCGCGAGGGGTTCGAGATAGTGAGTGCGCTATGCACTGGATCAAGTTCATTTAGTGGGCCCATAGCTTGAAATGTCGTAGAGACCTAGCTCTACTTGGCCGCCAGTGAGGCAAAAGGAATATACACAGATTAGAAAAGCGCCAGCGGTCGTTGCAATAATGTGATAATGCAATAATAGTACCACAGCTCCAGCTATTCGCATGCTACAGAACGTCCACAGTGCCCTGGGAAATGGGAATAGTAGAAATACGAAGGATCGTATAAGACAAGTCCGTTTTATAGTTGCTTAATATTTTCTCTGTCTTCACTGAACGTGTAGTAGCTTATTGTTGCTTTTATCCTGGTGCACAGAACTAGTGGAACTACATGTGTTGTATGTTCGTTTTCCCAGCTCCTACTATCGCCCACTCCTCCTCACCCTGATGAGGCTGGCGTAGTTTTCCTTGTCGCGCGGCGATCCTCCGCGGTAGGAGACGCCAGGGAAGCGCCAGGCCATGTCCACGCCATCCAGGTTGTACTCCTTCATCCAGAGCAGGACGCTCTCGATGAAGAGCGCCCTCCTGTCAGCGTTTCTGACGAGCGCGGAGAACACGCCGTTCTCTTGCTGCCAGCCGCCGACCGACAGGAGCGTCTTCAGCTGGGGGTACTTGGTCTTTATGGCCGTGAAGTTTTTGAAGAGTTCTGCGAAGAAGGCATTAGGTATCAGTTTAGCGCTGAATATTCGCAACAGAGTGCTCACAAAAAGCACCGACTCGTGCAGGTTGCGGATCATGGTGCCGGTATCAGAAAAGGTGTTTGTATATATGTGATTTGTAGCTGGTGCGTTGAGTACGTAGATAAGAACGTACGATGAGATTTCTGGCTGGTGCTATACAGGACGCACGGACACAGAAAACTTAGTTTCGAGCGTGGAACTGCTGAAGGAGTAAAACGGCTCAGAGGAGTCCCTGCGCCTCGCGCTCGCATTTCTACTTGACACCGGCTCGCTGACGATTCGGTCGATCGCTCCTATTTTGGCGTCAAGCGCATCAATTGGCTAGCTTGCAGGCCTTAAACACAAGTGAAATATACCATCCCCACGTATACGGCCGACATGGATGGAAGCTGTCAAAAGATTTAGATTATAGGACGGCTAGAGGCGTCAGCATTCGACCTAAATGCTGGTACGTGTACAGGGTGTTTCACTTAACTTGAACGAAAAATTAAAAATAAAGTGGTTAACCGCAACTGAACAAAACCAACGACATACAGCTTGCCGTCATGGGGCGCTCCTTAGGATATTTTTTATGTTGCGCCTACTTAGTTTATTAATTAAGATCAATCATCAAATTTTTAATATGCTCTATAGAGCCAAGTGCGTTTCGTTGCGTTGTAGAGGGGATTCAAAAATGGCCCATTCCATTCTTTTGTGGCACCGTACATGCTGACTTTTTTCCGACGTTTAAAAAAAGTCCACGAAGCATTAAATAAAACCACGTGACTGCACTCGTGCCCTTATCCTATTGCCGCGCGCTCAACCGCACGCCGGTGCTTCCTTTCCGTGTATACCACCGCTAAAGATGCTGACGTACTACGAAGCCGATGCCTAGAGCCGCAGCCGCTCACTTCTCCACGGTCCGCGCGCACGGTTATTTCGCACAAAGCCCGGTTGAGAGCGCTGCAACACGGTAGCGCATGAGCGCAGTGACGTGGTTTTATTTCATATTTCGCGGGCTGTCTTTAAACGCCGGAGAAATCGCCACGCAGCGTGCACGTTGCCACAAAAAATTGGATCGGTGGTTTTCGATTGCCCTGTACAAGTAAACAAAACGCACTTGGCCCTAAAGCGAATGTAAACAAAATTAACGAAGATCAATCATAAATTTAACTAAGTAAGCGCAATATAAAAGATACGCCAAGGAGCGCCACATGAGGGCAAATGATATGTCGTTGGTTTCATTCAGTTGCGGTTAAGCACCTTTTTTTTTAAGTCCTTGGTTCAAATTACGTGAAACACCCTGTTTAACCCTTTACTGCACGTTGTTGCATTTACGCAACATTCTGATGAAGGGCGTTAAAAACGGAAGCAAAGTCAGTTTGGAGCTGCCTGTACGAGTTGTTGCATTTCCGCAACATTGGTCTGTAAAACGCGCCGCCTTGTGCTGCAATCTGTGCTAATCCTTCGCATCTTCTACCAAAACAAACGTGGCGGATGCTGCGCGCGCCCGCGAGCAGTGATATAGGTAAGTTTTACGAATTGTAAATGCATTTCTCCATAAGACAAAGCGCAAAAAAAAAAAATTCTTACACTGTGCTCCACATCTTTCTGACTCTGTAGATTCAAAAAAACATTGTCATTTCGGAATAGTTTGTTCCTGGAGACAGAACATTGCTATGTTGCACAAATGCAACAACGTGTACATGGTTTATTTTCTTCGGAAAAGTGAAATGGCTCCGAAACGCTGGTATGGCCGAGCAATTCCTCCTGATAATGAAGGCAGTGACCTTTCAGTTAGTCACGACAACCACGAGTGTAAGTCCGCTTCGATTCAATATGTGGACAAGATGTTCTATGGTCGAATTTCCTTTTTTCTTTTCCAAAATACGCTGTGCATCCGCACGTTGCCGTGTCACGTCGTCACGGGCACAGCCTTACGTCTGTGCTTCGATGTTCTAAATTTTGACAATAATCCGAAAACTCTGAATTGTTTCCTGGCTGCACGGGAATCTGCATGACGTACTGCACGAAATGTGGGAACCACCTGTGCTGCACAAGCATGTACATATGCTTCTTTTTGCTCCGCACTAAACCATAGGTGCACCAATGACTGTCACGTGCAAATAAGCAGCTGAGTATGAATCACACTAAATCTATCTTTCACTTTCAACTTCTTCTTTATTTGCACATTGTTGCAAATATGCAACATACTCTTTTTCTGCAAACTGAAACCACAGAAATTCGCTAAATTAAGTTTCCATGGGAGTACAGGTACTGTTACGCTTCCCTACAACTCCATGAATAATATTTTGAGGAAGCAAAAAATTGTGCAGTAAAGGGATAATATGGCACCACGGCTTCAGAAATCGGGGAGCACACGGTCACGATATTTCCCATATATTCGCCAATCCTGATTGCATTTAGGCCAAGTGCCGGCGCAACCTACGTCATCGTGGCGCCCAGTCACTGCGAACATGCGCAAGCGTCGCCGGCGAACTGCAGTGGTCGGAGTGAGGTGATAAGGTCTAGCACCTCGCAATTCTCTCTGTACAAGGATGCGCATTTATGTTGGATTTATGTTAAATGGATGCGCATTTATGTTGCTGTGCTTATGCGGGCAGACCAGAGAAGCTCCGGGATCGGCTGCTACAAGCATAGCCCTGGTATCACAAGGTACGTATCGCTGCGTGGCACCAGATAATGATGGAACATATTACAACGCTGACTCGAACGCGCGGTTGCTTGCAAAATTAGAACGTGGTTACAACCTGCTTCCGTATCGGTTTAAATTTGGCGTCCACCGTTAGGATAAATATATTGCGTAAACAAAAATATCTTTGTGTATTACTGCCGCGAGTCGTATCGCTTTTTGGCGGGGTTTGCTTTTTGTTTTTTCAATTCGAAAGGTTGTCCTGCGGCATAAAACGTGTGATTAATGCAAGTTTATGTGCACGTATAATTGGTTGCGTTCGATGTAGTACAACAGGGATCTATGGCTTGTACCATAGATCCAAAGATCGTAGACAGGCGGGCGGCTTCTATGTAATCTCTCGATTGTTGTGGCCACTTCTACAGCGAAGCAGGCTTATATGATCAGACTTCACGCCCGCCGCGAACAGTGTTGTACACATGCGCCAGCGATTAATCTGGAAAATACCGCAATAACACGCCGAAATGGGGGACTCATTCTTTTGCACGCGTGATTAGATTAGGCGACCGAGGACAGCACTCACCGCTATCAATGTGATTTGAGTGTTACTTGCCGTTTCTGGGCAACAGTTCGTCCAGTAAAGAATTAGAGCATCATCTTACATTATTTTTAAATGTGTTTAGTTCTTTACCTTAAATGCAACGTCGTATATTCACCCTTTAGCATACCAAACGTTCTTGTGCAGTCGGAATCTGTTGGCTTGATTTGAATCTTTCGTCCCGATAAGTATACAGAATACTCAAATATAGTGTTTCGGTGATTGATTACTAATCCTTTGTTTTATTTCATAGTCATGGTTCGTCTGCACAATGTAGTACATGAGGATGTACGATGCGAAAATAATCGAAGGAAAAGTGGAACCTTAGACTTGATAACCATACACGGTACCCATGTCATTCCATGCGAGACATGACACTCGAAACGTGCTATACGTCTCCGAGCCGCAAACACTGCACACACAATACCGAGACGATTGGCAGCCTTCGCGAAAAGATCAAATGGTGGTAGGATTTTCTGTGCCGTAAGAACTGGCCAAGGCTGCTCACCCCTGTTGCTCTCGTATTCAGGCACCTCGCTCCTGAGCTCCCAGGTCTCCGGGTCGACGCCCGCGTAGGCAAAGTTGACGTGCGTGCACAGGTCGCCCGGGATGTTGTTGACGCCGTAGTTGGCAGGGTGGGGACGCGTGTTGGCCCAGCCGTAGTAGTAGCACACTATCGGCGCCGGACCTCCCGACCGCGCGCCCGAGAGAGTCGTCGTCGATGTGGTGGCGTTGGCTGACGCTGGGGTGGACGACGAGACCGCCGCCGTGCTTGCTGTTGACGTGCCTGTGCCACTACCTAAACAACATTAAAATAAACACGAATTATAGTTACTCGTGCTTTGTTGAGTTGGATTCTGAACGCCACCATAGCGTACGCCGCATATCATAAATCATTACGCGCAATTTTTTTGAGCTCCGATAGAAGCTCCATCTGGAACCATGAGCTACATATTGTAGAAAGGTTGACATCCGGGCCAGTTGGTACATAGTTGAAGGAAAAAAAAACAGTCACAAAAGACAAGAAGAGATGGTCACACCACGACTGGTGGTGTGAACATCTCGTGTCCTTTGCTATTGGTTTCTTTTCCTTCAACTAGATATTGTAAGTGAAAGAAATGCACATTGCGTCTGCGGCTTTTCTGAGAAATTTCATGCACGCTCCCATTGAAGCGGTTTGAGCTTTTTCTTTTACTGCTGTGCTGTTGAAGCTCAATTCTCATGGTGTCAGTACCACGAATATGGGCGCAATGCTTCGTTACGAAAGCGCTTTACTGTACAAGCTGCACGACATCTTAGCAGCGCAGCTCGCGTGCTCAAGCTAAGTGCATAGAACGACTGTGCCCGCTGAGTGATGGTACACCTTGAAATTAAATTATGGGATTTTACTCGTCAAAACCACTTTCTGATTATGAGGCACGCCGTAGTGGAGGACTCCGGAAATTTTGACCACCTGGGGTTCTTTAACGTGCACCTAAATCTGAGTACACGGGTGTTTTCGCATTTCGACCCCATCGAAATGCGGCCGCCGTGGCCGGGATTCGATCCCGCGACTTTGTGCTCATCAGCCCAACCCCATAGCCACTGAGCAACGAAGGCGGGTGATGGTACACCTTTCGCTATCTCCTTGTCTTCAGTTTAAGTGCTCCGTATCGATATGGGCTTATAGGAATAGGGAGGAACCAATTTCTCGTTGCAGCGCGAAACTAAATGTTTTTTTTTTCAAACTGATGATTAACTTCTTGGACTACTGCAGGGAAACTACCAGTTGACAACGTCACGAGTTGGCTTATCAAATCAGTGACATACTATTGTCATTCTTGAGGGCGACTGGCTTATGTGAACGCTTTTGACTCGCTCAGGCCCTCCGCGTGCGTGCGTGCGCGAGCTCACCGCAGCTTTCCCCCTCCTTCTCTCTATCTTATCTTTCTATTCTCTTTCCCGTCCCCTCAGGGTAGGGTAGCCAACCAGACGCATCTCTGTTTAATATCCCTACTTTCTCTCTTTGTTTTCCTCCTCCTTCGCCCTCTGTAGGAGATATCGCAAATAAAATTTACCGCCCATGGCCACTCTTGCATGAACAATGAAATAGTCGTTTATCGTTGATATGGTTGCACTGGACTTAGGTTCCATCTCGGTACGCTTCTGTAGTGTTCAGCCTTCAGACTTCCAAGCTCACCTTATTTCTGCGTCTTGTTCGTTCGAGCTCTGCCTGCTATGCTAATATTAGTCGAGGTTTACCCGCAGTTTGCACGGCTTCCATATATTCATTTTCTTTAATCGAATTTATCCACTACATGCTATGTCCGTTTCATAGGCCAAGCCAGTCAGTTCTTTCTCCTGTATATCCATAGGATAGCATTGTATGTACTGCATATAAAAAGAAAAAAGGTTGATAAAACTGAACAATTCCCTACTCTCTTGCCAAGATGAAAAAAAAAAGTGGGAAGTATGGGATTCATTATGCGAATTGAGGAACGGTAGATGGGCATGCGCGCCGGCGAATAGCACCGCGCCCATAAGAGTCGTTTCTGCCTGCATGGCCAGCGGCGTTCGTGTGGTGACCCTCGCTTTGGACCTTGTAGTAACTATACGCTGTTGATTACCCCGCGATATTTTGTTTATTGGCTGACAATGACCTTCGTGGGCTTGGGCACTCGAGGTCCGATTTTCCTTCCCCTCTCCTGATCGTACACGTTCGGCCACTAGAAAAACCAGTTTCGTCGGCAACTAACGTCTAACGTTGTTGCGCGGGTGCTTTGCCCCCGTCCACTACAACTCGAGCACTCACCGTTCTGCTGGGGCATACCAAAAGCGCAGGTCAGTAGTAAGGCGAGCGGGAGCACAAGTAGCTTCATGGTGATTCGTTGGCCCGAGTTAGAGCTGCAAAGGAGAATTGGCGAGCAGCACCGGTGAACGCCGAGAAAAAAAAGTGGCAACGCTTTTATTGTTCGTTGCTACCCACGTTGCTAACGTCATTTCAAATCAATAATATTCGACATTTCTTCACGCTACAAGTTTCAAGAAATGCGGCCGAGACGCAGGCGACTGTCTCTAGGGCACGCACCATCCTTCGTTCCTGGCCTTGCAACTGATGGCTTCTGTGTCTGCAAATTCGTCTAAGCGATCGCGAAAGCTGCGCAGCACCTTTGGAAATATTTAGCATGTGTGTTAGCTTCACGAACTTTGAACTGTTTGGAAAGATACCTTTCGCGAAAGAATATAGACCTAGAAATTTCCACACTTCTATAAACGTTCACTACAAAACGGTACACGCATGGATCTAGAGTTCATATGCTGGGTCAAGGGTGATCGGATATAATTAACCACAGCTCAAGAATGACTGCGGCTTGGGATAAGCTGCCCTTGTTGCCAGACTATAGTTGTCAGTTCTGATCGTCGCGAATTCTGAGAAAATTGCTGTTATGGATTTTAAAGTCCCAAAAGAAACGCGCAGGCTATGAGAGCTGAATAGCAATGAACAGCGCTCAGAGGTCGGGACAGTGAAAAGGCAGACACATACGAACAGTGCGAGGGCTATGCGTCTGAATTTATTGTCCCATCCTCTGCGCGCTATTCATTGCTATTGAAATGATGCGCCTACAAGCCCAAAAAGCTACGCTATGACAGTTGTTGCAGTGGGAAAACGCCGGATTACATTTTTTTTTGCACATCTGCAGTTCTTTAACACGGCTCTGATTCTAAGCACATAAATGTCTTTGCATTCTGCCCCCCCACCAGATTGCGGCCGCGCCACGGTCGGAAATCGGACCCGTGCCCTCACACGCCCAGCAGCAGAACACAGCCATACCCACTGAGACATAGCGGAAGGTGCGCGAAGTCGGTCCAATGCTTTGGTTACTAAGCGTATTTAGGGTGAATCGTGAGAAATTAAAGCGCGGTGCTTGCTCCCGGGTTCGCTATGTGGATGAGCGGGGAGTATCAGTCGGAAACAGTGTATCCGCTGTCGAAACACCTCATTCTTATTTCAGCGCGCATATACTTCCTGCGGAAGCTGTATGATCTCGCACGGAAACCGACTCATATGCTATACACCTACATTTTCACCAACGTCGGAGACGCAACTAGGCGACCGAGACAAAAAAAAAAAAATTCAGACCGAAGCTATGGCGCGCTCACCTGAAAGCAGTGCGAAGGCAGCAGCGTGGATCGCTGCAGTGGGAGTCGTGCGGACTGTTTATAAGCAAGAAAACCGCGACCAGTTTTGTAACGCCACGGCCAGATAGGGGAAGACCCGCGACACACGCGTTCACGTCATTTGCTTTCACTCGCCCTCGCCAACGCTACTCCTTTCTTTTTTTATCTCTCTTCCTCCCCGACTCTTTCTGAACCTCGACGCAGGGTGGCGAACGCGACGCGTGAGCAGAGCACGCAGTCGACGCATTTGCGCAACGAAATGTCGAGCGGAGAATGAAAGAAGGCGGGGGCTCGTTGCTGGCGGAACTGGAAATGCATGTGGGCGATCTTTGTGTCGCGCTCGTTTTCTTTTTTTCTTTTTTAATCCGCCGCACGTGCGGCGGCCGATGACAGCCCGTCCGGTTCCTCGTATTCCTGTTGGCGACGGCAGTAACCTCAGATAGCGCGGGAGCACCAGAAGCCGAGGCGGGAGGATCGCATCCGCATATACGCGCGCTGTAAATATGGCTGAACCTCGAACTCGGCGAATACTGAGAAATGAGAAGCACTGTAGGCACATTGCGGATTGTTGTGATGTGCCTGTTTAGGTTAGTTTCAGTTTAGTTTCAGTTTGTTCATTCAAGATACCTAGTTGGTCGGCGAGTGTCCCAAAGTCAAACGACTGCAGCGGGACCCTCGGTTAACAAGAAGATTGGTACAAAAAAATTGATTAATTACACCAGTGTAAAATTACGCAATCTACAAGTAAATAACAAGTGAACGAAGTAGTAGGATCAATCTACGACATATTTTGATCAATGCATTCTCCAAAACAATGATACACATATTAAAACGGGGGTAGGGGGTGGGCGGTTATACGGTTAACTGTTGGCTCGTGCATGCAAGCACAGTAATTAGTATTAAATTAGCAAAATAAAATCAAGAAAATAAGACGACACGAGAACAGTAGTGCGCTAGAGCAGGCGCTTGCCTCGTTCTTTCGAGTTTCCTTTTCTTTGTGTCCAATCTAAATTAACTTAGCGCTGCTATTATGTTTACTGGTACGTAAAAAATTATTGTACACAGTAGAAGCACCTTACATTTGCACATTCCGTAAGTTTTACGGCCTATTTAGGAGAAATTGTGAATTAAATTCTTGGGTTTTACGTGCCAAGACCTCAATTTGGTGATGAGGCACGCAGTAGTGGGTGACTGCGGATTGATTTTTACCACCAGGGTATCTTTAACGTGCCCACAATGCACAGGATACGGACGTATCTTGTATTTCACCCCCATCCAATTGCGGCTGCCGCGGCCAGGATTTGATTCCGAGGCCTCGTGCTTGGCGCAACATCGCAGCCCCTAAACCACCACGGCGGGTGAGGCTAAATTGTGGAAGGGTTTAAGTTTCGTGTATTGAATAATCGCCTATTTCCGAAATGACGTTTCCCTTTTGTCGCCTTGAGCAGTGAATTCCCCTTTCCTTCAAAGGCAGCTGGCACATCTGAGCGGCATTTGTATCCGCATTCACTGCACAAGTGGATGCAAGCACCATGCGCTATAGGTTTCGTTTTGGAATACAATCGCTTATTCGGAAATGATCGGGTGCGCGGTAGCCTCAACAAGAGACCGCGTGTGATTTACGCGGAAGTAAAGCTGAAACGCGGTATAAGTAATGAGCTCTCCAAGGGGATGCTTTAGCTCAGTGCCAACTTTTCCCGTGTACCTA
Organism: Dermacentor andersoni; assembly: GCF_023375885.2. NCBI lineage: Eukaryota > Metazoa > Arthropoda > Arachnida > Ixodida > Ixodidae > Dermacentor > Dermacentor andersoni. Next base: position 117,137,359 of record NC_092815.1, on the reverse strand, counting down.
GATTTGCATATTCAGATATACGAACAACGCTGAAATTCACTCATCAGGTAAGCATTGGAGCGATAATAAATGTTCTTTTTTTCTGGCGCGTAATACAGCCGATAGTAGTCATTCTCATAATCGTATTTTGTTATTTAGGCTCTCTACTCGTTCTCAAAAATAGTCGGTATCGGTAAATAAAACACCTCCTAACTCTACGCTTTAAATAGAACGATTCTGGTAACTGAATCTTCTAGAGACAGCGACGTGCTTATATCTGTTGCGTCAATTCTCTTTTTACTCGCCGTGCTGACTTCTTGTCGCAATGGGGCGCAATGTAAGAACAGCT